>NW_027507784.1:293932824-294335324 GCF_037356315.1 Lithobates pipiens | reverse complement strand
TCATATGTGTTTAGGTTTAAAGGGATGGGGTGGCAACTCTATGTAGTACAGTGCTATCTTACTTAGTATGTACAGCAGGGACCAAGAGGAGGGGTTGGTTGGCTGTTTGTCTAAATTGTCATGCCAATCTGTGTTTGCTTGAGCAATGCACCACAACTGGGTGCGGGGTGTTTGCATTTGAATGGGATGTGTTAAGCCTAGTACACAGCCTAGTAGACTCTATCACTATCAAAACTGACAAATGAGGTTGGAGCCACTGTACTAGCAATCCAATGTTAGTACAGGTACAGCGATCTCCCCTGCTGAGTTGTTGTGTTCTGATAGGGGGACAGCCCTCCGCCAGAACACTCTGGTCAGCCATTGGCTGAAAGCACTGATCAAGATTCGGACAGTATACATGGCTGCCATGCACACGGGCCTGTTTTTATTAAACTGCCCAACATTCAGCCAGTGTGTACTAGTTTTTAGACAGGCAGATGGATGGGCACAACTTAACTGTTTTTAACACCCCCCCACCAGTGGTGGCTGGTGATATATTTTTTTGGGGGGGTGGCAAACAATCCACCCCCGGTTGGTCACCGATCCTGCACTTACCCCATCTAGGACACAGGCAGTGCTTCCTATGGGCAGCAGGCAGTGGCTTCCCCCCGTGTCTCCTCACCTCCTCCTCCTCCTTGGCGGCCAACAGGAACGCTTCTCCTCTTGCCAATTGGGTGACGGGTCTCAGGACCTGCTTCCTTATTGGCTGGGAGGAGAATCAGAAAGACAATAGTGAATATTAATTCGCTATTGTCACACAACTGTGTGGGCTCAGGGGCGCAGTGCTCTGCACCCCAAGCCCACCCTTTTTTGAAGCCTATTAGAGCCTCAGGCTCTAAACACGCACTTCTAAAAAAAAAAAAAATTGAATCCATGCCCCCTGCGCCCCATATAGAAGGGCCCCATTGCCCCCCACACACACAAAACCGCAAGTTTGAAGGAGCCTATAAACAGCTAGCATGTTTTAAAACTGTAGGTATCCTCTAAATATTCAGTCCTCCCTGGTTATGGATAGATGCTGATTGTTAAAATCGTATATCCTTGAAGGACTCCAGTGGTGTGATCTCCCAGCTAGAGATCCCAGCTCAGTCTCTGCCCCTCCCCCAGCCTCAAACTCTCACTTCTCTTGTTGCAGCAAAAGGATTCTATTGCCCCTAATGCAACTTGAATGGAAAACAGTGAGAGCGAAACACCCTTATAATGGTAACGGATAAAGATGGGCTGACTTTCATCTTATCAAAGCACTTGTTATTTCTCCTTTTTTTTCTGACCCTCACACTATCCAGCTATTGTGCGGATTGCTTCCATTGCTGGTAAAAAAGACAATATAACACTGCAAATAATATTCCTCTGATCACACCACTTATTTTTGGGCCTGTGAAGGTTTGTGCTATTACACTTACCATATTTTTTCATTTGCTGATTCGCCATTCCTTTCTTTAGAGGTTCTTACAAAACATTTGTTTTAATTATCATCTACCAAACATCTGTCTTTAAAAAAATGCTGAATCTCGTGAACCGTTTTCTGCTCCTGAAGAATAAAATTTTGATTTCGGAAGTTTATCTGAAAGAGAAAAAAACAATTATTCAAGAGTCTTCTCTTCTCTTTGTGGAGTATTTCTTCTTAAAGTGGTTGTAAAAACTTTAACAAAAAATAAATAAAATTAAAAAAAACTGCAAGACAAAGGCATCATGAGCTAGTATGGATACTAGCTCATTATAAATTACTTACCTTAGATCAAAGCCCCTCCTCTCCTAAAATAGTGGCCTTCGACCCTGTCCTCCGGGCTCACTAACAGGCCAGGTTTGCAAGATAGCTGAAATACAATCACAGGTGATATCATTTGATGCTCAGTGATTGCAGTATTCTAGTCTGCATCTCCCCAAGGTAATACATAAAACCTGGCCTGTTAGTGGGCCCTGAGGACAGGGTTGAGGACCACTAGTTTAGGAGATATCCCCTGTATCTGCATGTGCCAACATCATCAGCACATGCGCACGTTCGTGCCTTTGCTTCAGTTAGTAAGCCATTACTGGTGGCTCCCACGCGTGGGCACTACCCGGAAGTAAGTCCGAGAGCGATGTGCCCTGCCAGAGCGGTGTATGAGGACTGCGGGGGCTTCCATCTAAGGTAAGTAATTCATAATGAGCTAGTATCCATACCATGCAGGTTTAGGAGGTATCTGGGGTAGCTACAGGTAAGCCTTATTATAGACTTACCTGTAGTAAAAAGTGGTTGTAAAGGGTTTACAACCACTTTAAAGCCGTATTGAACCCAAAACCAAAAATGTAATATTTAGCAGTTTACCAATCATTAAATTTGGTGGCTACTTTAGTTTTTTTTTTATTTTGTTTTACTCTTTACTTGGTGATCCAGCCAGTAACACTCTTCCTTAGGATATCTCCACTCTGGATGGAGGAGCAAGTCGTCACCTTTGGAAAGCAAGATTGTCAATCTGGTGGCAAAGTAGTGTTACACTAGCATATTTAAGAGGACTTGACTAATAAATTATGGCCTAATGCACATTGGATGTTCGCTACTTTTAGAAGCATCTGGAGTTTTTTCTCCTACCTTTAAACACCCCTGCATGTTAGCCTATGTGTTCATGCTAACCTAGGGTTTTAGAGGAGTTCAGGGGATAGAGAGTTTTCTAGAGGCAAAAAAAACTTCATGGCCAGTGCATTCAGGAGCAGCAGAGATTTGTCAGAAAAAAAAAACGCTTGATGCTTCTAAACACACAGACATGCGTTAACACTAGGCACCATAGGTGTGTGCAGCCTATTATATTAGGGTGTGCACTCCAAAGCTCAAACACACATGCATATATATTTATATTCATACATACACACACTGACGCAGAGTCGGCACAGTGCAAAAACGACACACTATAACGAGAAAGCAGCCAGCACAATTTGTTTGATTCACAAATAAAAAAGAATACAAAATTCACATTAGACATGTGCACTGCGAAAAATGTGTTAGTTCGTTAGTGAACATAATGAATACGAATTTATCCTAAGTTACGAATTATACAAAATAACGAATGCTGCATCTAAACAAATGGAATGGAACAAATTAATAATAAATAATAATAATAATAATAATAATAAAAAGTTATTATTATTATTATTATTGTTATTTATTATTATTAATTTGTTATGTTCCATTTGTTTAGATGCAGCATTTGTTATTTCGGTTAATTCGTAACTTCAGATAAATTCGTATTCGTTACATTCTTTAACAGCCAAATTTAGAAGGAATCTCCAATACCTATAATTTAAAAGTTAGTAATAGTTAAGTTATTATTAGTTAGTTATTATTTCAGATTTTCAAATTTTCAAATTTCAAATTTCCAAATTTCCGAATTTTTGAATTTACGAATTTTCAAATATTAGAATTTAAGAATATTCATAAAAATTCATTAAACAGGTTTTCATTAATTTGGATAATCTTCATTAATCTCCTGGGGCCTGGCTAATGCATTTCATCCAAACTGGATTTGGCACTGTAGTGTGGTGTGCTTTAATCTCACACTGAAGCTGGTGCAGGGACCTCATCTCTTCCTTTCACCTAATAGACTGTTCAATATTTTCAGCGCTGCATGTGAACTTTTTATAACAGTTTATTTTTATCAATTAACAAAATAGAAAGCTCAAACACACATTCATATATATATATATATATATATATATATATATATATATATACATATACATATACATATATATATATATATATATATATATATATATATATATATATATATATATATATATATATATATATATATATATATATATATATACACTTTTGGCGGAGCCAAAACGGTGAACGGTATGGTAGCACTTCATTAATGGCAGAACTGGACAGAGGGAGATATTTTTTGTCTCCCTGCCGAAACACACAGTGTGATCATGCTAAGGCACATCCAGCACACCCCCTGCGAACGCCTATGCAAGGCAAATTGATCGCTTGAATGTCATGTGTTTGTTACCCGAGCATTCACATTCCTGAAATGTGCCTGCTGTACTATATTGAAAAAGTATCCCGTTCTCTTTGTATTGCTGCCTTTATGTGAAATCCCTGGTCTTCCTGCTAGCCCCTCTGCTTTCCTATTAGAAACTGACCACACTAGGCAGGAGAGCACAGCATGGTCTGTTTTCTAGCTATGCTGGGAACTAACCCTGCTCTTCTCTAATGATCAAACTTGTCCTGACATGGCTCTCCTGCACAGCCTTTCATTGAATAGCCCAGTGTGCTACTGTTTCTACTCCTCCAGCTCTTATGCAGCTGGGAATAGGGAGAATATGATTACTTCTAATAAAGGGGGGAAAAAAAAGGTCTTTTTTACTGATTGGCTTGTTTTACAAGGTGATCATTTACAATCACTTTAATTCATTTCAGTGGTCAGAATAAATGATTATTCTGGCCAGTGAAATGAATTAATGCCCAAACATTTGACGCCTAAATGCTTGATGCAGCACGATGCGTCAAAATGAGTTGCACACTTTTATAAGCATCAATCTTTTTTTCCTGCGAAATGCCCCGGCCATAAGGAAAGACATCTAGGAGAGATATAAAAACGTCCAGTGTGCATGAAGCATTAATACTAAAGTTTTGTAATATTAATGAAGAGAATGCGATAAGCAAAAACACCTTCAGCCTTTAAAACCACTTTAAATAAAAGCGTATCTAAGTCAAAGGACACATTTTAATGTTTTGTAATTTACCAGTTCTTAGGTGTGGTGGCTGCATTAGTTTTAGTTTTTCTGTTTTTTTTTCTTTATTTTCCCCCCCAGTGACATTTTGAAAAGAGCTTTGAAAGCTGAACTCTGGGTATTAAGATATATTCCCCCTATATTCACAAAGGATATAAATCCATGTTATGTGTAGCAAATGTATTTCAAAAACTATATATGACCCTTTAAAATAGCCGTGATATCAGCACTGTGCTGTACATAGCTTGTGTTGAGAGCAGAGCTGTGGGAGGAACTCAGCAGGCCCCACCCACTGACTGCCCGCAGAAAACTACAGGAAGGGGCGGAGACAAGACCAATTATCCTGCACAAGGAGAGAAAGCAGCAGTGGCTGGTCTTTATTACAGGAAGTTCCTGCCCAAAGGCAAGGCACACATGACATTTCATGCTGGATCACTGCAACAATCTGGAGAACATACAAAAAGGACACCAAGATTTACTTAAAATATGTGTATTTAGACAATATTTGTTAAGCCTAGATTTCAACTTTAAATCTGTACTAACTTTTGAAATATCCATTATTCCCTACTTGAAATGTACAGATTTTGTTGGATGTCATTAAGTTCATTTCCGCTTGGATATTTATTTGTAATGCACCTTCTTCCTCTTCCATTGTGTGTTTGTTGTGGTGCGACAAATAGGTTTACCTCTTTCCACAAAATATGCCACTTTTATCTAAAAAAAAAATCAGTTCATCATTTTTCTGGTACACCAGTTAGCTGCTTTTTAAATGTGCTGGGAAATGCTTGTGATACAGTAAAATTTCATATAAATTTTAGTTTAGAAATAGATACCCACAGTATATCTCAAAGTTGTTAATCAGCCAGGCTGATTGGCTGCAGTGGTGAAATAAAAAAACAGAAATATGATATAACAAGCCTATAAAAATCCAGTATATAACTTAATGTAAAATAACCGAACTAACGCAACTAAAAACAGTGTGTATATATATATATATATTATATATTTTTGTGCAAAAGTTTTAGGCAGGTGTGAAAAAAAAGCTGTAAATTCAGGTCCGCCTGTCAGTTTTTCAGGTGGACCTGTACGGATGCTCCATAGAGGTCTATGGAGCGTCGGATGTCAGCGGTGACATGTCCACTGACATCCAACCCGCTCCGATCCGAAAAAGTGTGACGGAGGAAAAACCTACTTTTCCATCCGTCATCAGATTGGATCGGGTGGTGACGGACTTAGCGGTCCGTTGTCATCCGATCTCCCATAGGGGAGAGCGGCGCTCTGACAGGTCCGTCCCTGCGCAGCCTGCAGAGATGGACCTGTCATCTTCCTGCTCAGCGGGGATCGACGGAGCGATCCCCGCTGAGCAAGCGGGTGTCCACGGGGCGAATCCGCCCCGTGTGCAAGAGCCTTAAGAATGCTTTCAGAGTGTTAGACATGTGCATTGCCAAAAAATTTGTTTGTTAGTGAACGTAACAAATACAAATTTATCCTAAATTCCGAAATTATCCAAAATAATGAAGCAAGGTCCACAAAACGTGGATGAGTGAGTTTGGGGTGAAGGGACTTGACTGGCCTGCACAGAGTCTTGACCTCAACTCGATAGAACACCTTTTGGATGAATTAGAGTGGAGACTGCAAGCCAGGCCTGCTCGTCCACATCAGTGCCTGACCTCACAAACACGCTTCTGGAAGAATGGTCAAACATTCCCATAGACACACTCCTAAACCTTGTGGACAGTCTTCCCAGAAGAGATGAAGCTGTTATAGCTGCAAAGGGTGGGCCAACTCAATATTGAACCCTACAGACTAAGACTGGGATGCCATTAAAGTTCATGTGCGTGCAAAGGCAAGCATCCAAATACTTTTGGCAATCTAGTATATATATATATATATATATATATATATAGATATATATATATATATATATATATATATATATATATATATATATATATATATATATATATATATATATATACACACTATAATTTGCATATATCAGCATTAAGTGGTGCTATTAAGAACTACCTGAATCTGCTTCACGTGTCGTAAAGTTGCCAAAATGGGTGGCAGGGATTTCTGGATCTGGCGTGGGCCATTTTAAAGGGCCATAGTGCCAGAAAAATGTTGGGTGGTTCTTTTGTTACAGTAAATTCCCCGCCCCCCCCCCCCCCATGACAGTTTTAGAAGCTGGCTTCTTCATTGTATATTAATTAAAAACAGCTCAGTGTGTCCCTATTTTATGTAAAGGCAGAAACACTACGGAACGGTTCAGAATTGGAATCATTCTGGTCCATTCTGGAAGCCCTACCAAAAGTAGGAGAAGTGGGATTTCACATCCCCAGATCTCTATACCAGCTGCATGGACAGTGACACCTTATCACCCACGGAGGTAGGTACAGCGGGGTTCGGGTGGGGTTGGGGAGGGTGTAGGGTGTTACTGTAGTTCACCTTTTTGTTTTTTCCAAAAAGGTGAACTTTCATTTTAGGGAAACATGCAGTGACAGTTTTTAACATACTCACTGAAAATACAGTTTAGACAACATCCAGTATTTCAATTAGATCTTTTACTGGTTCCCTGCAGTATGTTATAATAATATATTTATATGCACTGTATTTCTGTATAGGCAGTTTATGGAGACATCTTTTGTGAGAACTGAGCTAGCTGTGTAAAACTACCAATATTCCAAAACTAAATGGCAATTTATAGAGTACTGTTATGTTCCCATATCAAGGAAATACTTACATGTGTAATTGTGTTGCTCTGTGGATGCAAATCCCTTTATAAATCTCTAATATTTGCTGCCATTGTGGCTGTTAAGGCCTGCATATTGTCAGCCGAAAATGGAACATTTAAAAAATTTACTAAACAGAGAAAGAAGAAATTCAAGACGATTTAAAGGAACACATAAAGGAACACATAATACCACTCTGGCAATGAGCTCAAGAAAATGCAAATATATTTCGCAATGTATTGTAAGCCAGCATAATACATTAAGAGTAAGGCGAGCCAATTCACTTGGGTCTCCAAATATTGTGTATTGAGAATCTCTGATAGGCGGCTGGAATCTGAAGACGTTTTTGAAATGAGGCAATATGCTATGTGTATAACAAAGGCACTTATTTAGGGTTCAATATAAAGAAAAAGCTTAAAGATAAAAATATGGATGAAGATTTTAGCTTCTTCCCAGAAGTATTTCCTTGTGTTAATTAGCTGGGTTCAGATATGTATATATTTACTGCTTCATGTGTGAATAAGGAATGAAGTTACATAATAGTAAAGATTGCTCAGCTTATGTCTGCTGACTGTGTCCATGCATCTGATTGGATGTAATGGTTGTCCAGTTGAGGCAACTGAAGGATGTAGGGTAGGAGGGTGGCGACCGGGCCATCCACAGAGTGAATTTTGTCTGGTTCCTGATAAACTGAATGGATTATATGGCCAGCTTTACTGTTTCAAGGGAGGAAGGTTGGATGAAGGAATACTGAAGGGTAAGAAGGAGGAAGATAAATAGGACTGAAGAAGGATGGTAGATAGGGAGAAAGAGAGGAGAAAGGAAGGAAGGAAATTAGCACACCCATGGTCTTTTAGCATCCTAAAATTATGCAATAATAAATAGGTATGTAGCACCCTCTAGCTAGAGTGCTAGATGTAAATAGGTCTGTTAGTGTAAGAAAAGTGATCTGGCTGAGAGCAAGGCCTGGGTTGAATCTGGCTCAACTATAGTTGAGTGACTCAGGGAAGCTGGATGACTCAACAATCATCAACAAGCATCTCTGGTGCCTCTCCCTGCTTTCTGGAACCTTTAAGAAGCTTCCAGATGTAGTGGGCGGAAGCTAGGAGGTGCTGGTTGGCATATTTATGATGGTCACAGCCATTTTCCAGCAAATGGGCTGGCAGGGGGCAGGCCACTTCATAAATAGACATGAGTCATGCCAGCCGGGGCGGTCGGGTGGAAGTTCTGCAAGCAAGTGTGCTGGAGGAAGTGAGGAGTGTATATAGATTGTGTACATAGGAGAAGTTGTACCTGAAGTTGTTTGAAGTCAAGTGAATATCCCATAATTCTTCCAATCCCTATCCAGGTTATGTCCCCTCAAAAAAAAAAAAGTACTGGGATCAGTAGCCACACTAGTTATTAAGCTGGCCACTGAATTATTTGCTACACACTAAAAGAGGCCTGCCTATAACATGCTATTGCTCTAAATCTGACTGAGTGCTTTTTGTCAGATTCACAAACAACATGCCAGCAGGACTTCTTACAAGCAAGTGTACTGGAGGAAGTGAGGAGTGTATATAGACTGTATATAGGAGAAGTTGTCCCTCCAATTATTCCGAAGTCAAATAGGCATCCCATAATTCTCTATCCCCATTTAAGTTCTAATCTCTCCAATAAATAACAAAAACAAACTGCAGGACTGTTTTCTGACTCTGCGAGGCTGAAAATGTAGTGTTCCTGGCTGTGCAGGGTGGGGGCTCCCAGGTTATCTGCGGCTCTTTAGGGGGTGCACTATGGGTAAGAATGTCACAACATCTAACATATCATTTTGTGGACCTTTATTTTTGAATTCTTGAATTCTACTTGTAGACAGAGGAGCTCAACAAAGCAGCATTCAATTGTTTTCCCTGCCCCTTGTCAGCGCTATAATTCTCCAGTTACACTGATGCCAGCTCTGCTTTACCATTCATGATACGGCAGATATTTACTCTCAGTTTGTGACCTTAAAATTCCATCACAGTGCCAATACTAGCACTGTACATATGCAGGATATTGGCATAGAGCGGCTGGAATGATAGCCCCCTCTGATGGTAGATGGCAAGATGCCAGCACAGAAATAATAACCCAAGACTGGTTAAGATGGCCATTCCAACATGCCTATTGTGGCACTGCAGTCAATTAAGTACTTTATAACTCTTAGTACTCATCACATTTGCTTTAAAATCTGGTTATATCTAGATTGTGTTGTTAAAGTATTCTACATAACACAGTAATTTCACATGCATTTATCATGTAATATAGGGGAACCCAAATATAATTAGATGATAAATTGACGCACAATATATCACAAATATGAAGAAATAACTTTTCAAAATCACATAGTGCATCATTTTTGCCGTCTACAATGCATCAACAATCTGGAGATTGTGTCGGAGCATTGTGTGCTAAGAATGTTCACCACTGAACTATAAGATAAATGCCCCAGTCCTTAGCAGCAAGTTGTGTTTGCTGATGAATTGCAGTTTCTCTTCCTTCGTACAGTTTCCATTGTGCCGATAAAGCAGGATGATGGCATATTGTTCTGAATAGACATCTATTGTATTGCCTGCGAGTCAAATCCACATTAAAACTGAAACCGCTATTAGATTGTAGCTCAAGGTCTCACTATACTGCATTCTGCAAATATTTCATATTCTCTCTACTTGCCACTGAATACAGGAATAATAACAATAACAATATGGTTTGTTTGAGACCAACAATCACTGGCATGCTGCATATATTATTTACTTTTTGGTGTGTTCTATGTTCTGTTCAGATTTACAGTCAGATCAGCAGACTAACAATGTACAAAGAAGGAAAGGCATACTGAAAAAAATGCCACATAGCATAGTGTAGGAGACAAAACCATAACCTTCAAGAGTGGGAATGAACTAAAGCGTAACTCCACTTGAGAAAAAAAACATTGCCCTCTGGGTGATCTATGTACATTGCAGGGATTTTTTTTACAAACTTTGTTGAAGATTCCTACCTTTTGTTATTCTGAAGAAATCGCTGGTTGTTCCTCTGTGCCCCTGTGCTGAGTGGGTCTAATGGGAGTGGTTTCATAATTATTAACCAGCTGTGCAGCTGCAGAGCACTAATGAGGAAAGTCGCAGGGCCTGCATCACTTTAGATATGTTCCTATTGGGAGTATCTCACCAAAAAATTTTGTTGCAAGGATGCCTGAAACCTGACTTAAATCTTAGTGCAAACTTCTGGGAAAATCAGTGAGCCAATCACAAAAGCAGGAAATTATGTTTCTGGGGGTGTCCTGTATACATTCTCTATACAGATCACCTCCAGTTAGCCATATTGCCATATTGCATTAAAAGTAAATGAACAGCGATGAGATGAGAATACTGTGTATAAATGGACAGCACATTGAAATAAAGTCCAAAAAAAGTGTTAACCTCCCTGGTGGTACGATTATTTTAGATTTTAGGTGCCGAAAGCGGTACCATTATTTTGCATGAAAATTTGGCGTTTTATGCCGCGTACACACGATCAAACAAGCGGGTGGAAAAGTCCGGCAAACTCAAGTCTGCCAGACAATCCCCTCGTGTGTAGCCTCCGGCATACTTTTTTGACCCGAAAGTACGGCGGACTTAGAATGTAGTTTTACACTCCAATCTTCCCGCCGGACTCGCATTTCGGTGGACAATCCGGCCATGTGTATGCCAGTCCGCCGTACTTTTGAAACGAGCGGACTTTTCCCGCCCGGAGAAAAGTCCGCTCATTTCGAGCGGGTCTCCAGGTAGGCGGGGCCCGCGAAAGAGACGCCGCTGACCCCGCCACCTGGTATGGACTTTAAGGGGAACCCCAAAGCCGAAAAAATTCGGCGTGGGGGTCCCCCCCAAGTCCACAACAGACCCTTGCCCGAGCACGCTACCCGGCCAGCCAGGAAAGGAGGGGCGAGCGAGCGCCCCCCCCTCCTGAGCCGTACCATCCCCCCACCCCAAAGCATGTTGATGAGGACAAGGGCCTCTTCCCGACAACCCTGGCCGTTGGTTGTCGGGGTCTGCGGGCGGGGGGCTTATCGGAATCCGGGAGCCCCCTTTAATAAGGGGGCCCCCGGATACCGGCCCCCCACCCTATGTGAATGAGTATGGGGTACAATGTACCCCTACCCATTCACCTGTAAAATAAAGTACAAAAAAAAACACAACACACAAGATAAAATAATTTATCTTGTGACACCAACCCATGTGACCAACCCATGTGACACCGCCCCTTGTCCCTATATACGTGGCAGCACAGCGCGTCCCTGGCATTGCGGCCGGAGAGAACGTCGAGTCAACAGCTCCAGGAGAAGAAGAAGAAGAAGAACGGAAGGCGGCGGCGGCGACAGAAGACCGGGCCACCGCCTGTAAAAGAGCTATAAGAAGGCGCAGTGGCCCGGCAGAAGAACCAAAGAGGGGGACAAGACCCCCGAAGTCAGAAGAAGAGGCCGGCGGCGACGAAGAAGAATGCCGGGCTCCTCCGCTAGTAAAAGAGCTACAAGAAGATAGCGGAGGAGTCCGGCGAGAAGACCCCCGAAGACGGAAGACCCCCGGAGCTGTGCAATAAATTATTTTATCTTGTGTGTTGTGTTTTTTTTTTTTGTACTTTATTTTACAGGTGAATGGGTAGGGGTACATTGTACCCCATACTCATTCACATAGGGTGATTAAAGGGGGCTCCCGGATTCCGATAAGCCCCCCGCCCGCAGACCCCGACAACCAACGGCCAGGGTTGTCGGGAAGAGGCCCTTGTCCTCATCAACATGGGGACAAGGTGCTTTGGGGTGGGGGGGCTGCGCGGCCCCCCCTTCCCCAAGGCACCCCCCATGTTGAGGGCACGTGGCCTGGTATGGCTCAGGGGGGGGGGGCGCTCGCTCGCCCCTCCTTTCCTGGCCGGCCAGGTAGCGTGCTCGGACAAGGGTCTGTTGTGGACTTTGGGGGGACCCCCACGACGATTTTTTTTCGGCGTTGGGGTTCCCCTTTAAGTCCATACCAGGCGGCGGGGCCAGCGACGTATCCTTCGCGGGCCCCGCCTACCTGGAGACGCGCTCGAAATGAGCGGACTTTCCTCTGCGTGTGTGGGCGAGTCCGTTCATTTCAAAAGTAGGGCAGATAGTACGGCGGACTTAGTACGCCGTATTAGTCCGCTGAAAAAGTGCCGTGTGTGGGCAAGTAGCCCGTTCGGAATGTCCGACGGACAGTCTGGCGGAAAGTCCGCCAGACTAAGTACGTCGGACAGACGGCTACGTGTGTACGCGGCTTTATATTGCAGTCCTGTAATTCTTAGGAATAACTCACTTAAATCTGTCCAAACCAGAGTCTAGTAGACATCCCGGGTATGATAAAGTTTGAAAAATGAAATCATAAATTATAATATAATAAATAACTATAAATAATTATACCATATAATAGTAATACAAATTATTCAATAATGTAATCAAATCAAAAACACTGACATTTGCTCAGTTGCAGAATTGTCACTATCATTACTTTTCAGTATTTGATGACGGATCTCCCCACAAATCGCTATCCCTCAATTCTGCGAGTGATTCTAATTTATTATCGCTGTTTTCTAGCTGGTCTAAAACCTCTTTTGATGTAAAGAGACAGTTTTGGTTGCTATGAACAATCTCCAGTTTCCAGGCAGAAAGGACCGTTTTTATATTATAAAATTGCATGCAGGGCACTGGACAGACCACTAGGGACAAAGGGGATGTTAAATAATTACATACAGTAATGTAATCTGTAAGATTACATTATACTGTATGTATAGTGTATGTTTTACTTTTTGAATTTGTCGCTGTTCTCCATCCCCGTGCGTCGCAACTCTCGCAGGGAATGGAGCCCGGCGATGTGATACATCGAGCGGAGGATGAGCCAATTGCAGTGTGGGGGGGACATCGCTGGATCCAAGGGATAAGGTAAGTAAACTCTTCCTGGATCCAGCGATGCGATCCCGAGTCTGGTTCGGGGTTACCGCTAATGGTGCTGAATTTTCACCCCGAGTCAGACTCGGGAATACCGCCAGGGGGGTAAAAATGAAAAAATGCTGAAGTGAAAAAATAAATAAATAAATTATATATATATATATATATATATATATATATATATATATATATATATATATATATATATATATATATATATATATATATATATATAGATAGATAGATATATCTTGATCAACCTTGTGGATGGAAATCAACAATAAAAAAAATGTAGTGAAAAATATAGATTTAAATGCAAAATCCCATGATAGGATTAGCAATATAAACTGATTGGTAAAAACACAATAGTTTAGTGCAAAGATGTGCACCAAAATTTGGTGGTGACTTGAAAAGTGAAGAGGTGATCCAGTACAGTGCTCCAGAATCATCCAGCGCACCCCTGTGAAAGGGACACTCACTGGAAAAGCTGGCTGTCGCACCATTCAGATGTAGCTGTAGTAAATAAGACCAGTAGCAGTAAAGCGCAGCTTTTTTTAGCGGCACTTTACCACTGTTTAACCGCTTGCCAACCAGCCGCCATCATCATACTGCAGCAGGTTGGCTTGGCTGCGCAAATCGCCATAGCTGTAATTTGGGTGCTTTAAGAGCAATAGCAGGTGTGCGTGTGTCACCGAAACCAATGCGCATGGCCAGCGGCCATGATGTCCACCGGCCCCTGCAATGGCTCCACAGAGAGCCAGAACGGGGATCTGTCAATGTAAACAACCAGATCCCTGTTCTCATAGGGGAGTAGAGAGATCGTCTGTTCCTCCTACTGGTTTCGTCACAGTCTCATGACCTCCTCTGGGAATACTTCCTAGAGAAAGTCACAAGACTGTGACAAAACCGGTAGGAGGGGCTTGATCGGCTGACTAGAGAGGTACCAGGAAGTGTTGCAGAGCTGGCATAGGACAGGGGGAACGCTGTGTAAACCGGGGCTGAAGAACCGGACCACAGGTGACTCTATCACTCCTCAGCACTATAGCACTGTAAAAGGCGTTTTTTATTTATTTGAAATGTGAGTTGTATATATGTGGAGTTCTGTTTGCAATTAAAATTTTTTAAATGTCATCACCCTATTGCATGCCTCTGTCATTTCCCACATGTGATGTATATGAGGAGAGTCTCTGAACATACCAGGAGAAAATAGTGGCCTCCGAGCTGGGTTATTCAGAAGTAGCAGGCGGCCTGTGTTCCATGTAAGTGTCCCATACACCTGCGTAGAATAAAGGAAGCAAAGGAGGATCAATGCAGGCTATTGCTATCAATTACAGGCTTATTTTTTAAGCCCCTAAGGTGAGGGTACAGCTGGTAGGGGTTGTGTGTGCACAACGCATGAAGACACAATTTTCACATGGTTGATGTTAATATAGACTTTTGCTGTGTAGTTTAAACACTCATAAAAGATTAATTGCAAGTCACGGAGCACAAGCACTTTATTTTCATATATATGGATTGTTGCTGTTTAGTTTAACATCCTCATTGAGGACTGAGTGCAATATCACGGAGCATGAGCACTTGATTGTTTATATGTTGTTATGCTTTAGACATTTATGTTATATATAGTGTTTACTGGATTCATATATTTATATAGTATTGTTTCCATATTTATCAGAGCTGCACAGAGTGTTGTATAGATTGCATTATCACCATCTGGGAAAGTGTGGGAAGTGCGAGCAGCTGATTATAGTTATATCTCCTGTGTTTATTTTAGGTTAATTTAGGCTTAGTGTGGCAGCTCACAAGGCTTTTACCCATAGTTAAAAAAAAATGTTATAATAAAAATGCCATAAATATATCCCATATTTTGTAGACGCTATAACTTTTGCGCAAACCAATCAATATACGCTTATTGCAATTTATTTAACCAAAAATATGTAGAAGACAATATATTCGCCTAAACTGATGAAGAAATTCATTTTTTTTAAATGTTTTGGGGGATATTTATTATAGCAAAAATTTAAAAATATAATTTTGTTTCAAAAATCTTTGTTTATAGCGCAAAAAAAAAAAAAACCCTGCAGAGGTGACCAACGCTCTATTTGTGTGAAAAAAAGGATGTCAATTTTGTTTGTGTACAACGAATACAAAAAAGAAACAGCACTCAAAATGCCTCATCCGTAAATTTGTGAAGGAATAAAGAAAAAGAATTCCAAAAAAGGAAAACCTGTGGTCGGACTTTAAAGGAACAACAAACAATAGAAATATACAAAAATATTAGCATTTATTGAAATATATATAATACAAACAACAGGGACATGAAAGAAACATCAATAAAAATCATATATACAAAAAACAATCTATATATGATATGAGCCCTAGTGTGTCTACGCGTTTCGTTGTACACTTCTTCAGGACACATTTGAGGTTCAGTAGCTGCAAAGAAGAGAAATGGGTCTCACTATCTAAAGATAAAAGCACACAGATTACAATAAACATATAATAAAAAAAAACACTGTTTATGTCGAGACAGAGGACTACGGCACATGTATACAAATGTATACAAAGCAGAACCATGGCAGGTTTGTGTACAACGTCGCATGACTGTGCAATTGTCAGTTAAGTGACGCAGTGTCGCAAAAAATGGCCTATCGGGGCTGAAGTGGTTAAGCGTTGCTTTTCGGCCAATAGTGGGGGCCCTTTTAACCCCCAAAGAAGGGGTTAAATAACCCCATATTGTGGCGCTTCTGAAGCGTTTTGGAAGCGCTGTCCATTCATTCCAATGGACAGGGCGTTTTGGGAGCCCTAAATACAGTGCTCCCAACCCACCCCAAAGATGCTGTATGCAGGACTTTTCGGAAGGTCACGCAAGCGCACCACCAAGTGTGAAAAGTCACACTTGTATGAATGGGAGGCAGTTTTCAGGTGCTTTGCAGAGGCTATTTCAGTGCTAAAGCACCTGAAAACTGCCCCAGTGTGCAAGGGGTCTAAAGCTCATCGAGAGCCAGGTGAAGTCTCCAGTGTTTTACCCACTTCCTGACCAGCCCATTTTTTGCAATACAGCACTGCGCCGCTTTAACTGACAGTTGCGCAGTTGTGTGACTCTGTACCTCAATAAAATTGATGTCCTTTTTTTTTCCCCACAAAGAGAGCTTTCTATTGGTGGTATTTGATAACCTCTGCGGTTTATATTTTTTGCGCTATAAACAAAAAAATTTGTAAATTTTTAATAAAATACTATATTTTTTACTTTTTGCTGTAAAACATTCCCAATAAAACAATTTAAAAAATCACATTTCTTCATTCGTTTAGGCCAATATGTATTCTGCTACATATTTTTGGTAACAAAAATCCCAAATAAGCGTATATTGATTGGTTTGCACAAAAGTTATAGCATCTTCAAATTATGGGATATATTTAGGAACTTTTTAAATGGTTTTTCCTTGTAATGGTGCCGATCAGCGATTTTTAGCTGGACTGTAACATTGTGGTGGACAAATTGGACACTAAGTGACACTTTTTGGGAACCAATGGCACCGATACTGTGATGACACTGGCAGGGAAGGGGTTAACAACAGGGGTGATCAAAGGGTTAAGTGTGTGGCTGGGAGGTGCTTTCTAACTGTGTGGGGGATGGATATACTAGAGGAAAAGAGAGATTGTGTTTCACCTTAGCTGATCTCTCTTTTGCTCCCTGACAGATCAGCGATTTGTCTTGTTTACATAGGCACACCGCTGCTCTGTGTCTCCACAGAACAATCGGTGGGTCGTGGTGCGCATTGTGGCCGCCGTACCCGGTGATTGACTCCCACTATGTCCAATCACGCCCCCTATAACGTGTGCACAAAATCAAGTACAGGTACATGACCTTGCGCAGCCGATCTGCCCTGCAGCAGTGTATATGTGGTGGATGGTCACCCAAACAGGAATAGAGGGGAAATCTTCTAATGGGGACACTAGTTCTGGATACAACCAGAGATTCCCTAATTTTGGAGGGATTTCTTCTCCCGTCTTGTTTTGGCTATAGAACAGAAAGTGAAGCAAAATCTCCCCAAAAGGATGCAGATGGCATAACAAATAATTCTCCCTTACTATATCCAAAATGAAAAAAAAAAAATGTTGCCCCTAGTTTTACTTTAAAAGAGAAGTGTGAAAATTATTTGTATTTTTATGGAATGATACTTACCAAAGTGGTCCCCCACTAGCTCTAAGGTTGAGAACCAAGTGATCAAACACCAACCGTTCTCAGAGCTCCCTGAGCAGAGAGCTGGCAACTGTCAGTCACTGGCTCTCTGCTCAGCCCTTCCCATGCTTACTGGAGCGCTGGGCTGTAGAAGGGGTGGGAGCACCCATCTCAGGCTCCCAATAGCTCACTGGGAGGCTGAACCGGGTGCTGGTCCAAGGCATGTAGGTGGATCCTGACCATATGGTTGGGATCTTTCCTGAGCGTGGACCGGCCCTGTGACATCAGCTAAGCGAACTGCACTCCTGTGATCCTTAGGAGAAGTACAGCCAAAAAAGCTTTGGCAATACTTCTCCTGTAACTACATTTTTTTAGGTTAGAACATCCTCAGTTTGTATTTCCTATGTTGTGTCCCATTTCCGGAGCTTCGTCAGAGACACAACAGGAAGTGAGATTTCTCTCCAAAGTGAGGATAAATCGCCTCTTGGACAGTTGACACTGGAAACAGTGTCCCCAAGGAAGTTTTTTTTTCTGCCCTCCCATTCTGGTGACATTATGGACAATTGGTGACAATGACAATAGTCCCCAGCATAAATAGGGAAGGTGAAACTCTCATACGGGTACACAGACAGCAATAAGAAACCAACAGATGTTCTATGTGTTCCCTGCATTGTCCAAAATAAAATAAAATAAGAAAAAAAAAACAAGTTTTGTCTACAGATACACTCAAAAAAAGAATTCCCAGAAGGCATTAGTTCTTTGTCTTGTTTCATTAAACATAATAGGCATTGCAGCGATATGCAGTTCTCTAAAATCAGTGCAAATCTAGAAGAGCCACAGATACAAGGGAAGACTTGGCTAAACAATGAAATTTTGAATTTGTCATGAAATAGAAGCAGAGAAGAATAAGGGTTTGCAGAGGGCACAGCAGCAGCCAACATGTAATGTAGAGATCTACAAGAGAATTTGGAGTTGCTCTTACTTACAAATATATACAGTATATCAGGATGCGGAACAAAATATCTTAATACTCATACACCCCATGCTACTCATTTATCTTAATACTCATTTACCATTTGTGATAATCTCTTAAAAATAGTAGAGTTGCCACATAGACCTGGGCAATATGAACTGCCCGATTAAGACTCTTTTGGGAGTCTTTGTTCTCAGGAACCCCTCTCCCCCCATTACTATGGAGTGTAATCACAGTTTTCCTGCCACTGAGATACTAAGTGAAAGGAGATTTGTCAAGGGAGAAATATGTAGGTTGCCATTGCTGATAATACTAGCTGCCTGGATTCTATAACAAGACTGGTTAAATTCCAATGTTATTGCGCAGATAAATCCAAATTAGAAAGTCGCTGGCAAAAACAATACAGATAAGATTGTAAATAGCATATACAAACAGATAATTGCTATCAAGGTGTTTTTTTTTCATATATGTTGAACACTGAAGCCCTCACATTTTCCTTGGAGTGATCTACTAGTTTCATGATTGGACTATATCACTTCTAATTGGACTGTAAGATTTATGGGACTTTTTTCTTTGACATTTAACATGGCAATTTTCTGTTTGAAATACTGAGTACTTCTGTTTTTTGCTCTTTGTCCTGTCATGTACACAGTTGGGTCCAATGTTTTCTTGGAAAGCCTTGGGGAAGAGATCAAGATTTAGGGTCAAGACTATAGGAGATATTTATAAATATAAATATAATATAAATGGGCACTGATGAGCCAGGCAGCAACCAGCAAGGTTGGAAATGGTTGGTGAATGGTTCAAAATGGTTGGTGAATGTAGGCACATTTGTTTTTAGCAGGAGTTACCTTAATTATAGAGGAGGCAGGTACAGGTGGCTAAATTCCTAATTTCCTAATTGCCAAATGTACAGTGATATGCTTAGATAATGGAGTTCTGCTGGTCTTCTGAAAAATCTATGGCAAATCAAAGATAAAGTGGCAAATGTTTAAAAGTGATCATGTCTGTAAATGTAACAGTGGCCACATTACAAATAACACAGCATTATGCAGCACTGGATTCCCCACTGAAGAGTAAAGCCTCGTACACACGATTGGATTGTTGGCCAACAGAGCGTAAGACTTTTGTCCGAAGGGCGTGTGCCAGGAACTTGTCTTGCATACTAATGTTACACAATTGTCAGTCAACAAACATGAATGTAGTGACGTACTAGATGTACTACGAGATGATAAAAAGGAAGTTCAGTTGTTAGGCACCACCCTTTGGGCTCCTTCTGCTAATTGCATTTTAGTAGAAGTTTTGTGAGTGTTGATTCGTGCTTTTAAGTTTGTGCTTTTCAGTTCATTTCTGAACGGCTGTCCGTCAACCAGCCATGTTGCAAGATAGGAGGAGAGAACGTATTATTGGGCTTGGAGTTATTGCTTTGCCCCAAGTCCAGTCCAGGAACAGGAGGAGGAGGAGTTCTTGGACCAAAAAATGGTTGCTTAATCGTGACCAACATTGTCATATGCCTTTGCTGTGGGAGCTTCAGGAGAATATTTCAGATGATTTTCAGAATTATCTCCAGATAACGGACCCCTGCTTTCACCAACTCTTGGCATTGGTAACCCCCTATATTAAGAAGCAGGACACATGCATGAAGCTTGCCATTACTCCCAAGCAAAGGCTCATAGCCACCTTGTGGTACTTGGGGACAGGAAGAAGTCTCCAAAACCTCAAGTTTACCACTGAGATCTCTCCTCAGGCTCTGGGACTCATTATGTCAGACACCTGCTAAGTCATTACTCAAGTCCTGCAAAAGGACTATATTCGGGTAAGCTTTTACCTTTAAGATCACATTCTATGTATTAATGTTTACTAATGTTTTGTATTCATTTGTTGATTCCATAATTATCAATATTGGACTAAATAAATGTCCTCTTTATCCTCATGTATACTGTAAGCTCCTTTTTTTGCCTACATATTTTCCTTCACTAACCTCCCCAGCATGCTATCCTGGGCCCATACACACCTAGCCTAGTAACTTAATGTTTTTTGTCTACATTTTCTGGCTTACCCTAAACAACCCCTAAAATGTGTCTAAATGTTCTTGCCCTGCGATTCACGCAGCCATGCCATATTGACGCAGTATAACTGTGGCAGCTGGTCGGCATGCAGTTAATAACACCAATGAACCTGGCACTGTTCAAAATAAACCATGTGGTACTGTGCTGCTGTATACACCTTCATTTTTTAAGGAGGAATGCTAGAAGCTACCTTGCCTCAGTGCCAGCTGATGAGCCAGGCAGCAACCAGAAAGTGTTCTTGATCCCTTAAGTTCTGCCCTAAGCCCATGGCCTTTGGCCCACCTAGAAACACCCCTATCTAAAAATAAACAAATGTCAAAAAACAGGAGCAAATAACTGTTGCAATTATAATTTAAGAGTAAACACAGCTGATTAATAATAAATGGCTTCAGCCAAACACTAACCACAAGTGAAAGAAAAGTTCTTGTGTTATAATTCATACTCTATGAAAATGGCCAAGAAATCATAAATTCTTATGAACTTATGAGCACAACTGTATATATATATATATATATATATATATATATATATATATATATATATATATATATATATATATATATATATATATATATATATATATATAGCTATCTATATATAGCTATATATGATAATGGCTTAGAAACCTTGATTCTACTTATATTTGGTGTGTGTATGTGTGTGTCTATACTGTGGTTCAATAGGGACCATCTATTGTTCATAATAAAATCCTAGGTTGGCTTATCCTGCTGTTGATTTTATTACAGTATTTATTCAACAAGGTTTCCAATTTTAAAATACAAATATGTAAAATGCCAATAAGGTCAAAATTATGGTAGAGTAAAGTTGTTAATTATACAAGTCATAATAGAAAGTAATTACACAAAAAGTGTCCTCAATGTCCCTTTAAATATATATTTTAAGTGTAAATACTTGACCTTTTTAAGAGTGGTCAGAATGTGAACCTAGATATGGTTCTCTCTGTGGGGAAGGATATAAACATCGATATCCTTTTCTTGGGATTGTTGTTCCTTTTAACTTCCGTTTGTTATGACATGGCACATATGAGATTTTGTGGAATAGTAACGGAAGATCAGAGGCATATGCCCTGGCCACGGCTCTCAGGAATCACAAGCACAAAGTAACAATGAACCATCAAAGGTATCTTCGAACTTACAGCCCAGAGGAGTCCATCACTAACATGTGTAGACCTTGCCACTTGAGATCGCTGATCTTCCTGCAATATCGGCTCAAAGAGACCAGTGCACTGGGATTCAGCAGGCTACAGCCCTTAGTTCAAATGAGGACTAAAAACCTTTCATGATTCATGACAAACCCTTAAACTGAAAATCAATGGCTTGACGCTCTGTTCATCACATTCCGGCAGGACAGATCGGTTTGAAAGATTTCACTTATTGATTGGCTCACACAAGACATCTCTCCTTATCACACCAACAACTTAATATCATTTTACAAGGAGGGCAGGTCACTGCCTTGTAAAATACACACATGCAATATATATATATATATATATATATATATATATATATATATATATATATATATATATAAGATCGAGTGTTCAAGAGCAAATCAAATACAATATATAACAATACTTTGTTACTTTGTCCATTTACAATACTTTGTCCTAGTATTTAGTTTTTTTGTATTTTTCAGGAGTAACAGAATCATTTTGATCGAGCTAGTGTATTTATTTAAAACAATTTTATAGAGTTGCCATGTACTTTCTGAAACTTTCAATCTGGCTTTCAGGGGAGGGAGAAGTACTTAAGTGGCATCATGGGGAGCTTGCTCGTCTGATATTGTTTGATAAAGCTCAACTGAAGTTTGATTTTTTTTTTCTTACTGTAATGCTGTCAGGCTGCATATACAGTAATACATGTGACTGTCTTTTTAGATTTTTTTTTTGTGATACTTTTGTGCTTGCAGCAATAGTTAAAATGCCTTGGAGATCAACACCGAGTGCAAAGGCCCAACATGGTTCTACAATCAATAACTTTGCTCAGGAAACAACAGGTTCACTTTACTTTAGGGACTCTAAAAGGCATATACTTACCTTACCTATATTTCCCTTGTTGCCAAAACTGCTACCATGCCACAAGAAATCCCTGCATTATTTTTGATTTGCTGAGCAAGTCCAGACTTACACAGCACTGTGCATGCTCCCATTCCGTAACATTTTCAGACTGGCCAATGGCTGTTCAGGCACCAAGTGCTGAGGTATGAAGAGGTGGGCGGGGGTGTTGATGGTTCCCCCATATCTCCATGGAGAAGGTAAATGAATGCCCCTTAGAAAAGATGTTACTTTGCACAATATGGACATAATATCATTGTGTTGTTTACTTTCCATTTTCTACTTTGCAATCTTATCTCTTACCATGGGTTGACATTTTTTCACATACAGTAATACCTTTTATTACGAGCATAATTAGTTCCAGAAACATGCTTGTAATCCAAAGCACTCGTATATCAAAGCGAGTTTACCCATAAGAAATAATGGAAACTCAGATGATTCGTTCCACAGCCACTGCTGGTTTATGCAGTGCTGTGTGTGGCTAGAGGTGCGGGGGGCGCTGGTGTATGCAGTACTGTGTGTGGCCAGAAGTGCAGGGGGCAATGGTATCTCTCAGTGCTTTCTAGAGAACTTGGAGACTCTCGGAGATGCTTGCGAACTGTTAACACTTTCGGGTGCTCTGACACACGTTACGTCCGCCCACCCATCTGGGAGTGTCTCTGAGTGTTTCTGAGTATCTCTCAGTGTTTCCTGGAGACCTCAGAGACTCTCAGAGATGCTCGGGAACTGTTAACACTTTTAAATGCTCTGATGCACAGTACGCCCGCCCACCCAGCTGGAAGTGTCTCTGAGTGTCTCTGATTGTCTCTGAGCGTCTCCGAGTTCTTCACAAAGTGCTGGGAGCTACCAGTGCCCCTGGACCTCTGGCCACATGCAGTACTGCATACACCACCAGCTTTACTACATGGATTGTACTGCTTGTATATCAAGTCAGCGCTCGCATATCAAGTCAAAATTTAAAGATAATGTTGCTTGTCTTTCAAAATGCTCGTATACCACATTACTCGTAATCCAAGGTACTGTATAGCCATTCTTTGCGTATCCAACCCATATATAAAAGTTATATTTATTTTGCAAGCACACTTTCTGCAGCTTTGCAAATATAGTATTTATATATTTTTTGTAGAGAATATTCCTCTGAGTGTACTTTTTACTATTTCATTACCCCTAAGGCACACAGCTTTATTCTTTTCCACTTCACTTATGTGCCTTTTGTCAGAGATGTTTTTTTTCCCACATGGTGTTATTTATCGATCTCTCGTCATCAAACAAACAGATGAAGTAACCTTCACTGGTGTCAGTTAATTAAAGGTCTCATGCAGGAAAAAATGAAAGTATGACCTATGTTATGAAAACAGTTAATATTCTGCTTAACGGAATGATTGTTACCAAAGGGTTTAGATAAACTTTAGATGTACTTTTGAAAGAAAAAAAGGGCTGTTGCTATATTGCCTAAAAAATTATTAGATGGAGATTGGTTTTAATTTTCTCTGTTGTCTAAAACTACATGTCCATCTAAAACTACACAGTCCATATGATGACAACACTGCAGTTATTTTACTGCAAAATGAAGAGCGTTGTCACCCTGCTGAAAAAATAAGGAGAAAGAATTCACTGGCAGGATAAAAATCTAGTAAAACTTTATTACAGGAGGGACTATTAACAAACTGTAGCAGTGTGTTGATGGGGTGAGGATGAGTTGTCCATATAATCACACAGAGAACTGAATGTTCACAAGATCATTGCATTGCTCTGTGCACTAGAGAGGACCCTGCAGGGTACTGACTTGTCCTCTGTAGTGGTCTTCCATTGGCCATTTTGGGAAGCCTCTTGCCATTTAGAGACACAGGATTTCCACAAATTTTGGTGCCTATTTTAGTTTTGGATGTGAAATATATATTTCCTATTCTGCACCTCCCAATGGGAACAGTAGAGGAAGCAGTAACTATAATGCAGAGGAGTCACAGACTTGTGGTTGCCCATTTTAGGAAGTGGGGCTGTGTCCAGCCATCTAAAGGAGATACATTCTGTCTCTGAAAGGCTAAAATGTGAGTACCAACGCTGTATGGTGGTCTAATCCGACAAGGCCCAGGCCTAGGGCAGCACTTTGCAGGGGGGGGCAGCAGGAAAAGAGTCCTCGATGACTTGCGCTACACTGTTAGTGTAGCACCAGTCTCATGGGGCAGACTGAGCTTAGTCTAACACGCCCATAAAGTGGTGGCTGCACTGCATCTGGTATGCGGGCGGCGGGCATTCCGCAACTGTGGGGGGGGGGGGGAGACTTCTAATTTTGACTGCCCTATCATTCTGAACCACAAATCTTCCTCACTGTGCCTATATGTTTTCTGCTGCATCATTGGCATGGTTATATCTTCCTAGTCCTCTCCATAAAATTATGAGAAGTTTGTGCTTAAAGTAAAACTATAGGCCACATTTTTTTTTTTTCATTTTGGATAGAATAAGGGAGGGTTATAGCCCCTGTCAGTTTATTTTTTACCCCCCCGGTCCCATTGCAGAGATTTCCCTTCTTTTCCGGCCCCATAGCAAAACAGGAAGTGAGAAGAAATCTATGCAAATTAAGGGAATCCATTGCCTCCCCCCCAGGCCCTCAGAACTAGTGCCCCCATTCGAAAATGTCATGGCGGGTCTTAAACAGCAAGGGCTGTGGCATTGACAGGAAGCGGTGGGCCATATTTAAATTAGAGTGTGCATGAGTTTAGTCAGGCCTAGGGCAGCACAAAACCTACACTACTGGTGAGTACCCCGAGAGGGAAGGGTTTTACACAGTGGGAGAGGCAAGATAGAGATGTTCCCCAAATAGGAGACTGATTGAGCACCTGGATACATGGATAATGTGACATGTTGTCTTGTAATCTAACTAAACTAATACTTTGAACATTACTCCAGAAGAACATTAACGATATAGATGGCTTTGTTCATCAAAGTTACTTTATAAATTAGCCAAACTGGGCATTGTGCTGTGGACTATGAAAAGTTTGGGCTGTGATGGGGAAACAGCTAGTTGGCTTGCTAAAAAGGCTTACACTGCTGTGGGACAAAATAGGTTTGTCTTCGTTCTCCTGTGATGCCATATAATCTTGTGCCTTATCGCCATTTGGGCCATGATGTACAGCGGAATTCTTTAGGGGCAGTGCCTCGGCACACAATTGGTTTGGTATTATATACACCTGGCTTAGTTGCCTACAAAGAAAAGGGCTTAGTAACAGATCATTGCTGGAGGCAAAGTGGCCAGTATACCACTACATCATATATGTTACATAGTTAGTCAGGTTGAACAAGACACAAGTCCGTCCAGTCCAACTCATAAAAGAGAAAAATAAAAATAAAAATATCATACAATCCTATATACAAAATCCTATACCCACTGATGATCCAGAGGAAGGCAAAAACCCCAGCAAAGCATGATCCATTTTGCTCCAGTAGGGGAAAACCTTCCTTCCTGATCCACCATGAGGCAATCGGATATTCCCTGGATCAGCTTTACCTATAAATTCTAGTATCCAGTTATATTAAGTACATTTAGGAAAGAATCCAGGCCTTTTTTAAAGTAATTTACTGAGCTGGCCAGAACCAGGTCTTGAGGGAGTCTATTCCACGTTATTTTTTCTATTACCAATGTTTTTGTTTAACCGCTTGCCGACCAGTCATTATACTGCGACAGGCTGGCACGGCTGCGCGAATCACCGTAGGTGCACGTTGGGCTCTTTAAGAGCAATAGGAGGTGTGCCTGATGTCGAAACTGATGTGCGTGGCCGGCGGGTGTGTATGTAAACAAACAGATCCCCATTCTGACAGGGGAGTAGAGAGAGATCTGTAGTTCCTAGTGATCAGGAACAGCAATCTCTCTCCTCCTCAAGTCAGTCTTCTCCCCCCACAGTTAGAAACACCCTAGGTTAACCTCTTAATTGCCCCCTAGTGTTAACCCCTTCCCTGCCAGTGTTATTTATACAGTAATCAGTGCATTTTTATAGCACTGATTGCTGAATAAATGTCACTGGTCCCAAAAAAGTGTCATAGGTGTCCGATCTGTCCGCTGCAATGTCGTAGTCCCACTAAAAATGGCAGATTGCCGCCATTACTAGTAAAAAAAAAATAATAATAATAAAAATGCCATAAATCTATCCCCTATTTTGTAGAAGCTATAACTTTTGTGCAACCAAAAATATGTAGAAGAATATATTTGGCCTAAACTGATGAAGAAATTTTTTTTGGGATATTGATTATAGCAAAAAGTAAAAAAAAAAATGTTTTTCTAAATTGTCGTTCTTTTTTTTCTTTGCAAAAAATGCAAAAAATAAAAACCATCAAAAGAAAGCTCTATTTGTGGGAAAAAAGGACATAAATTTTGTTTGGGTACACGACATGTGCAATTATCAGTTAAACGATGCAGAGCTGTATCACCAAAGCTGGCCTGGTCATTAGTGGTATTACAAGTGGTTGTAAACCCTCCTGAAAAAAAACAAAAACACCCTGCAAGAAAAAAGGCATAATGAGCTAGTATCCATAGCATACTAGCTCATTATGAATTACTTATCCAAGAACGAAGCCCCCGCAGCCGTCCTCATCTCCCCCTCAGGCCGGCGACATCTATCCCGGAGGTTACTTACGTGTATCGCAGCTCCACCGCTGTGATTGGCATGTGCAGGAGCTTCTAGGAATGGCACAGGCCAGCTGAAGCAAGGGCACGTATGTGCCCTTGCTTCAGTTGGCTTAAGTGCACATGTGTCGCATGACGTCACATGCAAATACAGGGATATCTCCTAAACCGTACAGGTTTAGGAGATATCCATTGCAGCTACAGGTAAACCTAATTATAGGCTTGCCTGTAGTTTAAAGTGGTTGTAACGGGTTTACAACCACTTTAAGGGGGCAAATCCTTCTGGTACTTACGGTAAATCTAGAAATTGGACTAGTTTTTTTGGGCAACTGTGTACCAGTTACAGTTCACTTTAAATAAATCAACATGACAGCTTTTTAATTTGCCTAATGAGTTTTTCTTGGAGTAGGTAATATTGGTGGGCTAGGTAGGGAGCGGTCATGTAGTGATTCAAGCTTCTCAGTCTATAACGAGTGACTTACCCCACCACTGTTCATAGTGGAATGTATCTAGGTCACTCTTTTTCACTGGCTGGGTAATATAATGTTTACCTAATCCACCTAAAAAAATACACAAAAAAAAAAAATATGTTGAAGAAAAAAAAAAGGTTTACATTTGCAGACAACAGATCTTTTGAAACTTAGCAAGCCTCTGTCAGAGCTCCGTCAGTCATTTAGACAGCATGGTGGGTAGAGGGAGGCCAGCAAATCTGTGTGTGACTGACATGACAGCCAAATATTCTCTGCACAAAAAGCAATTGGATGTCATGTGATGTGTACAGTGCAGCCAGGCCCCCTGCTGAACAATATACTGTATGCCAAGCAAACAGGGTGAGGCTGGGCGGATAGGCTGACTTTCCAAAACTGCATTGTTACCATGATAAAACTGTGCTGGTAAAAAGCTGTGCTGTCTGCAAATATAATAGTTTATATTATACATACAGTTTTATAGCTGCAAATGTGTGTAAAAAGACCAACAATTATATGAAAGATCCACTCTTTAAAGTAACTAGTGCTGAGATAAATACGTAGGCTATCATTGGTGAATACGTCCTCTTTAAAAGCGAGACAGTTGCCGTTCTGTCTGATTGATTTGATGGCTTTCATCCTCTCCTGGTCACTGAACTGGAACAATTAAGCAGATCAGGATTTATGGCTTCCGACTAATGCCCTGTACACACGGTCGGAAATTCAGACGGAAAAGGTCTGATCGGATTATATCTGACTTTTTCCGTCAGAAACTCAGCCGTAAAAAATTTGAGAGCAGGATCTCATATTTTCCGACAAAAAAATCCAATCTGACTTTCTCCGATCATCTGTAGAGAATTCGGATCGGACAAAGTGCCACGCACGCTCAGATCAAATTACGAGACCAAAGCTATTGGCTACTAGCCTCAACGTAACAAACGAACGTCATCACGTTCTGAATGATCGGATTTTCTGACAACTTTGTCCGACCGTGTGTATTCAACACCAGTTTAGGGCAAAATCTGTCTGAAAAAATCAGACGGATTTTGTGGTCGGAATGTCCAACCGTGCGTA
The DNA here is from genome assembly GCF_037356315.1 of Lithobates pipiens. NCBI lineage: Eukaryota > Metazoa > Chordata > Amphibia > Anura > Ranidae > Lithobates > Lithobates pipiens. Next base: position 294,306,426 of record NW_027507784.1, on the reverse strand, counting down.
CAAGGCATAAGACTACTTGCCACATACACATTTGATTTGGGGACTTGAAAAGTTTCAAAGCTATTGCATACATTTGAAAAGGCAACTTGATTTTGGAGTGAGCAATGGTATGAGCAATGGTAGCCTTCTTCTTTTTCTAAGTACAGTTTCCTTCAAGGGCAACTATAGGCAGGGCCGGGACAAGGGGTGGGAAGGAGGAGGGGCTGTCCTGGGAACTGTGGTATCATGTGAGGATTGGGGGCACCCCAAGGAGTTGGGGAGGGTATTTGTGTTGGGGGGAATATGGGGGAGGGGGCAGCAGAAGGAAGAATTGTTTTAGGAGTGGTGAGGTGTGCTAGAAGTGGTGATTTGGGGGAATAGTGTTGAGAGGAGAGATGGGGAAGAGGATTTGTGCTAGGATGGGGGATTTGGGGAGTTTGTGCAAGAAAATGTATTATGGTGGCGGTGGGATTTGTGCTAGGAGGGCAAACTTTTTTGGGATGGGGACTTGTGCTAGTAGGGATGATTGGAGGCATGTGTGCTAGGAGGACACAGATTTTTTTTGGTGGGGGGGGGGGGTTTGTGCTAGGATGTGGGATTGGGAAGGGGAATTTGTGCTTGGAGAGGGGGGGTGACGTGAGGAGGGGGGAGAGGATTTGTGCTCAGAGGAGAAATTTGAGGGGTAGAGGATTTGTGCTAAAAAGGGGAAACATTTTTTTGGAAGGGGGGGTTCTGTTGAGAGTGCATGTGGAATGAGAGGATATGAGCTAAGCATGCAAATTAGCACTCCATTTTTTGGGGGGCAGGGGATTTTGCTGACACATAATGCTAAAACATCTTGGGGGGGTACAATTTGCCATGTTCACCCTTGGCACTAGATGACCTTGTCCTGGCACTGACTACAGGCAACATGTGAGATCACTACATTGCTAATGTTATCAAAGATACAGACTTTCCAAACATTATACCTTGATTCAAACTGATGCGCTGTGATTTTGATGTGATTTTCAGTTTGATTGTGTAGTGCGACTTTGCATATTCTATAGGGCAAAATCACATTGTAAACCAAAGTAGCACAGGAACCTTTTACAAAGTTGCACCATGCTGAGTGGCATTGATGAGAATAAGCACCATTGAATATATTGTGTTTTCCCTTGTCATGTAACACTTTGCGACTCAAGTCGCATCAGCTGTCACACTAGTGTAAACCAGCACTTATAGGTTATAGGGGGACCATTTGTTCCATTTGTTTGGCCATCATTTGCAATACCTAGGGTTGATTTACTAAAGCTGGAGAGTGAAAATTCTGGTACGCATCTGCAAAGAAACCAATCAGCTTGCAGGTTTTTTTTATTTATTTTTTTGTCAAAGCTTTATTGAACAAGCTGAAGTTATGAAGTTAGAAGCAGATTAGCTATCATGCACAGCTGCACCAGATTTTGCATGCTCCAGTTTTAGTAAATCAACCCCTCAGTGATTAATTCGTAGCGATTTCAGTAGCAGGATTGAGCCACTAAAAATCCTCTATTTAGCTCTAGCCATTTAAAAAAGATATCTTTTTGCTAGAACTACTTTAAATCACATAATGGCATGTGGTTAAAACACCCTATGTAATTAAGACCCCTCAGGCAGCAAATAAAATTTCTAATTTAAAATGAAAGATTTTAGCTGTGTACATTGACAATGTCTGGTGCAGAATACCTCCCAACGTTTTGAGATGGGAATGAGGGACACCTACTATCAAACATATGTAGGCATATGACACTCCCCCTGCCACACCTCCTTAAAGGAGAATTAACCAAAAAAGAGGTTAATTAAATCCACAAGGGCTTTTTTTTTACCACTACTATTCCTTTATATTGACTCTTAACATTTACAAATGCACCAATTTACACACTGGATGAAAGGTTTAGCACTGGGAAACACTTTTTGAAAGATAAAACGTGCATTTTATATATATAACTATATCGATCAGACCAAAATGAGGGACAAATGAGGAGGAATGAGGGACAGAGGGACTTTGCTCCAAATACAGACAGTCCCTCAAAATCAGGGACAGTTGGGAGCTATGAGTGCAGGGTACTTTTGTGTCATAAAGTCATATTCTCATCTATAGGTGTTGTAACACTGGGACACATATTGCTTAAATAAATTGAAAGCGGGCTTACCTGGAGACTAAAGTGTTCCTTAACATGGTACAATAATTCTTAAGAATCAAAGACAGCTGAGCAAACTCTGTGCCCTCCTGCTGCCTACCTAGGTAGCCATAATTGGTTTACGACTTTGCAGAGAAATGAATCAAAGACCCCAGTGTTGATTACTACTGAAGGTCCTTTTACGAAAAACCACAACAATGACTGTTAGATGCCCAGTGGATCAAACATATGCAAAGTCAGGCAATGCAACTTGATGGAATATGTACTGCTCTGGTGCCTGACATCATTATGAAAGTTCTGGGGCACATTATTCCAGCAAGTGGCAGTCAGAAACTAGAAGTGGACAGCCACACACAAGCAGCTCAGCACACTTATTAATCAGCAGTTTGAGTCTTAACAGCACTTTGGTGTGTGGGGGGTATGGGACTTTTGTGGAGTTTTAACAGTGGAATCCATTCAAGGAATGCAAAAGTGAGCCTGAGTGAAGCAATGAAGGTTCACAGCAAAGACCTACAGCTGCACACACAGCCTACCAGTACACAACACACTGCTATGCTTGAAACCCACATACCACATGCATTCTCCTTCCATGACAGCCACTCTATTTGGTCAGACAAAATGGGTTTGATTTACTAGCACTGGAGAGTGCAAAATCTGGTGCAGCTCTGGAATCAGCTTCCAGGTTTTCTTCTCAAAGCTTAATTTAAAGTGGTTGTAAACCCTTACAAACCACTTTGACCTACAGGTAAGCCTAGATTAAGGCTTACCTGTAGGTCCAAGAAATATCTCCTAAACCTACACGGTTTAGGAGATATTTGCCGAAAGACAGGCACCGCTTTCTACGGCACATGCGCCGTAGACAGCAGCGCGCGGGGGCGCCGCTATCAACAGAGATATGCCGCGAGTGGCGGCTCCCGTGCACATGCGTGGGAGTGATGTCATCGTGGCTTCGTTGAATGACAGCGGTGGAGCAGCGAGATCCACCGAGAAGATGGATGCTCTGGACTACAGGGGACAGCGGTGACTTCACTGGCTCCTGTGTCAGGTAAGTGACACATAATGGACTACTATGCAATGCATAGTAGTCCATTATGCTTTACCTTTGCAGGGAATCAAAGAGGAAATAAACCCATCAGGGTTTACTTCCTCTTTAACAAGCTGAAGTTAGAAGTTGATTGGCTACTATGCACAGCTGCACTGGATTTTGCACTCTCCAGTTTTAGTAAATCAACCCCAATGTGTTAATTCTAAGGCTGATTTTTCTCACTAGATACTGTAGGCTAGTGATGGACGAACTTCCGACGGGACGTTTCGCGAACGCGAAACGCGAACGGACACAAACGTTCGCGAAAACGACCGTTCGCCGCGGGCTCCATTGACTTCAATGGGAGGCGAATTTCGCAAACCTTTAGGTCGAATTTGCGGCCACGGGGTAATTATTAGGGGGTAGCACGTAGTCCCACCACCTGGACAATAGCATAATACATGTATGAGGTGAATTTGGGATCGATAACTACAAGCATTTTTTTTTTATTTGGGAAATTGTTCTGACAATTCAGGACTATGGAGCTAATGAAGGCAATGGAGGAGAGGGAAGGTCAGGGACCAGGGTAGGCAAACAAGAGGGTGCAGGAGATACAGAGCACTGACAGCAGCACCGTAATACAGAGCACTGACATCAGCACCGTGACATACAGCGCTGACAGCAGCTCCGTGACATACAGCGCTGACAGCAGCTCCGTGACATACAGCGCTGACAGCAGCTCCGTGACATACAGCGCTGACAGCAGCTCCGTGACATACAGCGCTGACAGCAGCTCCGTGACATACAGCGCTGACAGCAGCACCGTGACATACAGCGCTGACAGCAGCTCCGTGACATACAGCGCTGACAGCAGCTCCGTGACATACAGCGCTGACAGCAGCTCCGTGACATACAGCACTGACAGCAGCTCCGTGACATACAGCGCTGACAGCAGCTCCGTGACATACAGCGCTGACAGCAGCACCGTGACATACAGCGCTGACAGCAGCTCCGTGACATACAGCGCTGACAGCAGCTCCGTGACATACAGCGCTGACAGCAGCTCCGTGACATACAGCGCTGACAGCAGCTCCGTGACATACAGCGCTGACAGCAGCTCCGTGACATACAGCGCTGACAGCAGCTCCGTGACATACAGCGCTGACAGCAGCTCCGTGACATACAGCGCTGACAGCAGCTCCGTGACATACAGCGCTGACAGCAGCTCCGTGACATACAGCGCTGACAGCAGCTCCGTGACATACAGCGCTGACAGCAGCTCCGTGACATACAGCGCTGACAGCAGCACCGTAAGCAGCCCCAGGAGGAAGTCAGCACAGCACAGGGATGGTGTGATCCCCTCATAATAAGAACCCCCAGGAGGAAGTCAGCACAGCACAGGGATGGTGGGAGCCCCTCATAATAAGAACACCCAGGAGGAAGTCAGCACAGCACAGGGATGGTGGGAACCCCTCATAATAAGCAGCCCCAGTAGAAATATGACACCGCTCAACCTCTTCAAAGAGGAGGGTAGGGGCATATAGTACGGTGTGCTTTTTTGGGTCAGGGAAGTGAGCCAAATGAATTAAGAAGGTCTGTGTGCTTGATTCCAAAAATTGTTTATAGACATATACATGGTCTACTGATCACATGTGTTGAATTCCTCCGAGATCCATGCCTCATTCATTTTTAGAAATGTGAGGTAGTTAACACTGTGGTGAGCTAGGCGAGTACGCTTATCGGTCACAATCCCCCCTGCTGCGCTGAACGTCCTTTCGGACAGGACACTGGATGAGGGGCAAGCCAACAGTTCGATTGCAAATTGGGCAAGCTCTGGCCAGAGGTCAAGCCTGCCCACCCAGTAGTCTAGGGGTTCATCACTCCTCAGAGCGTCCACATCGGCCGTTAACCCAATGTAGTCGGACACCTGACGGTCTAGGCGTTCCCTGATGCTGGATCCGGATGACACCTGTCGATGGGTCGGCTGAAAGAATGACCTCATATCCGAAGTCACCAACACATCTTCAAACCGGCCTCTTCTTGCAGGCGCTGTTGGATTGGTACCCGCAAATCCTTCTCTGGGAGTGGGAATTGCTCCTCTGCCAGCGCACGCAAAAGCAGAATGCAGCATTTCTCGAAGCAAGGCCTGGAAGTGCTGCATTCTGACAGCCCTCTGCGACGGCGGTAACATTTCCGCCATTTTGTGTTTGTACCGGGGGTCTAAGTACGTTGCCACCCAGTACTGGTCCTTGACCCTCATGCTTTTTATACGGGGGTCCCTATTAAAACACTGGAGCATGAAGGCCCCCATTTGCACTAAAGTGGAAGCGGTGTGGTGGCCTGGCTCCTGCTCATCATCCAGGATAATGTCGTCCTCTTCATTCTCCTCTCCCCATCCTCGCACAACAGGGATCCCAGAAAGGTTTAAAGCATGCTCTTCTTGCTCCTGCTCATCCGCCCCGGCACCATCCTCCTCTGACTCCTCATCAGACTCCTGTTGTTGACTTGTCTCAGATAGAGTAGCCCCCCCTGGGAATTCATCCAGCATTGCGACTTCCTCATCTTCCCGCTCCTGCTCCTCCACAGCCTGATCAATGACACGACGCAATGCACGCTCCAGAAAGAAGGCATAAGGTACCATGTCACTGATGGCGCCATGGCTGCGACTGACCAGTTTGGTGATCTCCTCAAATGGCCGCAGAAGTCTGCATGTGTCGCGCATGAGCAGCCACTGGCGCGGTGAAAAAAAACCCAGCTCCCCAGAACCGTTTCTTTCGCAGAGTTCATACAGGTAGACGTTAACTGCACGTTTCTGCTGGAGCAGCCTATCAAGCATATAGAAGGTTGAGTTCCATCGCGTCGGGCAATCGCAAATAAGACGTCTGACCGGCAGATGGTGTCGCCGCTGAATGTCAGCAAGGCGAGCCATGGCCGTGTAAGATCTTCTGAAATGGGCCGAGATTTTCCTTGCCTGCCGCAAGATGTCCTGGACCCCAGGGTATTTGACAAGGAATCGCTGCACGACCAAGTTTAAGACGTGTGCCATGCACGGCACGTGCGTGATTTTGCCCTGTTTCAATGCGCTAAGCAGATTGGCACCGTTGTCACACACCACTTTACCAACTGTCAAATTGAGCGGTGTTAGCCACTCATCTGCCTGTGAACGCAAAGCTGAAAGGAGTGCCGGGCCAGTGTGGCTCTTTGCTTCCAGGCACAACAGACGCAGCACGGCATGGCAACGTCTCACCTGGCATGTGGAATAGGTTCTGGGGAGCTTGGGCGGTGCAGTGGAAGAGACGCTAGCAGCGGAAAAGGAGGAGGCAGCTGAGGAGGAGAGGGAGGAGGATGGAGTAGGAGGAGGAGAAGAAGAGTCAGGCCTGCATGCAATCCGTGGCGGTAAAACCAAATCTACACGGGTGCCACGGGTTACATGCTTGACGGCCGTCAGAAGGTTCACCCAGTGGGCAGTAAAACTGATATACCTTCCCTGCCCGTGTTTGCTAGACCACGTGTCTGTGGTCAGATGTATCTTGGCACCGACACTGTGTGCCAGAGATACATTCACTTGCCGCTGAACATGGCCATATAGCTCTGGGATGCCCTTCTCTGAGAAATACTTCCTTCCTGGGACCTTCCATTGTGGTGTTCCAATGGCCACAAATTTGCGAAAGGCCTCCGAGTCCACCAGTTTATATGGCAGTAGTTGGCGGGCTATGAGTTCTGACAAGCCAGCCGCCAACCGTTGGGCAAGAGGGTTATCCGGCGTCATCATTTTTTTACGCTCAAACATTAGGCCCACGGAAGCCTGCCTTTTTGCAGAAAAATGTGAGCTTGGCGTGATGGAAGGTGGAGTGGAGGACAATTGTGAGGAGAGAGGAGAAGGAGAAGTAGAAGACGAGGCTGGACGGTGAGAGCCTGCAGTGTGGCTTTGTGTGTTCCGTTGCTCCCACTGGGCTCGGTGATGGCTGCTCATGTGCCTTCTTAAGGCGGTCGTCCCTAGGTGAGTATTGGGCTTACCGCGACTAACGCGTTGACTGCAAAGATTGCAGATGGCAACGCTATTGTCAGCAGCGGACACGTTAAAAAAAGCCCACACTGCGGAGCCATGTGCCGGTGTCCTGGGAGCGCCAGATGTGACCGTACATGGTCGATGACTCGCTCCTGATACATTTGCAGTCTGCTTTGTCCCTGCTGTGCAATGTAAGTCATTGCTGCTTCTCCTCCCTATCTGCTGGTCCATATCTCCCTCTGAACTCCCCTCCTCTTCCTCTCTTGTGGGCACCCACGTGACATCACTAGACACGTCATCATCAACGTCACCTTCCCCACCGCTATAAGTAGAGTAGGCAGCAACACCGGGGACCAACCTCCTCCTTGGGCTGATCTGGGTACTGGCGTCAGACTGCTGAGTAGCGCTTGTTGCTACCTCCTCTTCCTGATCCAATACCAAGAGTGGCTGCGCATCAGAAATGTCCTCTTGATATGGATCGGAAAATAATTCCAGTGACTCAAGCGGAAGGTATGTGGTGGTGGTGGTGGTGGTCGTGTTGTTGGTGGTAGTGTCTTTGGGGGTGCACATAGCAGAGAGTGAAGAAGAGGGTGCAGATCGAGAGGATGAGGAGGGTGCAGAAGAGTAAGGCTGAGCGAGCCACTCAACCAAGTCTGGTGCATCCTTTAAAGTAATTGAACGCACCTTCTGCAACTTCCCACTTTGGCTCAAGCCTGTTGCTCCTGCCCTACCCCTACCACCCCTGCGGAAGGGCCTGCCTCTTCCTCTGCATGTCATTTTTTAAATGACCCTGTGACAAAACTCTTAGTCCCTATACCGCTGAAGGACTGCTGCAGTATAGGTGAGCGGTCAGCAGTGGTGCACGTCAACCCTATCTATTGTGGACCTATAGCGGTCCTTACAGAACAGCAGACTGTACCGCACTCAAGCCTATGTACCGTAGCACCCTATACCAAGTTACCAGTCCTTATAAGAACTTTTGTGGACCAAGCAGGTTGTGTATTAGTGTTTAGCAGACTGTACGTCAGTCCCTATACCGCTGAAGGACTGCTGCAGTATAGGGCAGCGGTCAGCAGTGGTGCACGTCAACCCTATCTATTGTGGACCGATAGCGGTCCTTACAGAACAGCAGACTGTACCGCACTCAAGCCTATGTACCGTAGCACCCTATACCAAGTTACCAGTCCTTATAAGAACTTTTGTGGACCAAGCAGGTTGTGTATTAGTGTTTAGCAGACTGTACGTCAGTCCCTATACCGCTGAAGGACTGCTGCAGTATAGGGCAGCGGTCAGCAGTGGTGCACGTCAACCCTATCTATTGTGGACCGATAGCGGTCCTTACAGAACAGCAGACTGTACCGCACTCAAGCCTATGTACCGTAGCACCCTATACCAAGTTACCAGTCCTTATAAGAACTTTTGTGGAACAAGCAGGTTGTGTGTTAGTGATTAGCAGACTGTACGTCAGTCCCTATACCGCTGAAGGACTGCTGCAGTATAGGTGAGCGGTCAGCAGTGGTGCACGTCAACCCTATCTATTGTGGACCGATAGCGGTCCTTACAGAACAGCAGACTGTACCGCACTCAAGCCTATGTACCGTAGCACCCTATACCAAGTTACCAGTCCTTATAAGAACTTTTGTGGAACAAGCAGGTTGTGTGTTAGTGATTAGCAGACTGTACGTCAGTCCCTATACCGCTGAAGGACTGCTGCAGTATAGGTGAGCGGTCAGCAGTGGTGCACGTCAACCCTATCTATTGTGGACCGATAGCGGTCCTTACAGAACAGCAGACTGTACCGCACTCAAGCCTATGTACCGTAGCACCCTATACCAAGTTACCAGTCCTTATAAGAACTTTTGTGGACCAAGCAGGTTGTGTATTAGTGTTTAGCAGACTGTACGTCAGTCCCTATACCGCTGAAGGACTGCTGCAGTATAGGGCAGCGGTCAGCAGTGGTGCACGTCAACCCTATCTATTGTGGACCGATAGCGGTCCTTACAGAACAGCAGACTGTACCGCACTCAAGCCTATGTACCGTAGCACCCTATACCAAGTTACCAGTCCTTATAAGAACTTTTGTGGAACAAGCAGGTTGTGTGTTAGTGATTAGCAGACTGTACGTCAGTCCCTATACCGCTGAAGGACTGCTGCAGTATAGGGCAGCGGTCAGCAGTGGTGCACGTCAACCCTATCTATTGTGGACCGATAGCGGTCCTTACAGAACAGCAGACTGTACCGCACTCAAGCCTATGTACCGTAGCACCCTATACCAAGTTACCAGTCCTTATAAGAACTTTTGTGGAACAAGCAGGTTGTGTGTTAGTGATTAGCAGACTGTACGTCAGTCCCTATACCGCTGAAGGACTGCTGCAGTATAGGTGAGCGGTCAGCAGTGGTGCACGTCAACCCTATCTATTGTGGACCGATAGCGGTCCTTACAGAACAGCAGACTGTACCGCACTCAAGCCTATGTACCGTAGCACCCTATACCAAGTTACCAGTCCTTATAAGAACTTTTGTGGACCAAGCAGGTTGTGTATTAGTGTTTAGCAGACTGTACGTCAGTCCCTATACCGCTGAAGGACTGCTGCAGTATAGGGCAGCGGTCAGCAGTGGTGCACGTCAACCCTATCTATTGTGGACCGATAGCGGTCCTTACAGAACAGCAGACTGTACCGCACTCAAGCCTATGTACCGTAGCACCCTATACCAAGTTACCAGTCCTTATAAGAACTTTTGTGGAACAAGCAGGTTGTGTGTTAGTGATTAGCAGACTGTACGTCAGTCCCTATACCGCTGAAGGACTGCTGCAGTATAGGGCAGCGGTCAGCAGTGGTGCACGTCAACCCTATCTATTGTGGACCGATAGCGGTCCTTACAGAACAGCAGACTGTACCGCACTCAAGCCTATGTACCGTAGCACCCTATACCAAGTTACCAGTCCTTATAAGAACTTTTGTGGAACAAGCAGGTTGTGTGTTAGTGATTAGCAGACTGTACGTCAGTCCCTATACCGCTGAAGGACTGCTGCAGTATAGGTGAGCGGTCAGCAGTGGTGCACGTCAACCCTATCTATTGTGGACCGATAGCGGTCCTTACAGAACAGCAGACTGTACCGCACTCAAGCCTATGTACCGTAGCACCCTATACCAAGTTACCAGTCCTTATAAGAACTTTTGTGGACCAAGCAGGTTGTGTATTAGTGTTTAGCAGACTGTACGTCAGTCCCTATACCGCTGAAGGACTGCTGCAGTATAGGGCAGCGGTCAGCAGTGGTGCACGTCAACCCTATCTATTGTGGACCGATAGCGGTCCTTACAGAACAGCAGACTGTACCGCACTCAAGCCTATGTACCGTAGCACCCTATACCAAGTTACCAGTCCTTATAAGAACTTTTGTGGAACAAGCAGGTTGTGTGTTAGTGATTAGCAGACTGTACGTCAGTCCCTATACCGCTGAAGGACTGCTGCAGTATAGGGCAGCGGTCAGCAGTGGTGCACGTCAACCCTATCTATTGTGGACCGATAGCGGTCCTTACAGAACAGCAGACTGTACCGCACTCAAGCCTATGTACCGTAGCACCCTATACCAAGTTACCAGTCCTTATAAGAACTTTTGTGGAACAAGCAGGTTGTGTGTTAGTGATTAGCAGACTGTACGTCAGTCCCTATACCGCTGAAGGACTGCTGCAGTATAGGTGAGCGGTCAGCAGTGGTGCACGTCAACCCTATCTATTGTGGACCGATAGCGGTCCTTACAGAACAGCAGACTGTACCGCACTCAAGCCTATGTACCGTAGCACCCTATACCAAGTTACCAGTCCTTATAAGAACTTTTGTGGACCAAGCAGGTTGTGTATTAGTGTTTAGCAGACTGTACGTCAGTCCCTATACCGCTGAAGGACTGCTGCAGTATAGGGCAGCGGTCAGCAGTGGTGCACGTCAACCCTATCTATTGTGGACCGATAGCGGTCCTTACAGAACAGCAGACTGTACCGCACTCAAGCCTATGTACCGTAGCACCCTATACCAAGTTACCAGTCCTTATAAGAACTTTTGTGGACCAAGCAGGTTGTGTATTAGTGTTTAGCAGACTGTACGTCAGTCCCTATACCGCTGAAGGACTGCTGCAGTATAGGGCAGCGGTCAGCAGTGGTGCACGTCAACCCTATCTATTGTGGACCGATAGCGGTCCTTACAGAACAGCAGACTGTACCGCACTCAAGCCTATGTACCGTAGCACCCTATACCAAGTTACCAGTCCTTATAAGAACTTTTGTGGAACAAGCAGGTTGTGTGTTAGTGATTAGCAGACTGTACGTCAGTCCCTATACCGCTGAAGGACTGCTGCAGTATAGGGCAGCGGTCAGCAGTGGTGCACGTCAACCCTATCTATTGTGGACCGATAGCGGTCCTTACAGAACAGCAGACTGTACCGCACTCAAGCCTATGTACCGTAGCACCCTATACCAAGTTACCAGTCCTTATAAGAACTTTTGTGGAACAAGTGAGTTGTGAATGTTTAGCAGACTGCAGCAGAAGGGCAGCAGTCAAGTATAATATCCTTTCTATATTTGGAAGAAAGAATATTATACATGTACAAGCCTATTACTGTACCACTGATACCAGTCCTGAAAAGAACCTTTGTGGAACTAATAATAACAGCAAGTCTTTAAAATTACCCTCACTGCCTGACAACACTGCTTCCTTCCTGTCCCTATACAAATTGGCAAAAAAAGAGAACGATTAGTGGTTACTGGAACAGCTCTTTTGTGGACCTTGATAGTAACAGCTAATGATGATGATGATGATGATGATGATGAAAGACTAATCTGGCTGTCCCTGTAGCATACACCGTCCTTTCCCTTTCTCTAAACTAACAAAAGACACTCAGGCTGCTGCAAGAATCAGCAGCACAGCAAACCTATCAACACCTAACACCTATACCAGTCCTGAAAAGAACTTTTGTGTACCAAATAGCTAGTGGTTTATCTCTCCCTACTCCACACAGGAACCTGTCCCTATCTTAACAGAAGAAAGAATGTAAAATGGCCACCGGATCGGGTGTATTTATAGGTTAGGGGGAATGTACAAGTGTCCATGTGCTGTCATGTCTCAATTGGCTGTCCTGTATCACATGATAAACGTGTCACCAAAGGTTAAAGTTCTTGTATACATTAAACACGTAAGTCCGCCGCGGCGAACGACGGAAAAAGGCGTTCGAACGTGCGGACCGCGAATGTCGGAAATTCGCCGCGAAACGACCGCCGGGCGAACCGTTCGGCCATCACTACTGTAGGCACACACTTCCCTAATCAGGTCTCAGACCTTGTTTTCCTGATACTTGAATGTTGTGATTATGTGTAAATGACCTTGTAGGAGTTAAATATTCTTACTGTTGACAGAAAAAAACAATGCAAGTCCAATTAAAAAGAGAAAAGCTGCATCTTTGACTCTACGGTCTTTAGAGATATACCTTCCATGCCTAATGATGAATTCAACCATGGTTACAAGCTACACTCTACAGCCAGGATTGTCCAATAAAAGATCAGAACTTCTGAACTTTAAAAGCGCTACACAAAATATGAAATTCCCCGGCAACCAGAAATACTTGACCTTTTTCGAAATTGAGATTAGAAGCTTTGGTCCCAGTTATTTGAATTTGTAAATATATGCATACACTGCCCACGGAGAGACTGATTTACCTAGGTGGGTAGCAATACTTTAGGTAAGCATGTTTTAATACAAAAAATACTATTACTAAAACCCTTATTCTTTATATAAACTGGGAGCAGGTTTACCAGGAGGTTAGAATATTCTTTTTTTTTTTACTAAATTACCCTTTTAAGTCACCTTCCATGTCTGTTTTAAATCTTTTGAGTAACTGCCATGTGCTTCGCAAGAAAATATATTTTATTTTTTTGGTTTTAATGTAACCACAGCAAATTTATAGGAATTTCTGACTTCCCTGATGGGACTAGCATTAGGTCACATAATACTGATGTGATTCCTTTCTCTGTAACATTAAAAGGGCTAAGCACCAGCTGTTCTCAGAAGACCAGGTACCTGGTGGTAGCAGGGTAATTGTAAGAGTTAGGCAGTTATCCCGACCCATGCTTATACTCTTCTAACCTTCTCTTCTTCTATATTAGCCACGCCAAGCAAAGTGCAATAGCTGCTACTTCCAGGTTTGGGGGTACATGTGACTCAACAAAAGTGCAAAAAGCATACTCGCAAAAGGTCGTATGGCTAAAAACATTAAATATAGTAGAACCCAAGTGCTGACAACAAGACCGAAATATTTACCCAAAAACAGTATACTAATTTTAGAGCAATGAAATAGAGAATGATCAGCTTCACTTCTCGGTCAGAGAATGGTATCAAGTGTGCAAAATATGAAGTGCTAGGTGGTGTTGCAGCTTATGAGAAGCTATGATGTCATCCTTCATGTGACAGTGTTTTGGTCTGCAATATGAGAGGTAACATTTTTTCCCTCCTGATATTTGAAAGCACCAGGTAATTTTCAGTGGCAAGAACCGAAGAAGGTGTGGCAGGGAGTACTGTAAAGGTGACTATAACTATGAGTAAGGTTCTGGGCTTTAAAGAGACCCCGTAAATGGTTATCAGTAAATAGTGAATGATGACATGAAAAGCTATATCCTTCTGTATGTAATTCCTTATCTTTTGAAGTATCAAACAGTTGAGAAAGTATAAAATAATCTACAGGTTATTTTTACTTTAATGGCTTCCATCTAAAGTTTCTGGACAGGCATTTAGCTTGACAAAAAGTTTAGAGTATAACAAAATGGAAGGATGGACATGTTTCATTTTATTGTTTATCATAAAGATTTCCCCAATCATAACTGGGCAGCATTGGTGAAGCATTGCAAATTACCAAAGTGAATTACTGTGATGATGTTGTGATGATGTTGGCTCGTGTTCCTACATGAAGCAAAAAATGGGTTCCCCTTGGATTCGGACTTGGAGGCAGTTCTCTTTCTCTTTAATACCTTAGCATTGTTGTGTCAACATCTTGGATAAATGGATCCATCTAGAGCTTATAATATTTTTTTCCTCATTCCCAGCGGTAAATGGAGTGGCAGGAGAGGGTAGGTAACTATAAGTTGCTTTGAGGGCCATATTTAGAGACACTATAAACTTGTCCATTCAGGACAAAATAACAGAACACCACCTGACCACTTCATGCTTACCACTCCAGAGTTGTCCTGCTGCTCTTTCCTCTGTCACAGCTGCCACCAAAATACTTGGTCTTGACTGGTGTTGGAACTCAGAAGAAGTGCTTAAGTCATCCCATTCATGATGTGATAGTACTCAGACCTAGTAAATAGTCGCTAGGTCCAAGTACTGCATCATGGTTGGAGGTCACATTCTCTCCCATACCCAGAAGCACTGGTTATTTTGCAGTGAGGAACAGCAGGGGACTGCTGTAGAATTGGGTCTAAACTGGTCAAGGGTGAATAAGCAAAATGAAAGTCTCTTCAAAGTGAACCTGTTGCTTTGTCATGTATAGCCTTTAAAGCACAGGTTCACTTTAAGCAATAACAGCATTCCCATAATTTCTGCATGTAACAATTCAGATAAGTCTTAAATTGGGGGACCATGTGTAGACAACAATGGAAACCCCCTTTAAGAATGACAAGATTGCTGGTAATGTTCATCACATCTAATGCTTTAATACTATTTTCATTTTAAATTCCCTGGGTTCACTCCTTTGGGAGACTGAGCTCACCATCAGTCCTGAGTATTAATCTGTCTTTAATACAATGTGGTGGTTTCTTTGGATTTTGCAGTGTTCTACGTTTCCTCCTGGGATAAATGCACACATCACACAATGTGTTACATCCAGTTCCACAGCCTACTGTTAATTTAATTTCCCATGACCCCTGGGAGAACTGCACATGTACCTGGGCACTTCAGACAATGTACTACTTGCACAACACAATCTGTAACCTTTGTGGCAGCCCAGAATCCTGCTCGTTATTACTGAAGCCTGCTAATGAGACAGCTACAGTTATGGCTTTAAATATTTAGCTGCAGTCGTTTCCTGGGAATCCTTCTAGCACTCCCTTTAGTAATGCATCTATTGTATCTTCTCATCAAGGAGAGGGACATTTTTATTAAGAGAACACACTTTACAAATGATGCAATTAGCTTAAAATAATCACATTGATTCATGTGGAGAAATTGATCGATATTTTATTTACAGTTGGTCAGGTTGTCACAAAGCTAGCGCTTCAGGTCTGATCTTTGCTGATTGAATTTATTGAAGAAGATGTACCTCTTAACGCTTGAAATAAGTTATTTGTAGGCTTGTCTTAAAGGTAATCCTTCAGGAAGATACAGGCATGGGAAGCCTCAGATAAAGGCTTCTATTCTCTCACTCACAAATTGTATACTAATTTTAGAGCAATGAAGTAGAGATTTTTCAGCTTCATTTCTCAGTCCGAGAATAATATTAAGTGTGCAGGTGGTTTTGGAGGTTTTGAGGAGCTATGATGTCATCTGTCATGTCATCTGTCACGTGACAGCATTTTGACCTGGAATATGGGAGGTCACATTCTTTCCCCCATATTTGAAAGCCCCAGGTCAGTTAGGTTATGGGCTTTAAAACATTTGAAAAACTATAAAATAATCTACAGATTATTTTTACTTTAAACTTTTTGTTAAGCTAAATGCCTTTCCAAGAAACTTTTGATGGAAGCCATTATAGTCAGTATATGTTTAGCAGTGACATCTTTATGGTATAGCAAAATGGAAGGATGGACATTTTGTGAGACAGGATGGGTCAGTCTACCCAAAACCATTATTTTAATACATAAATAATATTAGTCGGTGACATCATTGTCCCCACACCCAGACACCCCATCTCGGGAACTAACTGAAGACAACACTTTTTTGATGTATGCTTGGCATTGCACAGAGGATCAGGTGCAATTGGCAACGCACCCCCGAAAGAATATACCGCATGTCTAGAGGTCCTCAATTATACAAAATCAAGTACATTGCCTGGCCCTTTAGACTGTTTATATAACTGAAATATTACATGTAAATAACTGCTAATTATTTTTTTCTGTGTGGAGGTGGCCATCCCGGTAAAGGAGAAGGGCTTTGCTTCCTCTGAACATGATGATGGGTGATCTAATGACTGGTGGAGCATATTTCAGACAGAGCAGGAGAAGCGAAGAAGCACAGATGCACAGAATGACCGAAGCAGAAACTGGGAGATTCTTGCAATACAGCTTACACTCCAGCAAGGAGAACAGTGAGCAGCATAGCAGTGACCTCACAAAAACATGAGACTGGGAGTGCCTAGGAAAAGGAAATGTATTGCTAATTTTAAGGAGGAATTCAATACCAATAGTAGATTTTTTTTGAGGGTACTGTTTAGGAACAATCATTTTTTGAGTTCAAATCCATTTTGTGTTTAGTTCTGAAATTTGTGCTTGCCCCAAATTCACCATTACGCATCTTAAAATACCCAAATCCATGCTCCTAGTTGTGGTAAATGTATCCCTGTGTCATGATGACAGAGCGACTACATAACAGCCCATGATGTATACTTCAAGTGATAAAAATAAATTGAAATTGCTACCATATAATTAGAACTGTCAACGGTATTTATTTAATTACCACCATCATTTATATTAATACATTTATTTGAATGCCAAACATGCATTCAGTGTTAACCACCATCTAATGACCCATGTTTGCAGCTAAATGTTCTTATAAATAGATTACATTAATTTTATGTTACTTATCAACTAATGGTGTATTACATAGCCATTATCCATACCAGCGAAGTGTCAGTGAAGGGTGACCTCTGTGCAAGCAGATGTTACATTTAATACAGTGTGTAGTAGGGTATGATCCTGATTATCACACCATGTACGCTACACATATGTTATCTGCATTTACTGTATGAATATAGTTAAAGACCAATGCCACCAATGCCACTCAAAACTAATTATTAGGTTTTGCATGGCTTCCTGCAAGTTGAACCATGTGCTGTACTGCTGTGCTGGCCTGGGTGAAGTTTGTAATTGCATGATAGAGATCCCCAAATGTTGGTGCCCTCAGTGTGTTGGTTGTGGCTCCTCATTGTTGCTAATCTCCCCCTGTCCACTTAATCGCTAGTGTTTCTCTGCAGCTCTCACACACAGCCTATGCCTAGTGATATATTGGAAAATATCAATTACATCAGAAAGTCTTTTAAAAGGAAGATTATAGTGGCCCATGCAACTGCAAAACAACAAAAATGTTATTCACCAATGAGTATCATGTTTTACTTTTTCACGTGGTAAAGCCAACAAAACAAAAATGTAATCTATTTCAGCTTACTAGTACTTTCTTCTATGATTTTCACCTTGTTTCATCAGAAACAAGATAGGACTACAGAACCCTCTCCTATTTAATGAATGTTTCCAACCTAAGATAACTATTCCAACCTGGGAACATATGGTGAACAATTTTTGACTGAATCACCTAAGAAGGAAAAAGCATGGTCAGACATCTTTGATACTGGCCTTATCTTAGTGGAAAGAGTGTCTGCTTCTACCCGTAGACATGAAGACATTGGGCCTTCGGAAAGGATCATCTCATATCTGTGGATAAGGGACTTTAGTGTACTTCCATTTGATTGAAAACCAGTAGGAGGAAGACTCAGTTCTACTGATAGAAGGAAATTTTATGTCACCTCTTCAGGTCAAGAAGAGTTACAACATTACCTTTTTTATACTTTTCTTTTTCTGGAACAGCAAGATAACTGCAAATGTTCCAACAGCATAAGTCACTCTGTAGCTCTAACATTTGGCTTTACGCTGAAATACAGAGATTTTTCACAGAAAAAGATCACTGTGACGGATACTTGGATCAGAGCATTATAGTTTGCCCAATACTATTATTTCAGCATATATCTAATATACCAGGATTCCTACATGTGTCCATTTAATGGTTATTCCTTTAAGACAGGCCACCATGTATACATATAGCTCCATGACTTCAGAGTTAATATTTATTTTAGATTGATACTTTTGGTGGCCCCTAATGGGCAATCCTTCAAGAGATAATTAAAGGGTAACTCCACTTTTGTGGAAGAACAACATAGCAAATAAATAAAAAATAATATAGTGTATACAATTGTGACACAATGCATATTCTAAGTAAATGTTATTAAAAATGACCTTTCCTTTTCAATCTGCAGCCAGTGTAATTTTCTAAAAAATTAAATGCAACATGGCTTCCTGGAGTTGTTCTGTACACAGAATGTGTACTGACCACTCCCCAGAAACTCCATTTCCTGCTTGTGGGTTCGCTCAACAATTTACCCAGAAGTCTGCCTAATATACAGATTTCAGGCATCCCTTGCACCAAAAATCTAAGTTTTGGTGAGATACTCCCAATAGGAACATGTCTAAAGGGATGCAGGCCCTGCAGCTTTCCTCATTAGTGCTCTGCAGCTGCACAGCTGGTTGATAATTATGAAACCACTCCCATTAGACCCACTTAGCACAGGGGCACAGAGGAACAAGCAGTGATTTCTTCATAATAATAAAAGGTTGTAATCTGCAACAAAGTTTGGTATAATCCTTGCAATGTACATAGATCACCCAGAGAGGAATGCTTTTTCCTCAACAAAAGTGGAGCAGCTAAAAACAGGCTAGGTCAAGTGCTGGAACTTTTCTAGAGCAAAACGTATATACAGACAAGGCATAGTGTATATCAAAGCAGTATGTCCAGTCTACTCATACTGGTGTGGTACTGTCACTAAGCCTCAAAGAAAATGTTTTCCCCCTGGAAGGGGAAAGAGGAAAGTGACAAAGAGTGCGGACTGCTGTTGGTTGAAAATTGAAATAATTTTATTGATAATCAGAGATGTACTCATCCAAAATCGTGGTGCAACAAATACAGCCGCCGAGGTGAGGGACCTAAAATCGCTCAGCATTGCTGGGGAGGCATGTGTAAAAACACACAAACTCATACAAAAACATGTAACTAAAATGTCAGGACGCCGAGTATATTATAGCCCACTGCTACTACACTGTTTCTTTTGCCTGGGCTGTAGACAACTAAATAAACAGAGTAACCCTAGTTCACATTTCACATAACCACTTCAGGCAAATAGCTAAATACAACAATCAAATTCATTTAAATCCACTGCTGTGCATGCCAAAGTATTTGCAATTTTGTCTAGCCAGACTTTTGATACAGAGCATAGCTGGGTCAGTCCCCTTACTTTTCTCCACTGTGATAAAGCAATTCAGCTTGATCACCAACCTGTCTGTGATTGAACAAGAAAGGAGAAGCATCACACTGCCTCTTCCCCTATAAGGACTCATGCACACTGGGCATTTACCCCTGCTGCATGAGGCTCCAGGGTTTAGCTGCAGCTGGAGGGCATGAAAGTTCTGTCCGGTGCTGCTGACAGCAGCCTATCAAACTCTATGAGAATCTGACAGCTGCTGCAGCTGGATGGGCTTGGGTAGTGCATGTTGCTTGGGTTCCAAGCATTCTCCCTGGGTGCACATTGCCCCAAACAGACATAGTTGCATAGTTGCATAGTAGGTGAGGTTGAAAAAAGACACAAGTCCATCAAGTCCAACCTATGTGTGTGATTATATGTCAGTATTACATTGTATATCCCTGTATATTGTGGTCATTCAGGTGCTTATCTAATAGTTTTTTTAAACTATCGATGCCCCCCTGAGACCACCGCCTGCTCTTACAGTAAAGAACCCTCCACATGCATAAATACCACTAGGTGTACTGAACAGCCCTGTCCAGCCACAGCAGCTGTCAGAGTCATAGAATTTGACAGGCTGTCGCCAGTGGGGCTAGATGGTAATGGTACACTTGTACCTTCAAGCCACAGCTAAACACCCATCGTGCTTGAGACCCGAGAGTATTCAAATTGTTGAATGATAGCACTGTGCAAAATGTTAGCCCTTGTACACACGGTCGGACATTCAGACAACAAAATCTGTCGGATTTTATCCGAAACTGGTGTTGCATACACACAGTCGGACAAAGTTGTCGGAAAATCCAATCGTTCAGAACGTGATGACGTTATTTAGTTACGACGGGACTAGGTTCAGGCTAGTAGCCAATAGCTTTGGTCTTGTAATTTGATCTGAGCATGCGTGCCACTTTGTCCGATCAGAATTCTCTACTAATGATTGGACAAAGTCCGATCGGACCATGTTGTCGGAAAATTTTACAGCCCAGCTCTAAAACTTTGTTGGTCGGATATTCCGACGGAAAAAGTCCGAAGGAGCCAACACACGGTCGGATTATCCGACAACACGGTCCAATCGGACATTTTCCGTCAGAATGTCCGACCGTGTGTACAAGGGCTTAGAGCTCTGATTGGGTCATAGAGCTGCCCCCTCCTGCTCCATCTGTATACACTCTGCTCTGTATACACTTACAGAAGGCTAATATTTAGACAATTCTATATATTTATGCCAGCTCTGTGTAAAACTATATATCATATTTTCAATAAAAAAATAAATTATTTAAACTTTTTAATACTTTTTATTAAGTTGTTTTATATTAGCTTTAAATGTGCCCTGTTATAAAGGCCACCTGGAGAGAAAGCCAAAGCTCTGTTTAATTCTAAATGGAAGATTAGACAAAAGCTGCCTTGGGGAAATAAACACTAAAGGGTGGCTGGCACCTAGTTCACCGGTTCCAATATGTTCTCCTCTTGCTGCTTTTATTGCTGTTAATAAAAGCTTCATGTGCAAAAGGGTACCAATAATGCACACCGCTGAATTTTAAAACACTTTGGGAAAAAATAAACAGCTAATACCTTATCATTTGCTGCTATTATGTTTCATTTGAAGTGAAATTATTTGATAAAGCTAAAAAGTGTTTTTTTCCATGAGGCGAGTAAAATAAATGGGCGAAGGTTATTATGGGCTGAAGATGTGTCTAGTCTGCACATTTGGTTGGAAAAGGTTGCGATTGGAGTGAAAGTAATAGAATTGTATCATCTTCATCCATGACTCCTCATGATACTGATCAGATAAATCTCTTTTTATCTGAGTTTAACCACTTCGCACTCAGGCCAATTCTGACATTTCTCTCCTACATGTAAAATTCCCAATTTTTTTGCTAGAAAATTATATAGAACCCCCAAACATTATATATGTTTTTTTTAATCAAAGACCCTACAGAATACAATGGCGGTTGTTGCAACTTTTTATCTCGCACGGTATTTGCGCAGCAATATTTCGAACACGTTTTTTTTTCAGAAAAAAAAACAGTTTCATGCTTTAAAAAAAAAAAAACAGTAAAGTTAGCCCAATTTTTTTTCATAATGTGAAATATGAAGATACGCTGAGTAAATAGATACCCAATATGTCACGCTTCAAAATTGCACGCGCTTGTGGAATGGCGCCAAACTTTGGTATTTAAAAATCACCATAGGTGACGCTTTAAAATGTTTTACTGGTTACATGTTTTGAGTTACAGAGGAGGTCTAGGGCTACAATTATTGCTCTTACTCTAACGTTCACTGTGATAGCTCACATGTGTGGTTTGAACAAACGTATGCGTTCGCTTCTGCGTACGAGCTCAAGGAGACAGGAGTGCTTTCATTTTTTATTTTTTTTATTGTTCATTTTACTTTTTATTTTTTTTAGTTTGACACTTTAAAAAATAAAATAAAAGTTGATTACTTTTATTCCTATTACAAGGAATGTAAACATCCCTTGTAATAGAAATATGGACCTATTTAGAATGAGATATGGGGTCAATAAGACCCCACATCTCACCTCTACACTGGGAAGCCTAAAATAAAAAAAAATAAAAAAACGATCACGGCTTCCCAGCTTAGGTGGCGCCGTTATTTGAATGCAGAGGCCGGGCATGACATCATAACATTGCGCCCGGCCTCTGAATGATCATAGGGACTCCGGCGACCATATGGTCAGCCGGAAATCTCTATGATCACCATCCGGGGGCCGGCGGATCCTGTGTCCGACTCACCGATGGAAGCGGTGAGTCGGTAGAAGCACCGGAGGGCAGCGGGAGGGGGGCGTCCACTCCCGTCACCCGTAGGAACGATCAAGCAGTGGAACAAAATGTTCGATATCTGAATGATGTCTGTAGCCTCAGGCATCATTTAGATATACCCCCGGAAAGTCATGGACATCCCAGGATGTATCTTGGGCACCAAGTGGTTAAAGAGGACATGTCACTCACACCACAACACATTAAAAGTGCTCAAAAAAGCTTTTGGATTGTTGGACTACATACTGACATACCAATTCAGGGGATGTTACATAGTTACATAGTAGGTGAGGTTGAAAAAAGACACAAGTCCATCAAGTACAACTCATGTGTGTGATTATATGTCAATATTACATTGTATATCCCTGTATGTTGTGGTCATTCAGGTGATTATCTAATAGTTTCTTGAAACTATCGATGCTCCCCCAGCTGAGGTGTGATATCACTCAAAGTGAAGCATGACCTTAGAAGTTGGAATGTAAGTCAAGTCAAATTTTTATTTTTATTTTGTATAGAGTTGAAAATAATTGAAACCCTAGTTAGGTTTTTTTTTTCTACAGTCTTGGGCCCCCACTATCAATGGTTTTACCAGTTAGTAAGAAAGTAAGTAAGGAAAAACATCTGCAACAGGGACGCCAACAGCAATAAAAATCTGAGGGAGATGTGGAGTGTTCTAGCCTTCTATTACCTACAGTTTTATTGCTAATTGTGTTTCTGTTGGAATTGTTCCCTCACTTCTGGTCTGATAAAATTGGACAATAAATGAAGGTAAATCTCTCTAATGAAGACCAAGACAGTAGTAGGATTCCAAGAGAGGTTGGATCCTTCTCCACTTAAACTAAAACAAAATGGGCTATGTCTAAACTTTCAAATTACATTTTCCCTATATATCACTAAGCTAAGTTGTATGCTTAAATACCTAAGAAACTCTTACCCCTTACTATCTCCCAACTTGAACATTTAAAGCGGAGTTCCACCTAAAAATGGAACTTCTGCTTTAACCACTTGAGATCCGCGCTATAGTCAAATGATGGCTACAGCGCGGATCTCCTTTTCCGGGACTACGTCTATTGACGTCGTCCCGTGCACGAGCGGCCTGCGCGCCCCCTGAGGCGCGCTCTGTGATCGGCGAGTCTACGAGACTCGCCTGATCACCGATCCGTGCAAGGGGTCGATCCCGACCCCTTATCACGTGATCAGCTGTCAGCCAATGACAGCTGATCATGTGATATAACGGAGCCGGTAATCGGCTATTATTCCTCCTCGCGCTGACAGCGTGAGGAGAAAAAAAAAAAGCCGATCACCGGCGGCCGTGATCGGGACATCAGTCCCGATCATGGCCAGCCCTGTTAGTGCCCACCTGCCCCCTGCCAGTGCCCACCTGCCCCCTGCAAGTGCCACATTAAAAAAAGTAAGTGCCCCCCGTCAGTGCCACCCAGCAGTGCCCATAGTGCCACCCAGCAGTGCCCACAGTGCCACCCAGCAGTGCCACCCAGCAGTGCCCACAGTGCCACCCAGCAGTGCCCACAATCTGCCTTAACAAAGGTGCTGCACCCCAGTGCCACATATCCGTGCCCATCAGTGTCATCTACCAGTGCCCAGCAGTGCCGCCCATCAGTGCCCAGCAGTGCCACCTATCAGAGCCACCTATCAGTGCCACCTATCAGTGCCCATCAGTCCCATCTATCAGTAGTACCTATCAGTGCCCATCCGTGCCACCAATCCGTGCCACCCATCTGTGCCACCCATCCGTGCCATCTTATGTGCCCATCTTTGCCCATCAGTGCCGCCTTATCTGTGCCCATCGGTGCTGCCTTATCTGTGCCTATTTGTGCCGCCTTAACTATGCCTATCAGTGCCCACCAGTGCAGCCTATCAGTGCCCACCAATGCAGCCTATCAGTGCCCACCAATGCAGCCCATCAGTGCCCACCAGTGCAGCCAATCAGTGCCGCCTCATCAGCGCACTTCAATGAAGGAGAAAAATTACCCGTTTGCAAAATTTTATAACAAACTATTAAACATGATTTTTTTTTTTTTGCATCTTTTTTTGTTTGTTTAGCAAAAAATAAAACTCCGAGCTGTAATTAAATACCACCAAAAGAAAGCTCTATTTGTGAGAAAAAAATGATAAAAATGTCATTTGGGTACAGTGTTGTATGCCCGCGCAATTGTCATTCAAAGTGCATCAGCGCTGAAAGCTGAAAATTGGTCTGGGACTGAGGGGGGTTTAAGTGCCCAGTAAGCAAGTGGTTAAGCACTCCTCTCCCCTTAGCATGCCACATTTGGCATGTAATTGTTTTGGGGGGAGGAGTGGGGGCTTCCTTAGGAGGGGAATTCTTGTCCCACTTCCTCCTTCTGCCCAGGGACCACCAAGGTGACTCCTCCTTTCACCTCCTTGCCTCTCCCTCTAGGCAATCTCCTGGGACACGTGACAGGTCCCAGGAGATGGCCTGTCCACTCCAAGAGCGCAGCGCGACTCGCGAATGCACCGTGCGTGCCTGGCCGTGAAGCCGAAAGCTGTCACAGCCGGGTGCCCACAATGGCAATGGAGGTTTCAGTGCTTCTGCAGCATGGCCGGAGATAATATACTGATTGATGTATCTGCACACTATGTCCCATAGACTTTAATGGAATGTTCTATTCAAAGTTAAATAGTTACATAGTTGGTAAGGTTGAATAAAGACACAAGTCTATCAACCTGATCATGTATGAGTGAGTGTGTGTATGCGTACGCACACATGTGTGTTTTAGTCATTACCATTTTCAACATCCCTGTACATTGTATCTGCTAAAATAAATCTGTCAGGACCTGCTGACACCACCAACTGTGAAAGGGAGTAAGGGAGTAACAGTAACAAACCTATTACACAGTTTAAGACTGAGCCACTTCTCATTCAACTTCCTTGTGTGGCCGTTGTCTTCTTGAGAGACCTTTAATTAAATAGTTTTCCCCCAATGCTAGAGTCACCAAAATGTGTATATTGTGATCCTACCCCCTGCTAATCGCCTCATCTCCAGGGAGAATTAGTTTAATGTTTGTAGTAGTTCCTCATAGCTGAGGTCCCTTAGCTTTGTTTCCTTTCTCTGGACTCTCTTGCATTCCAGCACATATTTCCTGGGAATTGGTTATCAAAACTGGTCCACATACTGAAGATGTGGCCTATCCAAAGTTGTGTGAAATGGTAGAATTATAGTTTTTCTCTTGAGTAAATACCACTATGAATGCATGATAATAGTCTGCTAACCTTTCTTGCTGCAGCTTGGCATCACATGCAGTTGCTGAGTCTGTGACCTACTAGATCCTTTTCCATCCTCAATTCTCCCAGAGGTTCTCCCCCTAGTGAGTAATTTGCATGCATATTTTTATCTCCCAAATGCATTACTTTACATTTTTCAATATTATATATCTCATCTGCCATCTGGCTACCCATCCCTCTGTTTTAAATAGGTCTTTTTGTAAAGATGCTGCATCCTGTTGTAAAGTTATTGCCCTGCTTAGCTTTGTATCATTGGCAAACACTGAGACTGAACTATTTATTCTAACCTCTATATCGTTTATGAACAAGTTAAACAGAATTTCCTCCAGGACAGAGCCCTGGGGCACCCCGGTCACAACTCTAGGCCATTCGAAAATAAGCCATTAAACATGACTCTCTGGACGTGCTCCTGTAACCAGTTTTCTATCCAGGTAGATATGACCTCATCAATGCCAAAAGACCTTAATTTGTAATTTGAACATTTACGGGGTACTTTATCAAATGCCTTAGTGAAATCTAGGTACGCCATGTCCACAGGCCTTCCTGTATCCAAATTACAGTTCACCTCTTCACAGAATGGTAAAAGGTTGGTCTGGCAAGAGCAGTCTTTCATAAAACCATGCTGTTACTATTAACCACTTCCATACCAGGCACTTTTCCCCCCTTCCTGACCAGGACAATTTTTTAGCTTTCAACACAGTCACACTTTAAGTGATAATTGTGCGGTCATGTAACACTGTACTCAAACTAAATTTGTATATTTTTCTTCCCACAAATAGACCTTTCTTTTGGTGGTATTTGATCACCTCTGTGGTTTTTAATTTTTGCGTTATGAACGAATCATCACTGATGAGGAGCTACTGACAGGCATTACTGAGTGACACTGATTGGCACTTTGATGGGGCACTGACAGGCATTACTGATGGGGCACTGATTGGCATTTTTTTGGGCACTGATTGGCACTGTTGTGGGCACTGACAGTCGTTTATAGAGGGAGACAGGCTGGCAGGTGTTGGGCACTGATTGGCAGCTGATGGGCACCTCTTGATGGGGGGCTGTGCTGATAATCAATGTGCTGATTATCAGCACAGATCCCCCCTCTGACAGGAAGAGCCGCCAATCGGCTCTCCCTGTCAGCGGGAACCGAGGAAAGCTGTTTACCAGCACTTCCTGGTTCACGTGATGATCAGTTGTGATTGGTCACAGCTGATCATGTGGTAAGAAGCCACTGTCAGAGGCTCTATACCAGTGATGGCGAACCTTGGCACTCCAGATGTTTTGGAACTACATTTCCCATGATGCTCATGCACTCTGCAGTGTAGCCGAGCATCATGGGAAGTGTAGTTCCAAAACACCTGGGGTGCCAAGGTTCGCCATCACTGCTCTATACCATGATCATAGTTGCGTTGTGTCAGTTGGACACACAGCACCTCCGATCGCTGTGCTGAGTTATCCTGATCACGTCATATGATGTCCAGTCAGGATATCACAACCACTTTGCCACTGCTGTTCTACTATTTGGCAGGCGGCAAGTGGTTAATGATACATTTTTCCTCAGCAAATTCCTGGATATGGTCCCTTATCATCCCTTACATTAGTTTACATTTTATGTTAGGCTGACTGGTCAGTAGTTTCCAGGTATGTATCTTATTTGAATTGCTTTTTGCCAATCAGCTGGTACCAATCCTGTCAGTAAACATGGCTAAGTTCTCACTCTATCTTAGATGTAAACCAGCTGGTCCTGGTCATTTATTCACATTAAATTTTTACAGTCTTTTTTGGACGGTGGTTTCTGTCGGTCACAAAGGTGCATTTAATATAAACTCACACTAACATTTAATATAGACAAAGCCTTACTGCCACTAATACTGACACCAATTGACACATACACTAATAGTAACTGACACTAACTAGCACTGACACACCAACATTGTCATTAACACTGACACTTACGTTCTATGCCCATGATTGAGTGTTCTTTCCAAAGTGAAAATTCACTTCATTCACTAAACTCTGGGGGAAATTCCCTTGCAAAGTGAACAGTCTGTTTGCCTTTAGAATAAAATCAGCCCCTACGTGTTTCCTTATCTGCCAGCAGGTGGAATGTTTGGTTCCTTTTTGCATATTTTCCAGTATCACTGCTAAAAAAAAAAGCCTATTTACAGAGTTCAATAGTGAAAGCTAAAAACACAGAGGTCAAAGCAGTAATGTATCCCAAACTATGTAGTTGGTTGAGTTAAAACTTTTCAAATAAAAGTCAAAATAAATCAGAGAAACATTCTGGGAAGGGTTCTCCTGCAAAGGTAATAATAAGCCACTTGCTTTTTGACATGAATTTACACTTTAAACATTTAAAGTGGCAGACGGGTTCCCTTTATCACCTTAGTCAGAGCTAGTGTAATAGCATTTTTTTTTAATTTACATTTTACATAGCGCTTTTAATAAACTAAGCCTTAAACAATTAGTCTTAAACAGTGTCCATACATCATCCATAGGAAAACAACAAGCAAACAATGATTACTCTATTAAAATATACATTTATCATATGTCATAAATATGTCTTCATCTTTACTTTATTCATATAAAAAACAAACAATGATTAACATATTATAATATACATTTATCATATGTCTTAAACATCTCTTTGCATCAATCCTTCATTCATATAAAAACAACATTGATTAATATTATAATATCCATTTATCATATGTCTTAAACATCTCTTTGCATTTATCCTTCATTAATTAAAAAAAAATAAAAGATTGATTCATATATTATAATATACATTTATCATGTGTCTTAAACATCTCCCTGCATCTAGACTTCATTTATATGAAAAAAAAACAAGTATTGATTAATATATTAAAATACACATTGATCATATGTCTTAAACATCTCACTGCATCTATACTTCATTCATATAAAAAAAACAAAAAAAAAAAACAAGCATTAATAAATATACTATAATATACATTTATTATATGTCTTCAACCTTTTTTTTTTGCATCTATCGTTCGTTCATATACAAAAATAATGATTGATTAATTTAGCATAATATACATTTTTCATACATTATGATTTAAACATTTCTCTATAATTCATTCATATTAAAAAAAAAAAAAAAAAAAAAAAAACTTTGACTAATATTTTATAATATATATTTATATGTCTTTTTTTCCCCTTGATTTACCAAAGAAAAAACACAGATACATTTCTCTTGTATGGGTTAAATGAAAAACTGGTCTAAGTTTACTTGCCTGCGATGAACAGTAAATTATAGTTAATTTTCCCTTTTAGTATCTGACACGCTTAAAGAACTGGAAAAACTTTGCTTTATGTGACACTGATTTGCCAAATAATCAACTGCACTTGCAAACTTTATAAACACTGCAGTTTAATTAATTAGCATATGCAGATCTCAGGCTTAATTAATCACTGTTTAATGGAGGCAGGCGACATTGATCACTCTACAGTGTCTCCTGTAGTCAAAGTTCCCTTCTCGGTGGCTTATAAATATTCACATCTGTATTTACCCTTTCTTTTTTATATCACAGACTGATTTGGTATGTATTTTTTCAATAGAGCAAATGAGATGGACTGTTTCCACAATAACGTGATTACTTAAATGTGACTAAACTACTAAAGTGGCTGTTTAGTCTGATTCCTTTTCCCAGCCTCCGCCGTGCAGAATTAATCATGTAATATATGCTGTTCTCTAGCCTCGGGCTTGGTTCTCTTAGGTATGACAGGCAAAGGGAGGTCAGGCTAGACAATATTCTTCTTAATACCAACTATTTGCTCATCCAGAGCCAGAGAAATGTAATCATTTCTCCAGCTCCAGTCATGCCGGATGGCGCTCACATTTATATTAAAGTGTACCTGTTTCGGATGTACTGTACAAACAGCCAATAGGTATGATGAACCAAGATTGGTTTATGAGGATATATCCCCTGTGTCAATTGGTAGACACATATATAGGAGCGGAGCATGTGATGTCACTGCGGGTTATTTGACTGTGTTTTCAGATGCAGTGGATGCCCTTTAATTTAAAGGTATATATTGGGCTGCTTTGAGGCCCATTCACACTTGTGTTTTGCACATTAATGTGTGTTGCAGCTCATTCATTGGAATGGGGTGGCAAATCAGCAGAACCCATAGAAAAATGGACCTGCGGCATTTTTTGTAGTGCCTTACTGTGTGTTGTGGGGTTCAGGTTTGTTAGTGTGCCATTAGGAACAAATGTCACCACACTGTGCCATTGTTATTGGGCCCTTAAAATAGAAGTATGGGCAAAATTCTCTTCTGGGTCACAGGAGTGCACTTATTCCAGTGCCTGGAATCATCACAAACCAGGCTCCAAAAGCATCCCAACTTTAAGGTCAGGATCCACCCAGATGCCTAACTGGTATGAAATGGTAATGGACCCAATTAAAGTCAATAGGAACAGGCAGCAGCTGGGAGCTAAACGCCTGGCTAGCAGTTTCAGAATGGTATTTTAATACAAAATTCTCCTTGGGATTTAACCCCCCCCAAAAAGTAATACAAGAGGCAGCGGGATTGCTGCTCTGCCACCATCTGTACACCAATCCACCACAGATTGGTTTTCAGAGGGCGGTAGACACTGCCACCCATGTGAAAAAGCCACAATTGCTTAACCTTTTAAAGTAGAATTTTGGGATATAACTAATCTAAAAACTGCCTCCACCCCCCCTTCTAACACCTACTGTATGCCAACTTCCCTGTGGAAGAACTAATTTCTGGCTACTCTGGTCCAGTCAAACGCTCTTAAGGCTACAGGGCTACAGGGGTTAGCAGAGAGCACTCGAACAATGGCTGGGATGCTTGATGCCATCCTTAGGTTTTCTATGGGCCAAGCATTGTCAACATTCCCTCCTCTCCCCTGAAGCCATCATTTGACCGGACCTGAACAGCTTGAAAATAAGTAAATAGGTTATATTTCTTCCACAAGGTAGTTATTATTGGTTGTAGAAGTGAGGTGGACAGTTTTAGGATTAGTTAATTGTATTCTGGAGTTCTACTTCAACTCTTAATCTACAAACTGAGGTCTCTAGGCATGGACCATAGGGTTTGTTCTTGGATAGAAAACTGGTTACAGGGGCATGTCCAAAGAGTAGTGATAAATAACGTGTACTCAGACTGGTCTGGAGTGGTAAGTGGGGTACCCCAAGGCTTTGTCCTGGGACCAATTCTGTTTAATGTATTCATAAATGATAGAGGATGAGATAAATAGCTCAAACTCAGTTTTTGCGGACAACACAAAAATAAGCAGGGCAATGACTTCACATCAGGATATAGAAATTATACGGGAAGACTTGAATAAAATAATGGGATGGGCACCCACATGACAAATGAGGTTTAATGTGGAGAAATGTAAAGTAATGCACTTGGGGGCTAAAAACATAAACACAAACTACTCACTAGGGGGAAAACCTCTGGGGAATCAAAGATGGAGAAAAATCTGGGGGTCCTAGTAAAAGACACATTGAGCAGTAGCATGCAATGTCAAGCTGCAGCTAGCAAAGCCGGCAGAATATTAGCATGCATAAAAAAGGAGATATACTCCAGAGATAAAAAATATAATCCTGACACTTTATGAAACTCTGGCTCAGCCACATCAGGAGTATTACATCCAGTTCTGGCCACCAATCCCCAGAAAGGATGTGCTGGAGATGGAGAGAGTCCAGAGAAGGGCAACGAAATTAATAAGGGGACTGGAGGACTTCAATTATGAAGAACGACTACAAGCAGTATATTTATTCTCCCTGAAGAAGAGACACTTGAGAGGAGATATGATAGAAATATACAAATACCTTAACCTCCCTGGCGGTACGATTATTTCCGATTTTTGATGCTAAAAGTGATACAATTATTTTGCATGGAAATTTGGCGTTTTATATTGTAGGCCTGTAATTCTTAGGAATAACTCACTTAAATCTGTCCAAACCAGAGTCTAGTAAACATCCCGGGTATGATGAAATTTGAAAAACAAAATCATAAATTATAATATAAAAAAAAACTATAAATAATTATACCAAATAATAATATAATGTCGAGGCGCATCCGGTCACATTTTTACTTCCGGCGTCTACAATCCCAGGCGGTGGAACACATGCCAACTACCTACAGCGCGAGTAGTACAGCTGGCTCACAACCCACCTGGTGCTACATGCAATTCCCTCTAGTGCCGAGGCATAGCCACTTTTTAAAGTGTTACCAGAGATATATGTGACCATTAACCATTGGAGCTCTAAGGGCTGGGGTATCGCCATATACCTACGTTAAGGGCCATTTTGGATGCAAGTACTGTGGTTTGATGTTCCATTACCCTGCCGCGGACCAGTGTCAATAAGGCTGTTATTGTCAATATTTTTGGTAAGCGCATCACTTATCCGGTGACGGGCACAGATCTTCAGCTTTGTGTGGATTCACAGTGGTGACATGTTAATCGCCTTTACATTGGAACACCCTATTGGACTATATATAATCTTTCTACCTTCACTTTTATTTTTATACGCAGTTTTACATTTCACATGGACTACATGTTCTCTACTTAAATATTTCTTTGTGTTTGCTATATGCACAATGGGTGATTGCTCTTTAGGCATTTATTTTGTATGAGAGCCATACACCATCTATATATTTTCAGTTTATACAGTTAGTTTTATTATATATTGGTACTGGCGCAGCTTTCCATATTTTCCATTTATTTCAGTGCTTGTATCTCACTCAGAGCTACTGCCTATAGTTTGTGTTCATTTTTATTTATTTGTATTTTTCACATGTAATTCTTTCCTGAGCGCAGTTTATATATTTTTTCAATAATATAATAATAATACAAATTATTCAATAATGTAATCAAATCAAAAACAGTGAAATATGCTCAGTTGCAGAATTGTCACTGTCATTACTTTTCAGTATTTGATGACGGATCTCCCCACAAATCGCTATCGCTCAATTCTGCAAGTGATTCCAATTTATTATCGCTGTTTTCTAGCTGGTCTAAAACCACTTTTGATGTAAAGGGACAGTTTTGGTTGCTATGGACAATCTTCAGTTTCCAGGCAGAAAGAACAGTTTTTATAATATAAAACTACATGCAGGGCACTGGACAGACCACTAGGGACAAAAAGGGTGTGAAATAATTTCATACAGCAATGTAATCTGTAAGAATACATTATACTGTATGTATAGTTTGTGTTTCACTTTTTGAATTTGGCGCCGCTCTCCGTCCCCGTGCGTCGCAACACTCGCAGGGAATGGAGCCCGGCGATGTGATAGATCGAGCAGAGGACGAGCCGCTCACACAGCGGGGGGACATCGCTGGATCCAGGAGATAAGGTAAGCACACTCTTCCTGGATCCTGTGATGCGATCCCGAGTCTGGCTCAGGGTTACCTCCTTTGGTTCTGAAATTCCACCCTGAGCCAGACTTAGGAATACCGCCAGGGAGGTTAATGGTGATCTCAGCGTAGGAAAAAAACTATTTTGTCTCAGGGAGTGTAAGAGGACACGGGGCCACACAGTGAGATTGGAGGACAAGCTGCGTAGGGTGTTTTTCACTGTCATTGCAATAAGGATGTGTTATGCTCTTCCAGATTTTGTGGTGGCAGTGGGGAGTACTGATATTTTTTAGAAAACTCTTGACGTGCATCTTATGCCACGTACACACGATCAGATTGTCTGGCGTACTTAGTCCGCCGAAACGCATTTCAGCGGACAATTCGATCGCGTGTGGGCTTCAGCGGACTTTTCCAGCGTGAAGTCCGGCGGACTAAGAAAGTATTTTTGCACTCCAATCTTCCCGCCGGACTTGGGTTTCAGCGGACAATACGTTCGTCAGTATGCTAGTACGGCGGACTAAGAATGACGCATGCTCAGAAGCAAGTACAAAAAAGGAAGCTATTGGCTACTGGCTATTGAACTTCCTTTTTCTAGTCCCGTCGTACGTGCTGTACGTCATCGCGCAATCGAACGTCGGACTTTCTGTGTGTCCGTGTGTGGCCAAGTCCGTTTGGTAGAAAGTCCGCCAGACTATCCGCCGGATTGTATGTCGGACTAAGTACGCCAGAAAATTCGATCGTGTGTACGCGGCATTAGTGAACACAAAATACAGGGATATGAGAAATGATTATGGATACTGACACATGTACAACTACAAAGGTTGAACTGGATGTTTTTATTCAACCTTACCTACTATATAACAATAGGGGTTTATTTACTAAAGGCAAATCCACTTTGCACTACAAGTGCACTTGGAAGTACAGTCATTATAGATCTGAGGGGGACATGCAAGGAAAATAAAAAACAACATTTTTGCTTCTACATGATTGGATGATAGAAATAAGCAGAGCATCCCCTTATTTCAGATCTTCCCCTCAGATCTACAGCGACTGAACTTCCAAGTGCACTTCTAGTGCACAGTGGATTTGCCTTTGAAATTGCCTATGAAATGAAGGTAAGTAGAAACTGAAAAATGTGAAAAGGAACCTCACGCTCCATCTAGTGGCTGGATATATTTAACATTTTACTGCGGTTTTGGGGTGCTGTAAAGGGTATTTGGTGTTTCAGACGGAAAAGCCACCAGAGATACTGGAAAAATTAGTTATCCAAAACCAGGGGTGTATTATCTCAAATCTGGTATAGATGGCGGGCAAGTGAGTCACAGTACGCTAATCCCTACCGGGCTAAAGTGACACACAGCCCTAATATCCACCTCACAGTCCCTCTACATCCATCAAGCTCACCGCATCCATCAAGCCTATCTACACTGAATTTCTATGACTTAGTATATTTGCGTCTATGAAGTTGTTTAACAATGACAAAGGACCTTGGCCAGCCTGTGCTCTCCGTCCTCCCCCCACCTGCACTCTGTCATCTATAGAAAGCCTCTCTTTTCATGCGCCTATAGGAGTTATTCTTTATATCTGTACACAGTACAAGCAGACTGATCCTACTAATAAATAATGGAAAGCTTCTCGTGGCTTATAATTCAAGGCTGCCAGCTCGGTTTGAATACAGGCTGAGGGCTTTTTATGTTTAACAGATTGTTTCCAAACACAAAACCGCTTCTGTGAAAAACACAGCACTCCAATCTGCAATTTGTTTACAGCCTTTCAAATCCTTTTAAATCCTTTTCAGCTTTTTAATTGCATCAAAATGATTCAAATTAAACAGCAAGCGGGAGCCTGTGGGATGGGACTGAGGCATGCAATGTATGGCTTTTTTTTTTTTTTTTACCCGTTTATTACAAGAACTTCATAGAAGAAATAATCAAGACCTATTATATTAGACTGGTTAGTGAAATTTCCAGCTAGATTTTTTAGTCATTGATGGTTGCTCTGGAAATATGGCTAAGCCTTTCTGAATTAAAGCACCATGTTGCTGGTTTCCCCATTCAATATAAACAATGCTGTAAAATAGCATATGTCACCTCTACTGCACATGTGGCCTAAAATGGAAACGTGGGTTAAACAATACATTTAACGGTATTGAAGGGTCATTATATAAGCTTTTGCTTTTAAAGCAAATGATAGCATTCATAGGTTGATTTTTTTTTCAGGTTTTTTAACCACTTTGGTGCCAGTGCAGTATTAAAATTCCTTGTAGGTTTGTGTAAGTAGTAATCATTAATAATACATGGTTCTTGGACTGTAATATGCTTTACTATGTATTAATAAAACGGTCACGTGTACAGTATAATTTTAGATTTTTCACATATATTTTCCTGAAGAAGTAAACCTTGTTCATGAAATGCGTAGGGCTAAAATAGTGTACAAGCAAACAGTAAAGGAAATATCTATGGATAATGTCTGCATTAATGATGGATATTGTAAACGTGTTATGGGTATTAATTGAATGTGATGAAAAAAAAATCCTTAGAGGTTTACATTATATTTTTGCGCAGTAAAAATATAAATGTATAGCAAAATTGTGGAGAAGTTTGGCTATGGGGTCCGTTTCAGATATGGCACCTCATCCCCAAATATTTACAGACAAAAAAGGTAGTTAGAGGGGAAAGGGATTATTACGGTGCCTGGATTCATCAAAGACAAGGAAATATATTTAAAAAAAAACAATTTTAATACATAGTAAAACAAAATACAAAAGTCACAATGGTATCAAAAGGATTTGTACAATCATAAACAAAAGCACATCCAATGAGGTAGGGCCAAGATGATATAGGACTGGGTGTGCAGATGGGTCAAAATCCTCCCTACATGTTTCACCGTACAATCGGCTTCATCAGGGGAAATGGAGTGAGACCACCATATGAAAACTAATTCTAAAGTAAAGAAAAAAAGAGAGAAAAAAAACAATTTAATAAAAAATTGAATTATAAGCCCCAGTAAGTACTGCATCATTCAAAGTAATCCCAACAGTGCTATAAACCGCCAAATGTCCCACAGTTTTCATCCTAGATGGATAATACATGCAACCCATGGGGGCCAGGTAAATGTATACATTGCCAGCCTTAACTCTATAATATATGGAGTTTTTAAGTATGTTTCTGAAATACATTATTCTTTTTTTTAAATGTATGTCTTTGTACCATTAAAGTCCCAGTATTTTATTCTTTAGCCAGTAAATTTGTGCTGCCTTAAACCTGCTCAGTGTTGGGTTTTCAGCAGTTGTTGGATCTATTTGGGTTCAGGTTTGAACTATAGGCTGTTGGTGATAGCTGCGGGCCTGCTTGAAGCAGAGGGGTTCAAGTAATCAGTTCCTGGATTGTCAATGTGCTAAAAAATGCTCTTTAAGAAAATATGTGCTATTACATTATGCTCACTGATCTTCTCAGATGTCTGCACTAAGATAAAACTTTAGGTAACCCCTGCAATAGGAGTTTGATGAAGTACTCCCCAAGGGTTAACTACTTCATAGAGGGATGCAGACACTGCAGTTTACTAAAACACCAAAAGTGCTCCAGGTGATTATAATGAATACAGACCCTCCTATTCAGGAATCAGTCAGAAAACGTCATAGGGAAACAAATAGCTTTTTCTTCAAAAGTCAAAAGGGCAGGACTGTGCTACAAAATATGTTTAAATCCTTGTAATGTACATTGATCACCCATGGGAGATTATTTTTTTTCTCAACAAAGCTGGAGTTAAATTTTAAGCCCTGATTCAGGTCTGCTTTCCTCTGCATGAGCTATGTTAATAGCAATCAGTTGCTACCTAATAGTCACAAACAATAGTTCAATATTATAGGTGATCTATATATGTAGAGTGTGGGGGTGCATTATCTCTGATTAAATCAGCCACCTCCCATGAAGAATAAAAAAATGAAAAGCAAAGTAAAAAAATAACATGCACTAGAAAATTGCAAACTGTAAACAAAAAGTCTCTCATAGACTTCACAGGCTGCACCAAAATGTTGGACACAATGGTTAACATTTAACAAGAATCAAACATTCTTGCAAGTGTGTGCAATATCCTCCAGCATGTTTACAATGATAGACTTGAAGAAATCGCACCACGGCACCAATTCTTATCTCAGCAAAGGGGCTTATGCCCCTTACACATGATCGGATTTTCCGACAACAAAACCATGAATTTTTTCCCGAAAGATGTTGGCTAAACTTGTCTTGCATACACACAGTCACACAAATATTGGCCAAAAATTCCGAACATGAGAATGCAATGACATACAACACGTACGACAAGCTGATAAAAAGGAAGTTCAATAGCCGGGGTGGCTCCTTCTGCTTGATTCAGAGAATGCGTGAACTTGTGTACACACAATCTGACTTTTTGACAACACGTTTTGTTGTTGGAAAATTTGAGAATCTGCACTCACACATTTATGTGCAGAAATTTCCGACAGCAAATGTTCGATGCATACACACTGTCGGACTTTCTGATAACAAGCTCACATCGAACATTTCCCGTTGGAAAATCCTACCGTGTGTACGCAGCTTTACTCTTATTTTTGGGCCAAGAGGCCACACCACAGACCCAAAGTCATGCAATCCTCCCTGAAGGCTTACAAATAGACAGCTTTTGCATATGGGCCTATAAAGAACCCAGTACCCTTGGCCCGCTGCACACATCTAGAAACAAAGGAAGAAGCGCTGATCCAAGAAATGATGAATAAGCCATATGATAGTTCCCAAACTTTATACGTTTTTATGGATACTGTATGCATTGTATTATTCATTAACAATTCGTCATTCAACACTATTTTTTATGGTTTTTAAAGTGGTTGTAAACACTTACAAACCACTTTGACCTACAGGTAAGCCTAGATTAAGGCTTACCTGTAGGTCCAAGCAATATCTCCTAAACCTATATGGTTTAGGAGATATTTGCCCGAAAACGGGCACCGCTGTCCACGGCGCATGCGCCGTAGACAGCGGCGTGCAGGCGCTCTGAGCGCGGCATTTCCAAGAATGGAGCTGCCGCATGTGTTGACTCCCGTGCGCATGTCGACTCCCGCTGTGAGACGCCACCAGCAAGATGGATGCGGCGGACTACAGGGGACAGCGGCGACTTCACTGGCTCCTGTGTCAGGTAAGTGACACATAATGGGCTACTATGCGATGCATAGTAGTCCATTATGCTTTGCCTTTGCAGGGAATGAAAGAGGAAGTAAACCCATCAGGGTTTACTTCCTCTTTAAGTAACTGTTGGCAGCCCAAACACAATTTTAGTCTTTTGTGCCATATTTGGGAACCCTCGTATGGTTTAGTCATCATTTCTTGTATCAGCGCTTATTCCCTTGTTTCTATATGTTTTTTCTCATATGGTCTTCTGAGTTTTGGAAGCTGCAGCCTAAGTTTGGTGACTACTTTTATAATTTTTTCATCTAGACATCCTGGTTTCCTCTGTTTGTGCCTGTTTTTTGTTGACTTCTCTGCACACATCTCCAACTCTACCACTAAAGCTCCCCTGAGCCCCTGACTCTGAGCATCCCTACCTCTCAGCAGCCCTGACACTGAACCCCATTACCCCTGACTCTGAACCTCCATGTCTACCAGCTCCCTTGTCTCTAAACTTCCCTACCTACCAGCACCATTGACAATATACCTTTCTGCTACTTAGCAACTCTGCCACTGCACTCTCCATCACTGTTCCACCTTTGCATCTTTTCAGGTACATGCAGAGAAAAGAGGCGGCTGAGCCCAGAGTTTCTAGGCTCTCTGCCCACTTCCTCCTGCCCTTGGTGACATCAACTCCTCTACAGTGCAGCTTGCAGAGGACAGACCTTTCCTCTGGAGGTGTTGTGCCCATTGTGTGTGTTCCCAAGGACAAAGGGGAGGGGGTGTACACTTCAAGGCTGAAAGGCAGAGGAAAGTCAAATATTGAGATGTCCACTATCTCCATTACTACAGGACCAACCTTCCAGTGCAGCAGACACTGGAAGTTCAATATTCATATTTAACTTTTATGTCTTTTTCTTTTAAAGTGACGCTAAGCTCTTTTTTTTTTTTTTTTTACATCAATCATTTTAAAATATGAAGTATAACCACAGCGCTTTTTTTTTAAAAGTTTATTACTGTTGTTTTAAGGCTTTTTGTTGTCCTGTGCATGCTCCCTATTCTCTACTAATGCACCGCACAGCTACTACTATAGAGCAAGCAGTGCCATTATTTATGGTCACATGCTGTGCTCTATGTGTACTACAATTCCCATAGTGCTGAAGGATACTGCATGTAGATGTGTAGTCCATATTAAGGGCAAGCAGAAAAGCGTGGCTATGTTCACATTCACAAAGGGGAATGGAGAATGAACATGGCCACCCTAGAACAGAAAGTCAGGGAATAGCAGGAAAAAAAAGCTTCCATTTGAGATATGAAACAAAGGAAGAAAGAGATAGAATGTACATTCTACTTGTATTTAAAAATATTGCATTCATTTTATATTATAATAGTGTCACTTTAAGGTAAGCATTTTATTTGAAATACAACCTGCCATTTATTACACCTCCCTCGGAAACATTTCTACCTTCTATATCCTTATTTTGAACATTCATGCCGTGTACACACGACCTAACTTTTCGACGGACTAGGTCCGATGGTCTTCCCGACGGACTTTCGGCGGAGTTCCGACGGACTTTCCAAAGGAACGGACATGGCCACACACAATCACACCAAAGTTCCGATGGATTTGAACGTGAATACGTACGACCAGACTAGAATACGGAAGTTCATAGCCAGTAGCCAACAGCTGCCCTAGAGTCGTCTTTTGTCCGTTGGACTAGCATACACATGAGCGGATTTCTCAATAGGAACTGGGTCCGGCTGAGTTCCGGCGAAAAAATTTGAAACATGTTCTATTTCTAAAGTCCGTCAGATTTTTGGACAGCAAAGGTCCGATGGAGCCCACATACGATCAAATTGTCCGAGGGATTCATTCTGTTGGACCTTTGCTGTTGAAAAGTCTGGTCGTGTGCACGCAGCATTAGTCTCTACATCATACTTTTGACCAGGGGTCCTCAAATTATGGCCCCCCCAGTTGTTCAGGAACTACAATTCCCATCATGCATAGTCATGTCTGTGACTGTCAGAGTTTTACAATGCCTTGTGGGCATGGCTGGACTTACCATTGGGCTTGACTAGGCTCAAGCCCATGGGCCCCGCCCAATAGGGGGCCCTGCAGAGATATATAGCCGAGTGTACTTGGCTTGGCTCCGCTCACAGTGATGCTCAGTACCGAACTATGATGGACATAACACAGGGACTGGGCGTGACTGTGAGCTGAGCCGAGTACACTCGGCTACTCTCAGCTCCGCTCGGGACTGCGAGAGGACCCGAGAGCCACCGAGAGGATCTGAGAGCCACCAGGAGGACCCGAGAGTCGACGAGATACTCTGTATCTCAGCGGCGCCATTTTTAAACTTCAAGACTGCAATGAAAAGGCTGCAAATGACACTGGGGCAAGGCTGCAAATGACAAGCCTACACTGACAAGGCTGCAAATGACACTGACAAGGCTGCAGATGAACACTGATAAGGCTGCATTGATGGGAATTTAAATTAAAGTTTTTTCCTTAAACTTCGCTCCTAAAAGTTTTTTTCCTTAAAATTCCCTCCTAAACTTGGGGTGCGTGTTATATGCCGATAAATACAGTAATGTATAGAAGGTAGGGCCCGAAAGTGACTCAAGCCCAGGGGTCCCCACCACCCTAAGTCCTGCCCTGCTTGTGGGGCTTGTAGTTCCACAACAGCTGGAGTGCCATCGTTTGAAGATCTCGGCTTTAGACTATAGGGAGACTAAAATTCCATTTCAGTTCCTGTACTCGTCTTTTACAATCAGTATATATACAGGATAGAATAGGGAACATTTTGTGCAAACTTCATTTGGTGCATACTGTATATAGGAAACATGTCACTTTGATGACTGTTTCATAGTGACAGGTTATCTTTATAATATATAGATAAAGCCTACAACAGGAAACTGAGGTCATCCCGCTGGTGCTTCCCTCTTTGCAAAAGTATTACTCTTGTGCATGCTGTCTGAGCTTATTGACCATTATCGGAGTTCTTTCTGCACTGCCTTGTCCCTGCCACTACTGCCTGAACATTCCCTTTAGAGAGACGTCAGCCCATAGATAGATCACTCTTTTCTGTAGAAGTTACACTTGTATGGCTCAATCAAATCATTACAGCAGCTCTGACTACTTACACAGCCACAATCTAAACTCTGCAAAGAAAAAAAAATGGCTGAACAAAGGAAGAGAATGACAAAGTGAGCTGGTTAAGTAACCTGATCGTCAGCATTTATTTATACAATACTTGCGCTGTGCGCTCAGCAGCACAATATCACAGGGGGTGAAAACCTATTGATATCATAATGAAATCATATAATTAAATTCTGTACCAACATAGATAGTGCATTCAGCATTTTATGTAGCTTAATACGATTTCTACACTGTTTTGTG
The DNA here is from genome assembly GCF_037356315.1 of Lithobates pipiens. Classification (NCBI taxonomy): domain Eukaryota; kingdom Metazoa; phylum Chordata; class Amphibia; order Anura; family Ranidae; genus Lithobates; species Lithobates pipiens. The sequence continues at coordinate 294,265,065 of NW_027507784.1, read as the reverse complement.
TGTTATTTATTCCTGCAACAAAAACTGTATTTAATAGCCACAAGATGGGTTCATATCTTTTCTGGATAAATCTTTGAAAAGTGCCATTAAATAAGCTAATGCAATATAATGACAATGCACAAGCACCGCAACTTAAGTGAACTGTCTAACTTTCTACTTTTTCATCATTTAGAGAATGCTTATGCTGGTTTCTATGGTTCCCTGCATCTTTGTCATCACACTTTTGAATTAAACAAGCAGGTTTGTATATAGAAAGGCTACATGACTTAAAGAAACCCTGTAAGGTGACTTAAGAAAATCCAAATGAAATGTTCCTGTAAGGAAAAGGTTACTATACACACTTCTCCAGTGGCCTGCGTCTTCTGTGTCCCCTACATTCTAGAGCTGCAATCTCTTCCATTATTTTCCTTATCTGAAACTTAAAGATAATTAACAGCCTCACATTAGGGGAACATTTTTTTTATCCAATTAACATATCCAGTATCTAAGTGCACCCTCATCCCAATTTAACTGGAAAAGTAAGTTCGAAATCTCTGGTCTCCAATCAGAGATGCCGAGGAAGTGTGAGCAAGGGGACTGTCACGGGGCACATACATCAATTTAATTAATATAAGGAAAAGCAATATTACATAAAAAGTATTTTATTAAAAGATATACAATGTTACAGCTTCGGATGGGTATCACATTTTCAGAGAGGAGAAGTAGGGTAAATCAACTAGTTTCGCTTCTCAGCTTCCTCAGGATATTACCCCCATCTAAAAAATATACAACAATTTGCTAATAAATATAACAATAAAGAAAATCAAAATTACATCACAATACATATAACAGTTCAATAAAGGAGACAATTTTTATAACAAATGGTGAGAGTGTGATCTTACCTCTCTAATCCTCTCCCTAAATCAGCCGAAGCCTACATTACGGGACGAGAGAAAGAACAGGTCTTTCCCGGCGACTGGGAGGGGGAAAAAAAAAGAATAAACCCAAATGCCGACCTGTATCCAAACAGGGTAATTTTGGTAATTGAATTTATAATTAATTGTTTGTTGATAGAAAAGGGACCAAAAGGAATATGTGGGGGGGGGGGGAGGAAAGGGGGGGGTGAATCTGTGCAGCCGCATATAACCGGGATCCATTGTCCCACCTAAATAATTGAATGTACTGGTAACTATCCCCAATTGATTATCCTGCTCTATCTAACCCCTGGTTGATTTCTTGGGACCTTACATGTGATCACATTTTTCTTGTTCTCACTTATAAGCAGTAATACCCCTCCCTTTTCACACAATTTTATATATTTTCATCACGGTGGTGTGGTCAGATACAGGTGTCAGATATACACAGCTGTATTTATCATTATCTTTCTTTTTTCAATTCCCCCATTTGGATTGAACGTCATTTTTTCCCCTCCTTTTCCCTCCCCCCTCCCCTTTCTTCCCCTTTCTTTTATCCCTCTCCTATCCTCTCCCTTCCCTCCCCCCCCCTTTCCTCCCCCCCCCCTATTTTCACATTCAATTTTATAACCACATGGGTTTTTTCTTTGCACTTACCACATATTCCTTTCGGTCCCTTTTCTATCAACAAACAATTAATTATAAATTCAATTACTAAAATTACCCTGTTTGGATACAGGTCGGCATTTGGGTTTATTCTTTTTTCCCCCTTCCAGTCGCCGGGAAAGACCTGTTCTTTCTCTCGTCCCGTAATGTAGGCTTCGGCTGATTTAGGGAGAGGATTAGAGAGGTAAGATCACACTCTCACCATTTGTTATAAAAATTGTCTCCTTTATTGAACTGTTATATGTATTGTGATGTAATTTTGATTTTCTTTATTGTTATATTTATTAGCAAATTGTTGTATATTTTTTAGATGGGGGTGATATCCTGAGGAAGCTGAGAAGCGAAACTAGTTGATTTACCCTACTTCTCCTCTCTGAAAATGTGATACCCATCCAAAGCTGTAACATTGTATATCTTTTAATAAAATACTTTTTATGTAATATTGCTTTTCCTTATATTAATTAAATTGATTTATGTGCCCCGTGACAGTCCCCTTGCTCACACTTCCTCAGCATCTCTGATTGGAGACCAGAGATTTCGAACTTACTTTTCCTTATCTGAAACTTGTTCATCAGGAGAATTGGACTCCTGTGCTCCCAGCCACACATTGTGGTTCTTCTGACCACAATGACCACATCTGACAACATCTGACCTCTACATCACTACAGGAGGGTTGGAGGAAGTCACTGCAATGCAGTGGAATAGCAGGTATACTACCTAGACTTGGGGTGTGAAACAAGAGGCATAGATCAAAAGAAAGGTGTTTGTATCTTTATAGACATAAAACAGTCTCTTTGAAGTACAACTATGTCCAGGACATTGAAATATTTACATATTCTTGGCACGCACAAAAATCCTCTTTAAAATAGGCCCTCACTAACCCCTGTAGTTACAGCCACTCTGGAGAAAATCATTCTCAAAGTTCACACTAGAAGCAGTAAGGTTGCCTGGTCCAGTCACATGACCATGTAGCTCTGGCCCTGCAGAGTGGCTGCTGCAGAGGAGCGGGGGGAGCACTGACAACAGCCTATGGGTGACTTCACAGCTCCCAGAATTCCCAGCCATTGTTGAGCGCTCGACAATGGCCGGAGATGCAGGATCCCGTGACTGGACCAGAGCAAACTGAAAATAGGTAAGCACACAGATCTTTTGTATACAGGTTAGACAGGGTAGGTAGGAGGAGGAGGGAGAGAGCATTTTAAGAATAGTTATAGTTAAGGTTTTCTTCCACTTTAAGTCTCTGCTTGGAGTAAGAGGAGTGAGAAGAGACACAAATGGCTACATGTTTAAATGTTTCTACAGCTCAGTTATACTGTATACTGATTATAATATATACAGTATATATATATATATATATATATATATATATATATATATATATATACACATATATATATACAGTGGTGTGAAAAAGTGTTTGCCCCCTTCCTCATTTCCTGTTCCTTTGCATGTTTGTCACACTTAAGTGTTTCGGAACATCAAACCAATTTAAACAATAGTCAAGGACAACACAAGTAAACACAAAATGCAATTTGTAAATGAAGGTGTTTATTATTAAAGGTGAAAAAAAATCCAAACCATCATGGCCCTGTGTGAAAAAGTGATTGCCCCCCTTGTTAAAACATACTATAACTGTGGTTGTCCACACCTGAGTTCAATTTCTCTAGCCACACCCAGGCCTGATTATTGCCACACCTGTTCACAATCAAGGCATCACTTAAATAGGAGCTGCTTGACACAGTAAGGTCCACCAAAAGATCCTTAAAAGCTACACATCATGCCGAGACCCAAAGAAATTCAGGAACAATTGAGAAAGAAAGTAATTGAGATCTATCAGTCTGGAAAGGGTTATAAAGCCATTTCCAAAGCTTTGGGAATCCAGCGAACCACAGTGAGAGCCATTATCCACAAATGGCGAAGACATGGAACAGTGGTGAACCTTCCCAGGAGTGGCCGGCCGCCCAAAATTACCCCAAGAGCGCAGCGACGACTCATCCAAGAGGTCACAAAAGACCCCACAACAACGTCCAAGGAACTGCAGGCCTCACTTGCCTCAGTTAAGGTCAGCGTTCATGCCTCCACCATCAGGAAAAGACTGGGCAAAAATGGCCTGCATGGCAGAGTTCCAAGGAGAAAACCACTGCTGAGCAAAAAGAACATCAAAGCTCGTCTCAATTTCTCCACAACACATCTTGATGATCCCCAAGACTTTTGGGACAACATTCTGTGGACCGATGAGACAAAAGTGGAACTCTTTGGAAGATGTGTGTCCAAGTATATCTGGCGTAGAAGGAACACTGCATTTCAGAAAAAGAACATTATACCAACAGTAAAATATGGTGGTGGTAGTGTGATGGTCTGGGGCTGTTTTGCTGCTTCAGGACCTGGAAGACTTGCCGTGATAAAAGGAACTATGAATTCTGCTGTCTACCAAGAGATCCTGAAGGAGAATGTCCGACCATCTGTTCGTGTACTCAAGCTGAAACGAACTTGGGTTCTGCAGCAGGACAATGATCCTAAACACACCAGCAAGTCCACCACCGAATGGCTGAAGAAAAACAAAATGAAGACTTTGGAGTGGCCTAGCCAAAGTCCTGACCTGAATCCTATTGAGATGTTGTGGTATGACCTTAAAAAGGCCGTTCATGCTCGAAAACCCTCTAATGTAACTGAATTAGGACAATTCTGCAAAGATGAGTGGGCCAAAATTCCTCCAGGACGCTGTAAAAGCCTCATTGCACGTTATCGCAAACGCTTGGTTGCAGTTGTTGCTGCTAAGGGTGGCCCAACCAGTTATTAGGTTTAGGGGGCAATCACTTTTTCACACAGGGCCATGATGGTTTGGATTTTTTTTCACCTTTAATAATAAACACCTTCATTTACAAATTGCATTTTGTGTTTACTTGTGTTGTCCATGACTATTGTTTAAATTGGTTTGATGTTCCGAAACACTTAAGTGTGACAAACATGCAAAGGAACAAGAAATGAGGAAGGGGCAAACACTTTTTCACACCACTGTATATATATATATACATATATATATATATATATATATATATATATATATATATATATACATACATATATATATATATATATATATATATATATATATATATATATATATATATATATATATATATATATATATATATATATATATATATATATACATATATATACATATATATATATATATATACATATATATACATATATATATATATATATATATATATATATATACATATATATACATATATATATATATATATATATATATATATATATATATATATATATATATATATATATATATACATACATATATATATATATATATATATATATATATATATATATATATATATATATATATATATATATATATAAATTGGAAAAAATTATATATTCCTGCATATATTCCCGTATGTAACTAGAACTATTTTGAAAAATATGGGAGAAAATTGCTGCTCCAGAAGCTCCAGACCTTTTGAAAACACCCAGCCTATTGTGAACTTGCAGATGCTGGCTCTGCACAAACTAGGAAGGAAAGAAAAAGTCCTAGGTGGCTGCACACCACTGGAGGCATCTTCATTAGTCATTTAAAATCCAATACAGTCACTTCATGTACAAAGAAAACAGGAAGAAGCAGCTAACGCGTTTAGCACCATGTATTGGCGCTTAATCATAGCATGGGAACATTAGAATTGGGGGGCTTTCTTGTGATATATATATATATATATATATATATATATATATATATATATATATATATATATATATAAAAAGAGATGGAAATTCTTATATAGTCGAAATGAACCTGCAGCACTCTTCTGCCTGCGCAGTATATAGGAGCAGATTGCATGTCAGATAGGAACTTTAAAAAGCTGTGTTTCTTTGCTTTGACATAACCAAGGACTGTTTGCACAGCAGATGGCAAGGAGGAGAACTATGATTGGAATATGGGATAGGAAATATTGATATAACTTGCAGCTATTATATACAGTGTATATATAATAAAGTATATTTAAAGCCAGAATTTTTCTGAATTTGTATTTAGATTTGGATAGAGTGCTGAGATTTTTCAAGCTGCCACCAGAACAGCAATAAATTGGATTTGTTCCAATGGGTACTCTAGTCTAGTTCTTATGACAGGTATCTGAGAAGGGGTCCCCCTACCTTAGATTCTTTATACCCAGTTGAGGCTCTGGGACATGGAGTGGAGGCAAGTCTCCCCAATGGGATACAGGTGGCAATTTCAAAATATACTCCTTTTGATAATGACATACAGATGTTTATCTAATATCCCACTTGTTTTAGGCTACTTTCGGGTTTTTAGGCACTAAAGGGCTAAAAATAGCGCCTGCAAAATGCCTCCCCTTCCACCCCAGTGTGAAAGCCCGAGTGCTTGCAGGATGGGAAAAAACGTCCTGCAAGCAGCATCTTCGGGGCGTTGCAGGAGCAGGGAATACACCGCTCCTAAAATGCCCCTGCCATTGAAATGAATGGCCAGTGCTGCTGAAGCACCCACAAAGCGTTTTGGCAGCAGCCCTTTGTGGGTGCTTTTAACCCTTTTTTCGCCACTAGTGGGGGTTAAAAGTGCCCCGCTAGCAGCCAAAAAGCGCTGCTAAAACGACAGTAAAGCTCCGCTAAAAATAGTGCATCTTACTGCCAACCCAATTACTTACATCCCTTCTAAATCGCAAAGTGATTTAATTGGCAATAAGTTCAGACTGACACGCCGCACCCCCGATCACTGTGCTGCATGTCCCCAGGGGCACACGCTGGTTGTTATCTTGAAAGACGTCATCAGGATAACGTCATTCTGCTATAGGCCGGGCGGAAAGTGGTTAAGCAGGGAACACATTATAACTTTTTTCTTTTCATTCAACCAGCAGGCTTAAAGAGGAGGTCCGTTTAAAAAAAAAAAAAAAAAAAAAAGTCAGCAGCTGCAAACACTGCAGCTGCTGACTTAATAAACACACTCACCTGTCCAGGGCGCCCGCGATGTCGGCCGCCCGAGGCCGACCCGTCCCTCGGCTCTCGGGTCCCGGCGCCGCCATTCGTTGTAAGGGAAACAGGCAGTGGAGCCTGATGGCTTCACTGCCCGTTTCCTACTGCGCATGCGCGAGTCCCGCAGCTACTGCGCATGCGCGAGTCCCGCAGCGCTTTCTGAATGGGACGCGCTGTGTTCTGGAACACACAGTTCCCAGAACACAGCGCGACTCATTACCCAGAAGACGCCGCGACGAAGGGAGAAGACACAAGATCTCCGCGGATCAGGAAGAGGAAGATTAGGAGAAAGTGCCTAGCAACAGGCATTTCTGGTAAGTAAAAAAAAAAATTTTTTTCATTTTTTTTTTTTTTATATTTTTTTGTAATTTTTAATATTTTTTCGTTTTCAGGGTGGCCCTCCCCTTTAACAAAAGCAAACTGATAGATCGCTGTACTACCACAATCAATGTTAGTGAAGTGATCCCTGCCGCTGAGCTATATTGTTCTGACAGGGGGCCCACCCCCACTACAATACACTGGTCAGCGCGGATCAGATGCCGGTTGAATGCTTGTTCTCCAGCATGCTCATTCGTCAGAAGCTGGTCATGAGATCGGCTTCTGTTGGACAAGCAGCTGTACACACGGGCTGAAAGTCGGCCTGTTTCTACTGTGCTGGCTGATTTCAGCTGATATTTGGCCCATGTGTACCCATCCCTACTCTCCTTTTCAGGCCAATATGTGCCAGCTTAACCAGCTGCAGCACAAACAGACACCCCCTCTACAGGAAAACACATGGCTCCAAGTCCTTGCACCTAACAATAGTCTTTAATGCCTGGTAGGAGCACCAGGGAGAAACAAACCAGCATGCAGCTACCTCCCCTTTAAAACACACCAGGACGGTGCTCCCTTACCTGTCACAGAAAATAATGGTGCTGACTTTGGTGGTGTTGTCACTACTTTGTAGCTAGAATTCTTGGCTGTGTATGGCTTGTAATGATTGCTTGTCACAATATCTCCGGAAATCAGAAATGAGTTGGTTTATGTTGTCACAATGTTGGAATAATGTATTATGCTGGAGAAATTTTATTGTTGCCTTTGTTATTACATTAGTTCATGGATATGTGTTTTGACAATGCATTTAGTGGCCAAGCTAGTGTTCCCCTCATTGAGAGATACGACTTAGTCCTTTGGTGCCCAACATGTGGCTTATGGTACTTACTGTATGACCTAGTATACAGTACCTTGTCATTGAAAAAATGATCACGTGTTATAAAGTTTTTTTTTTTTCTTTTTTTGTCGTTTTTTTGCCTTCCTGTTTATCAACTGTGGCTTTAAAGCATAGTTCCACCCTAAAGTGGAACTTCTGCTCATCGGAACCCTCCCCCCCCTCCGGTGTCACATTTGGCACCTTTCAGGGGGGAGGGGGGTGCAGATACCTGTCTAAGACAGGTATTTGCACCCACTTCCGGGCATAGACTCCCACGGGAGTCTATGCCTCTTCCTGTCCCAGCACACTGGGACACACACGGGTCCCAGAGACAGCGCGGACCATTCCCATTGCGCTGCGCAACACGTGCATGCGCAGTAGGGAACCGAGAAGTGAAGCTGCAGCGCTTCACTTCCTGATTCCCTAACCGAGAATGGTGGCGGCAGCAGCCGAGTGCCGAGCGATCGATGGGCCTCGGCTGCCGACATCACTGGACTCCAGGAAAGGTAAGTGTCCATTTATTAAAAGTCAGCAGCTGTAGTATTTATAACTGCTGGCTTTTAATAATTTTTTTTACGGGTGGACTCCCTCTTTAAGGACATTGCTAAGATACACCCAGCTGTAATTGTTCACTTTCACCATCACAGGACAGAGTTCCTTCCCTGATTCAGTCCCCATCACACGCACTTTCTCTCTGATGATGGAGTAGCTTTCAGCTCAGGGTCTGAGAGCTCTCGCTCCTGTGATGGTCGGGGTGAGCAGTACCACCGGGGCGTGTCTCACCAACACCCTAACAACAAGGCAGGGTGGGGAAATTCATGATGTATGGAAATGGCCTACAAGGGCAATATTCAACTTTGGTCAAAGCTGTACAGTTTGTGCATAGGCATTTTTTTGTTAGTAAAGGTCTCCTATACCTTTAAAGACATCAATTTTACTGGGGCTGTAGGTAGAAAGAATTTGATTTGTAAAGGGACTGTTATGGCAGTGATCTCTAGCAGTCTCACATCCATGATATCTTATATCTTGGTTGACCACCACTGATATCTACACTGTATTTTTAAAAGGTTGAGGTTGTGACTTGTGAGCCAGAGGTGGGACTGAGTCCTGCTGTCTGTGCCAATAGATGCACTAGCGGGACTCGTGAGCATGTCCAAATGGGTGCCCCCATGGAATGTGGCTGTCTGTGGGGGCAACCAATGAAGAGAAAGAGCACTGCTGGGGGACTCCAGAAAAGGAGGATCAGTGCTGCTCTGTGCAAAAACCCTTGTACAGAGCAGGTAAATATAACATGTTTGATTTATTTTTTTTAAACAAACCTTTACAATTACTTTTACCTTATGGACGGCCTTCCCAGAAGAGTTGAAGCTGTTATAGCTGCAATGGGTGGGCCAACACAATATTGAACCCTACAGACTAAGACTGGCATGCCATTAAAGTTCATGTGTGTGGGTAAAGGCAGGCGTCCTAATACTTTTGACAATATAATGTATGTCCTGTGCTGTTAAAGTGGCATCAAACTGACAACCAAAAATGTAATATATTGCAGCTTACCAATCATTAAATGTGGTGGTTTAATCGCTTATCAGTGTAGAGGCACCAATGCTGCATCCACCTAGGCAAATATGATTCAGGAAGAAAAAAAAAACATACTTCTCTTTTAAAAGCATGCATTTGCAGGATAGTGTGTGCTTTTGATAAACAGCAGACTTACCGGCTGGATCATCAGATGAAGACAAAAGAACTAAAGCTTAAAAAGAAAACGAATGCAGCCATACATCTCAGCTGCAATATAACAAATGTTTGCTTTTGGGTTTAATACTGCTTTAACTCCCCGTTGCCTACCAAAAAAAAAAAAAAAAAACTGTAGCTAGAGAACAGAAAATAGCTATGAATAAAGATCTACCTGAGAACCGTGATTTCAAAATGAGAAAATAAATTGCAACATAAAGCACACAATTCAGTCATGTTAAACTTTTTTGGATGCCACCTTCGCCCAATGTACTTGTTCCCCTACATTGTCTGCACTCTCTCCGACAGCTACAACATACCCTTTTTGATCTGTGTAGTCATGACAACCACAGTCAGTGCTTGGTGTTATAGGAAGGGGGAGTGATGGTTTACGCTCTCTCTCTCTCAGCTATTTCTGCTGGGTTGCTTATGGTACCATTGGATCAGGATTGACTATAATGTGTATAATAAGATGGATTCAGCTTTCTCGTTTATTTTACTGAAAATGATTTTCATTTAGGAGTACACATGGCATTGCTGTAGAGTAACAAATCAATGAGCTTATAGTGTGTAGGTCCAGAATAAACAAAAATATATGTAAAAATAACAGGATAATACAGCAAGAAGATATAGGTGCCTGGGAAAATTCTGATTAAGTAAAAATGGATTGAAAAATATGATTTTAACCTTCCTGGCAATATTCCCGAGTCTGGCTCGGGGTTACATTTCAGTACCATTAGCTGTAACCCGAGCTACACTTGGGATTGCATTGCAGAATCCTGGTCCAGGTTACTTACCATGTCGACCCCGCTGTGTCCTCCGCCCGATGCCTCTGTGTTCCGGGCTCCATTCCCTGTGAGCGCCGCAACGCATGGGGCGGAGTCCGGCGGCAAATTCAAAAGGTACACAAAACATAACACATACAGTACACTGTAATCGTATAGATTACATTACTGTACCAAATCATTTTACATCCCTTTTGTCCCTAGTGCTTTGTCCAGTGACCTACTTGCAGTTTTATATTATATATACTGTTCTGTCTGCCTGGAAAATTGAGATTGTCCATAGCAACCAAAAAGTGTCCCTTTATGTCAAAAGTGGTTTGAAAGCAGCTAGAAAACAGCGATAGTAAATTAGAACACTTGCAGAATTCAGCGATAGCAAATTATGGGGAAATTTATTTTATTATTATTTTTTATAATTATTTATAGTTATTTATTATATTATAATTTATGAAAGTGATCAGCCTTCGCGCCGCTAAGTGGTAATGAGTGACTCAAGTGAAACAAAATCCAAAATCAGAATTAATGAAACACAGATGCTGTGAAAAAGAACCTGAGTGATATAAAGTGCAAATGCTAACTAAAAAAATGCAGCAAGACAAAATAGTGAACACAAACTATCAAATAATGGATGTAAAGGGGTGGATCCTGCGCAAATCGTGCCACTCAAATAAAATACACAAATTCAAACTAATATAAATATGTGCATACATATAATGCCGTGAAAAATATAGTCCATAAAACAGCACGGATAAAAATATAGTCCATAAAACAGCACGGATAAAAATATAAAAAATGGAGAAGGGATCAATGATAGAATAATGATAGAATGTCCGCTACTCAAGGCTCCCAGAACTCTCACCTTCAAACGAAGTGAATAAGCAAATCAAACAAACTCCAGGATTCTCTTATTTCATTCATAAATAATAGCCATCAGGAAATCCAAAGGAGGGATGTAGTGATACAATTCCGCCACTAGAGGGCCAGTCCCAGCTTATAGAATAGGTAATATGGATAATATGGATATTCACTTCTATTCCACACTGTATGGCTCAAAATAAGACAGAGGAGGGGGAGAGAGAAAAACAGGAGACTTCCATAGTGTAGTCGTTTAAAAAACGGCAGGTAAATTTATTAAGAAGCAGTAAAGACTCTCACATTTTGATTGCAAAAAACAAACACAATCAGGAAGAGGGTGTAATGCCGTCTTACTCTACTTCCGGTTCGTCCTCTGGCCACTCCCTACGCGTTACGTCATGTGACTTCTTCATGGGGATGCTTGAGTGGCCAGAGGACGAACCGGAAGTAGAGTAAGACGGCATTACACCCTCTTCCTGATTGTGTTTGTTTTTTGCAATCAAAATGTGAGAGTCTTTACTGCTTCTTAATAAATTTACCTGCCGTTTTTTAAACTACTACACTATGGAAGACTCCTGTTTTTCTCTCTCCCCCTCCTCTCTCTTATTTTGAGCCATACAGTGTGGAATAGAAGTGAATATCCATATTATCCATATTACCTATTCTATAAGCTGGGACTGGCCCTCTAGTGGCGGAATTGTATCACTACATCCCTCGTTTGGATTTCCTGATGGCTATTATTTATGAATGAAATAAGAGAATCCTGGAGTTTGTTTGATTTGCTTATTCACTTCGTTTGAAGGTGAGAGTTCTGGGAGCCTTGAGTAGCGGACATTCTATCATTATTCTATCATTGATCCCTTCTCCATTTTTTATATTTTTATCCGTGCTGTTTTATGGACTATATTTTTATCCGTGCTGTTTTATGGACTATATTTTTCACGGCATTATATGTATGCACATATTTATATTAGTTTGAATTTGTGTATTTTATTTGAGTGGCACGATTTGCGCAGGATCCACCCCTTTATATACAGTGGTGTGAAAAAGTGTTTGCCCCCTTCCTCATTTCCTGTTCCTTTGCATGTTTGTCACACTTAAGTGTTTCGGAACATCAAACCAATTTAAACAATAGTCAAGGACAACACAAGTAAACACAAAATGCAATTTGTAAATGAAGGTGTTTATTATTAAAGGTGAAAAAAAATCCAAATCATCATGGCCCTGTGTGAAAAAGTGATTGCCCCCTAAACCTAATAACTGGTTGGGCCACCCTTAGCAGCAACAACTGCAACCAAGCGTTTGCGATAACGTGCAATGAAGCTTTTACAGCGTCCTGGAGGAATTTTGGCCCACTCATCTTTGCAGAATTGTCCTAATTCAGTTACATTAGAGGGTTTTCGAGCATGAACGGCCTTTTTAAGGTCATACCACAACATCTCAATAGGATTCAGGTCAGGACTTTGGCTAGGCCACTCCAAAGTCTTCACTTTGTTTTTCTTCAGCCATTCGGTGGTGGACTTGCTGGTGTGTTTAGGATCATTGTCCTGCTGCAGAACCCAAGTTCGTTTCAGCTTGAGTACACGAACAGATGGTCGGACATTCTCCTTCAGGATCTCTTGGTAGACAGCAGAATTCATGGTTCCTTTTATCACGGCAAGTCTTCCAGGTCCTGAAGCAGCAAAACAGCCCCAGACCATCACACTACCACCACCATATTTTACTGTTGGTATAATGTTCTTTTTATGAAATGTAGTGTTCCTTCTACGCCAGATATACTTGGACACACACCTTCCAAAGAGTTCCACTTTTGTCTCATCGGTCCACAGAATGTTGTCCCAAAAGTCTTGGGGATCATCAAGATGTGTTGTGGAGAAATTGAGATGAGCTTTGATGTTCTTTTTGCTCAGCAGTGGTTTTCTCCTTGGAACTCTGCCATGCAGGCCATTTTTGCCCAGTCTTTTCCTGATGGTGGAGGCATGAACGCTGACCTTAACTGAGGCAAGAGAGGCCTGCAGTTCCTTGGACGTTGTTGTGGGGTCTTTTGTGACCTCTTGGATGAGTCGTCGCTGCGCTCTTGGGGTAATTTTGGGCGGCCGACCACTCCTGGGAAGGTTCACCACTGTTCCATGTCTTCGCCATTTGTGGATAATGGCTCTCACTGTGGTTCGCTGGATTCCCAAAGCTTTGGAAATGGCTTTATAACCCTTTCCAGACTGATAGATCTCAATTACTTTCTTTCTCAATTGTTCCTGAATTTCTTTGGGTCTCGGCATGATGTGTAGCTTTTAAGGATCTTCTGGTGGACCTTACTGTGTCAAGCAGCTCCTATTTAAGTGATGCCTTGATTGTGAACAGGTGTGGCAATAATTAGGCCTGGGTGTGGCTAGAGAAATTGAACTCAGGTGTGGACAACCACAGTTATAGTATGTTTTAACAAGGGGGGCAATCACTTTTTCACACAGGGCCATGATGGTTTGGATTTTTTTTTCACCTTTAATAATAAACACCTTCATTTACAAATTGCATTTTGTGTTTACTTGTGTTGTCCTTGACTATTGTTTAAATTGGTTTGATGTTCCGAAACACTTAAGTGTGACAAACATGCAAAGGAACAGGAAATGAGGAAGGGGGCAAACACTTTTTCACACCACTGTATATTATAATTTATGATTTTGTGTTTCAAACTTTATCATACCCGGGATGTCTACTAGACTCTTGTTTGGACAGATTTAAGTGTGTTATTACTAAGAATTACAGGCCTACAATATAAAACTCAAAATTTCTAAATTGTACCGCTTTGAGATGGAAAAATGAGACATAATCATACCACCAGGGTGGCTACAGAGCTGGAGAAATCTCTGACTGCCAGCAATTAGGTTCAATGATTGTGTGGAATTGCAGCAACCCAAAGCAACTACAGATTCCAATATTTGACCTAGAGTGGCCATAGATAGGCAGACGTTCCACAAGAATGGGCAAAGAGGCATCTGGTTGATCCCTATAGTAACAAAGCCAACTGAAGTGTACGACAGAGCCAATGGTGTCTTCATTCAAGTAATTTCTTCCCTTTTCCTAAATTTGTACTAACCCTAAAAGCAAAAGTTTATTATATTGCAGTTTACTAATTCCTCAATGTGGTTTCTGTATTATTCTTTAGGCTTTTTTTCCCTTCATTTTTACTTGGTGATTTATATTCAGTAATACACCTCCTGTATTAGAGTATCTCTACTCTGGATGGAGGAACAACAGAGACACCTTTGGATAGAAGCATTGTTACTTCTGGGGGAATGGTAATGTAAACTATGGGGTTTATTTACTAAAGGCAAATCCACTTTGCACTACAAGTGTTTCTAAATTTCTAAAAAGTGTTGTTTTGCTGGTATCCTTCCCCAAGTAGAACTTCAGAATATGTTCCCTCCTAGTCTCATCATTGATTTCATGGTTGTGATCACCCAGACAGCATGTTCTACAGTTGCTCTTATGACATTTGTGGTATAAGAAATATTACTATATCAACATTGATCTCCAGCTAGATATTCCCTTGTGAAGCCCCTTGAGAAGCCCCCCTATCCCAAGAAATTGTAATTGTCCTCCCAATTTCACATGTCTTTAATTCAACAAAAAATGTATATCTTCTATTTTGCAAAATCAAAACTATAAAAAACAATATATTGTTAAACAAAAACCCACAGCTTTCTTAACAGATAAGCATGACAAATTCCTGGCTTTTTGGTAATGCAATAGACCGGCCTTTCTCAAACTTTTTACCCCAGGGGAACCCTTAAAATAATATTCAGGTCTTGGGGAACCTTTTACAGAGAGCTATAAAGATCATTGGTGTCATACCACTGGTTCCTCCAAGTGGCATTGGCTCAGAAGTATGTAGGCACCATCAAACAGGAGGTAAATCAGCCACAGCTCAAGGAACCCCTAGCCACCTCTGGAAGAACCCAAGAGTTCCACGGAACCCTGGTTGAGAATGGCTGCAATAGACAATACATTCTCTGTCAATTTAACATCTCACTTTCAGACTTCTAGTCTTGTAACATATAGATTGGACCCCCTTCACAGAGTCACAGAGAGGGTGGATATGATGGGCATACCATGTCCTCTTCCATTCTTAGACCCATCTTCTTCCCAAACTCCTCCCTTTTTTTTTTTTTTTTTTACTTCCTCTTGCCTTGTTTCTTTACACAGCACTCACAACCTCTCTTTCTTTTGTTTCCTCTCCTGGACTACTCCTACTTCTTGGATAACTCTCATCTCTACTACTCAAGACCCAGTTGGTTTCACCATCATATGTCATCCAGAAACCCCCATTAGATAACATGTGAATTGGGTCATCTAATTTCTATTTGCCATAACTATAAGCCCTTGTACACACGGACATTCTGACAACCAAATCCATTGGATTTTGTCCGAAACTGTTGCATATACACGGTCGGACAAAGTTGTCGGAAAATCCAATTGTACACAACGTGATGACGTTATTTCGTTACGACTGGACTACGTTCAGGCTAGTAGCCAATAGCTTTGGTCTAGGAATTTGATCTGAGCATGCATGGCACTTTGTCTGTCGGAGTAGGCTACAGATGATCGGAGCATGTCCGATCGGAGCATTTTGTCAGAAAATTTTTACGGACAAGTTGGAAAACTTGGTCCGTCGGATACTCCAACAGAAATAGTCCGATGGAGACCACACACAGTCGGATTATCCAACAAAACGGTCCGATAGGACACATTCCGTCGGAATCTCCGACCGTGTGTACAAGGGCTAACACCTCTATCAAATATTTGAGTGTTGCACAATTCTGTATGCTTCCCTTTTTCCTCCTTGTCCCTCCTTGTTTTACCGAATCAATGTTTTATGGATGTTATAACCTGTGCTGGTATTCTTTGTACCACCTTACCCAGCATATTCTGTGTTCAATCTCAATAAAGCCATGTAAAAGAAAATGAGGGTAAACTTAACTAAGGGACACAGACAGATAGCAATGACGACCTCTAGCAAAGATTCTAAACCTTTCCCAATCAATAAAAGCCATGTAAAAGAAAATGATGAGAAACTTCCCCAAGGGAAACAAGCAGACAGCAATGACAACCGGGCAAAGGTCTTCTAAACCCATTCCCAGTCGATCAATAAAAAGATTGGCTGGAGTTCCACTTTAGACATGTAAGCAACATCTTTGATATCACATTTATTACTGTCAGAATTCTCGGCATCACTGTGGCTCAGTCAGACAGTAGACCTGTAGGTATACGGAGAGAACTTGGTGATCAATAGGAGAGTTTGAGCTTTTAAGTGATGTTTTTTTTTTTGTCTTCCAGCAAAGTGTATTTTCAGGCATACAGTCTAGCTGTATGACAAGATCTAACCAAACACAGTTGTAGTAAAAAACAAACACGTTAATAAGAACAAACAGGAGGAAATCCCAGAGAAGTACTGTAAGCAGTGTAGTGTGAGAAAGAGAGAAGAGGGATTAGTTGGAGGTATAAAGCTTACAGCTGGCACATCGTAGTCTTGGTATTCTAGTTATAGATTGAGTGTTGAGAATATGATATCAAAAATGTTCCCTGCTAAATCTGTTTTTCTTTTTAAAGTGCTTATCATTTTCAAAAGCCAACACTTATATTTATCTTATATTTATCTATTCGTTTGCTTGTAAGTAAGCTTTATGAAACGCTTCTTTTTTTTTTTCTCTTCTACTTTGGTTGCACCAGATTAAAATATGATGCTGCATATAATAACAGTCAAAGAGCAAATACATACTGCTCTTCAAATTGGCCAAAAAAAGAATGTTGTAGCAGCTGAGCATACTAATGCCTATAAATACTGACTGGTTAAAAAGAGAACATGGTTTTGTTAGAATTGCCAACAGACTAGCTTTCAATTAAACAGCCCAGGTTTTTGTCATACTGCCCATTGGTAGTCAACAGTGATGTAAGTAACTCAGTTAAAATAAACGGAGTTACGTAACGCAGTTATGCCCCGTACACACGAGAGGGATTAAGTCTGACAGACTTCCGACGGAGTTCTAGCGGAGTTCCGCCGGAGTTCTGGCGGACTTTTCGACCGAACGGACTTGACCACACACCATCACACCAAACTCCGACGGAGTCGAACGTGATGACGTACGACTGGATTCGACGTAGGAAGTTCATAGACAGTAGCCAATAGCTGCCCTAGCGTCGGTTTTAGTCCGTCGGAGTAGCACACACACGAGCGAATTTTTCGAAGGGGACCGGGTCCGGCGGAGTTCCGTCGGGAAAATTTGAAGCATGCTTCATTTCTAAAGTCCGTCAGACTTTTGCGAAGCTAAAGTCCGTTGCAGCCCACACACGAGCGGATAGTCCGCCGGACTCAGTCCGTCGGAGTTTGGATGTCGAAAAGTCCGCTCGTGTGTACGGGGCATTACTTTAGAGGGTATCGAGTAATCTAACTGATTACTCTTCCCCGCATGGTAACTCAGTTACCATTACTTGGGCAGATTTACTGCAATTACATTTACCGCCCGGGAGGCCCACCATGGCCGCGCTGCCTTGCTGTTCGTTCCGCTGCGGGGAAGGGGGTTTTCGCCCACTGAGCTGAGAAGAGGATGAGA
The DNA here is from genome assembly GCF_037356315.1 of Lithobates pipiens. Lineage (NCBI taxonomy): Eukaryota > Metazoa > Chordata > Amphibia > Anura > Ranidae > Lithobates > Lithobates pipiens. The sequence goes on along the minus strand of NW_027507784.1, from coordinate 294,247,325 downwards.
CTCAGAGACTGACTGGACCGCCCCATCCCGCCCCGCCTATCCAGATAGAGAGAATGTAGGGAGGGGGGGCGGACACTGAAAAATTAAGTCAGTTGACACCAATCGAGTGAAGGGGAGGGTCTCTCTCTCTCCCCCCATGAGGAAAGGCATCCCTGGAGGCATTCAAGTAAGTGACTGTCTGACGATTTGAATTGCAGTGCAATCGATCCATCCCAAGTCCTCCACCACCGCTGCTTCTTACTGATCCCATCCCTACCCACCATCATTTCTACAACAGAGGTGATGGGGGGATACGGTAGAGATAAGATCAGTGGTGGTGGGGGATGGGATCAGTAAGAGGCGGAGGTGATGGTGGGAGAGGATGGCACTACCACCGCTGTCACCCCCGCAAGTACAACCGCTGCCACCCCCCAAGTACTGTACACCACTGCCACCCCCCCAAGTACACCACCACCACTGCCACCCCCCAAGTACCACCGCTGACACCCCTCAAGTGCCACCGCTGCCACCCCCTCAAGTACCACCGCTGCCACCCCTATCACAGTTACTTTGCTGAGTAACTAATTACTTTTCCAATCTAGTAACCGAGTTACTAATTCAATTACTTTTTGGGAGAAGTAATTTGTAACTTAACTAATTACTTTTTTAAAGTAAGATGACCAATACTGGTAGTCAATGTATAGCATTATCCAGTAGACCTGAAACCTTTAATACTGTAATACTGTAACCAGTAATGTAGCCAGCTCCCACTCCTCACTTCCCTGTTACTGCTGCTGTGCTGGGAATTGGAGTGGCTCCGTGTCAAATCCCCCCTCGCTCCTGCCCTCTTCCCTCCTGGCAGAAGAGAAAATGTGCCAATCAGGCCAGACAGGACTTGCTATGCTGCTGCAACAGTTCATGGGACATGTAGTACCCAAGAGGCCACTGTAAAATACAAATTGATGGGGATTTGGACTGCAAACAAGAGGAGAAAAGGACAGTGTTTTCCCAGAAAATTCTAGAGATTTGGGTCTTTTGTGGGAGGAAGGCAAGCTGTACAAACTTATGGCTTTTTCTGGTACCGTGCGGAGACCAGGAGCCACAGAGAGTCACTGTGTCTTGGGATCAGAGCTGGTAGACTTGTTGCCACCTGTGCCTACATCAGTGAGGACCTGATCAGTGGGAAATTGATCAGGAGGACCTGATCATGAGGACTGAGACTTCTGGTACAGCAGACTGCCAAGTGATCTGGACCGGATTTCTGTGTAGCAGGAATGATTAGCTGAACCATCTGTGCTTATCTTAACACTAACACCGTTATTGAAATAGAGACTGCTCCTTGTTTAGCAGCCCATCAGAAAACTGTGACACATGCTTAAAGGGTGAGTTAAACCTGCACCAGCTTATAGAAGGGCCCCAATTAGGCACCAGGTACTTGTAGCTACCTCCAGGGCCACCCCTTTGTCTGGAACGTACAACATGTATATACCCACAGAACACCATTAAAATCTATTGGACACAAACATGAATAATCAAAGTGCTCATTTTAAAGGCTTGTATGCAAGTTATTGTCATAAAAAGTGTTTGGGGGCCTGGATCCTGCCCTAGGGACATGTATCAATGCAAAAAAAGTTTTAAAACACCAATTTGTTTCAGGAATAGTGTTTTTAATAATGCTTAACCACTTAACAACCGGCCCATAGCCGAATGACGGCTACAGGGCGGTTGTTTAACTCTGGGAGGCTGTCATATGACGTCCTCCCAGAATTCCGCTCTCGAGAGCATCCGTGACCGCCGGGTCCTGTAAATGGCCGCTCATCGCGGCCGTTTACCACGTGATCGCTCCGTCAAATGATATAACATGACGCCGGTTCCTCCCTCCCCCTCTCTGTACCTATCGGTACAGCGGAGGGGGAAGAGATCGGTGTCAGCAGAGCTGTGGGCTGCATCTGCAGTGCCCACATCACTGCTCACGGAAATTTAACCCCTCAATTCCCTGCCATTACTCTGCAATACCCTGCAATACTCTGCAGTACCAGCAAATACTCTGCAATACTCTGCAATACCCACAAATACTCTGCAATACTCTGCAATACCCACAAATACTCTGCAATACCCGCATATACTCTGCAATACCCACAAATACTCTGCAATACTCTGCAATACCCGCAAATACTCTGCAATACCCACCAATACTCTGCAATACCCGCAAATACTCTGCAATACCCACAAATACTCTGCAATACTCTGCAACACCCGCAAATACTCTGCAATACTCTGCAATACCCACAAATACTCTGCAATACCCGCAAATACTCTGCAATACTCTGCAATACCCGCAAATACTCTGCAACACCCACCAATACTCTGCAACACCCGCCAATACTCTGCAACACTAGCCAATACTCTGCAACACCCGCAAATACTCTGCAACACCCACCAATACTCTGCAACACCCGCAAATACTCTGCAACACCTGCCAATACTCTGCAACACCCACCAATACTCTGCAATACCAGCTAATACTCTGCACTACCCTCCAATACTCTGCACTACCCGCCAATACTCTGCAGTAAAATTCCAGCCAATACTCTGCAATACCCTGCCAAAACTCTGCAATACTCTGCCATAAATTGCCATACTTGGAGATACCAAGCCAGAATCTTTTATTTTATTTTATTTCAGGCTTTCCAGCCTAGAGGTGAGATGTGGGGACTTATTAACCCCATATCTCACTGTAAAGAGGACCTGTCATGCCATATTCCTATTACAAGGGATGTTTACATTCCTTGTAATAGGAATAAAAGTGATCCAAAAAATTTTTTGGGGGGAAAAAAATGTCAAACTAAAATAAATAAAGTAAAATGAACAATAAAATTTTTTTTTTTTTTAAAGCGCCCCTGTCCCCATGTGCTCGCATGCAGAAGCGAACGCATACGTAAGTCCCGCCCACATATGAAAACGGTGTTCAAACCACACATGTGAGGTATCGCTGCGAACGTTAGAGCGAGAGCAATAATTCTAGCCCTAGACCTCCTCTGTAACTGAAAACATATAACCAGTAAAAAAAATTGAAAGCGTCACCTATGGGGATTTTTAAGTAGTGACGTTTGGCGCCATTCCACGAGCGTGTGCAATTTTGAAGAGTGACATGTTAGGTATCTATTTACTCAGCATAACTTCATCTTTCACATTATGCAAAAATTGGGCCAATTTTACTGTGTTTTTTTTTTTTTTTTTAAGCACAAAACTGTTTTTTTTTCCAAAAAAAGCATTCGAAAAATTGCTGCGCAAATACCGTGCAAGATAAAAAGTTGCAACGACCACCATTGTATTTTCCAGGGTGTTTGCTAAAAAAACATATATAATGTTTTGGGATTCTATGTAATTTTCTAACAAATAAATGATGATTTTTACATGTAGGAGAGAAATGTCAGAATTGTCCTGGGTGCTCCAGAACGCCTGATGGTGCTCCCTGCATGTTGGGCCTTTGTATGTGGCCACACTGTGTAAAAGTCTCACACATGTGGTATCGCCGTACTCGGGAGTAATAGCGGAATGTGTTTTGGGGTGTAATTTGTGGTATGCATATGCTGTGTGTGAGAAATAAACTGATAATATGACAATTTTGTGAAAAAAAAAAAGTAAAAAAAATCTTGATTTTGCAAAGAATTGTGGGAAAATATGACAACTTCAAAAAACTCATCATGCCTCTTACTAAATACATTGGAATGTCTTCTTTCCAAAAAGGGGTCATTTGGGGGGTATTTGTACTTTTCTGGCATGTTAGGTTCTGAAGAATTGAAATAGGCCGTCAGTACTTCAGGTGTGATAAATTTTCAGATATTGGCACCATAGCTTGTGGATAGTAGTATAAATTTTGCCCAAAATTTATGAACAAAAAATTACTAATGTGCTAAATTTTATAACAGAAACAAAGAAAAATTCATTTTTTTTTACAGAATTTTCGGTATTTTTTCTTTTATAGCACAAAAAATAAAAAAATGAGCGGTGATTAAATACCACCAAAAGAAAGCTCCATTTGTGTGAAACAAAGGACAAAAATTTCATATAGGTCCAGTTTTGCATGACTGAGTAATTGTCATTCAAAATGTGAGAGCACCGAAAGCTGAAAATTGGTCTGGTTATTAACCAGTTGCCGACCGCCGCACGCCGATGTACGTCGGCAGAATGGCACGGGCAGGCATAAGGGCTTACATGTACGTCCCTTGCCTCCCGCGGGTCGGGGGCCCGATCGGGCCCCCGCCCGGTGCCTGCGGCGGTCGGTTTTCGTCTGGGAGCGATCCGGGACGAGGGGGCGGCCATTCATTCATGGCCACCCCCTCGCGATCGCTCCCGACGAATAGAAATCCCCCGTGACATCACTTCCTCTCCTGTAATGTAAACACAGGAGAGGAAGTGATGTATTCTCTCCTCCGTGTCGGTATTTTTCGTTCCGACACGGAGGAGAGCGGATCGGTGAGTTGCACCAACACTCTACACACACAGTAGAACATGCCAGGCACACTCACACCCCCCCTTTACCCCCCGATCACCCCCCCAATTACCCCTGCCCCCCAGTCACAGTGACACCAATGTCATTTTTTTTTTTTGCATTGGTGTCATTTGTGACTGTAATAACTGTTAGGGCAGTTAGAGTTAGCCCCCTTTAGTTCTAATGTACCCCCCTAACCCCCCCAATAAAGGTTTAACCCCGTGATCACCCCCCGTCGCCAGTGTCACTAAGGCTGGGTTCACATTGCAGCGGTTTATGAGAACGAATGTGATTCGCACCGCACTGCAGTGCAAATCACATCCGATCTCTGTGCGATTCGAGTTCAGCCATTCGCCGCACCCGCCGCACCCGCCACACCCGCCGCACCCGCCGCAAATTCGCACGGGACCCTTTTTTTGGCCCGCAGCAGAATCGGATCGCATGGGTGTTCACACCATGCGATCCGAGTTTGCAGATCGCACTGTGATATGCGAACTGATCTGGGGGTGTCAGTAACATTTCACTGACACTCCCAGCAGTTCGCATAGGGCAGTGTGAACTGCCGCCGGGAGGCATGCGATGCGGGAACCCGCCGCGGATTCGCGGCGTTTCCGCATCGCTCCAGTGTGAACCCAGCCTAATAAGCGATCATTTTTCTGATCGCCGTATTAGTGTCACAGGTGACGCTAGTTAGGCAGGTAGGTATTTAGGTTCGCCGCAGCTTTTTATAGCGCCAGGGACCCCCATATACTACCGCATAAAGCCCCCTGATTGCCCCCTAGTTAACCCTTTCACCAGTGATCACCATATAACTGTTACAGGTGACGCTGGTTGGTTAGTTATTTTTTTATAGTTTCAGGGCACCCGCCATTTATTACCTAATAAAGGTTTAACCCCCTGATCACCCGGCGGGTGTCATTTGTGACTAATAACTGTTAGGGCAGTTAGGGTTAGCCCCCTTTAGTTCTAAGGTACCCCCCTAACCCCCCCAATAAAGGTTTAACCCCGTGATCACCCCCCGTCGCCAGTGTCACTAAAGCTGGGTTCACATTGCAGCGGTTTATGAGAACGGATGTGATTCGCACCGCACTGCAGTGCAAATCACATCCGATCTCTGTGCGATTCGAGTTCAGCCATTCGCCGCACCCGCCACACCCGCCGCACCCGCCGCAAATTCGCACGGGACCCTTTTTTTGGCCCGCAGCAGAATCGGATCGCATGGGTGTTCACACCATGCGATCCGAGTTTGCAGATCGCACTGCGATATGCGAACTGATCTGGGGGTGTCAGTAACATTTCACTGACACTCCCAGCAGTTCGCATAGGGCAGTGTGAACTGCCGCCGGGAGGCATGCGATGCGGGAACCCGCCGCGCATTCGTGGCGTTCCCGCATCGCTCCAGTGTGAACCCAGCCTAATAAGCGATCGTTTTTCTGATCGCTGTATTAGTGTCACAGGTGACGCTAGTTAGGCAGGTAGGTATTTAGGTTCGCTGCAGCTTTTTATAGCGCCAGGGACCCCCATATACTACCGCATAAAGCCCCCTGATTGCCCCCTAGTTAACCCTTTCACCAGTGATCACCATATAACTGTTACAGGTGACGCTGGTTGGTTAGTTATTTTTTTATAGTTTCAGGGCACCCGCCATTTATTACCTAGTCTCACTAGTGTACCCCTAAATTTAGGGGTGTCTACTTTCCAAAATGGGGTCATTTGGGGGGGGTTTGTGCCATCTTGGCATTTTATGGCCTTCAAAACTGTAACGCCCTTAGAAAGCCTGAAGGCGGTGCTTGGTTTTCGGGGCCCCGTACGCGGCTAGGCTCCCAAAAAGTCCCACATATGTGGTATCCCCGTACTCAGGAGAAGCAGCAGAATTTATTTTGGGGTGTCATTTCACATATGCCCATGGCATGCGTGAGCAATATCATTTAGTGACAACTTTGTGAAAAAAAAAAAAAGTTTGTAATTTTCCCGCAACTTGTGGCAAAATATAAAATATTCCATGGACTCAACATGCCTCTCAGCAAATAGCTTGGGGTGTCTACTTTCTAAAATGGGGTCATTTGTGGGGGTTTTGTGCCATCTTGGCATTTTATGGCCTTCAAAACTGTAATAGGTAGTGAGAAGTGAACTCAAAAATTTACGCCCTTAGAAAGCCTGAAGGCGGTGCTTGGTTTTCGGGGCCCCGTACGCGGCTAGGCTCCCAAAAAGTCCCACATATGTGGTATCCCCGTACTCAGGAGAAGCAGCAGAATTTATTTTGGGGTGTCATTTCACATATGCCCATGGCATGCATGAGCAATATATCATTTAGTGACAACTTTGTGAAAAAAAAAAAAAAAAAAAAAAAGTTTGTAATTTTCCCGCAACTTGTGGCAAAATATAAAATATTCCATGAACTCAACATGCCTCTCAGCAAATAGCTTGGGGTGTCTACTTTCTAAAATGGGGTCATTTGTGGGGGTTTTGTGCCATCTTTGCATTTTATGGCCTTCAAAACTGTAATAGGTAGTGAGAAGTGAACTCAAAAATGGACGCCCTTAGAAAGCCTGAAGGCGGTGCTTGGTTTCGGGGCCCCGTACGCGGCTAGGCTCCCAAAAAGTCCCACATATGTGGTATCCCCGTACTCAGGAGAAGCAGCAGAATTTATTTTGGGGTGTCATTTCACATACGCCCATAGCATGTGTGAGCAATATATCATTTAGTGACAACTTTGTGTAAAAAAAAAAAAAAATTTTTTTTTTTGTCATTATTCAATCGCTTGAGGCAAAAAAATAAAATATTCAATGGGCTCAACATGCCTCTTATCAATTTCCTTAGGGGGTCTACTTTCCAAAATGGGGTCATTTGGGGGGGGGTTTGTACTGCCCTGCCATTTTAGCACCTCAAGAAATGAGATAGGCAGTCGTAAACTAAAAGCTGCGTAAATTCCAGAAAACGTACCTTAGTTTGTAGATGTGACAACTTTTGCGCAAACCAATAAATATACAATTATTGACTTTTTTTTTACCAAAGACATGTGGCTGAATACATTTTGGCCTAAATTTATGACTAAAATTGAGTTTATTGGATTTTTCTAATAACAAAAAGTAGAAAATATCATTTTTTTTCAAAATTTGCGGTCTTTTTACGTTTATATCGCAAAAAATAAAAATCGCAGAGGCAATCAAATACCATCAAAAGAAAGCTCTATTTGTGGGAAGAAAAGGACGCAAATTTTGTTTGGGTACAACATTGCATGACCGCGCAATTACCAGTTAAAGCAGCGCAGTGCCAAAGTGTAAAAAGACCTCTGGTCATTTACCAGCAAAATGGTCCGGTCTGAAAGTGGTTAAGGGTGTTTAAGTGCCCAGTGGTCAAGTGGTTAAAGTGAAACAATAAAAGTTAAATATTCCTTTAAATTTTGTACCCGGGGGGGGGGGGGTATCTATAGTATGCCTATAAAGTGGTGCATGTTTCCCATGTCTAGAACAGTCCCTGCACAAAATGACATTTCTAAAGGCAAAAAAGGGTGGCCCGCCCCCTCTGACACCACAGGGAAGCCATTGGGAAGTCCCCGTATGCCGGGGGGGGGGGGTGGAATTTCAGGTCGCACCATTCGCTCATCCCTAGTAGGTAGGTAGGGAACACACAAATATTCCAGATAGGTAGAATCAAACTTTGGAAATGTTGTCTTGTGGAGCTATTTGCTGCAGTATCCAAGACATATATGAAGTCAGGAGCTGACTCAACCCACAAAGTTCTGCAGATAACTAAAATATCACCTTTGTTTGGAGATGCTCTTTAAAGAGGAAGTATACCCTGATGGGTTTACTTCCTCTTTCATTCCCTGCAAAGGTAAAGCATAATGGACTACTATGCATCGCATAGTAGTCCATTATGTGTCACTTACCTGACACAGGAGCCAGCGAAGTCACCGCTGTCCTCTGTAGTCCGGAGCATCCATCTTCTCGGTGGGTCTCGCTGCTCCGCCGCTGTCATTCGATGAAGCCGCGATGATGTCACTCCCGCGCATGCGCACGGGAGCCGCCACTCGCGCCATATCGCCGTTGACCACGGCGCGTGTCTTTCGGCAAATATTTTCTAAACCGTGTAGGTTTAAGAGATATTTCTTGGACCTACAGGCAAGTCTTAATCTAGACTTATCTGTAGGTCAAAGTTGGTTGTAAGGGTTTACAACCACTTTAAGGATTACTAAACTACCTTACAGAAGGGAAGTCTGTGAAAGCATGCTGTTCTCTTTACCGCATTATGAGCATGGCATTGTATACTTAAACTGAATACAAAAGAGTTTCCAGTACACGTTGCTTTATGGCCACCATCTATGTGGCTGTTAACTGCTAGCTAGGCAAAGCAAAGCAACAAAAAGGAATGACCCTCAAAGGTAGCCAGACACTGCAGGCCATGTTTGCTTTGATACAACACAGTGCAAAACAAAAAATTGATAAGTATTCATGTATATTATTTCAAAAGTTTCCATATTCCTTTGTATTCTTGGCATCTGGAGCAGGGTTGCATCATTTGACACCGCTTGTTTACGGCCATCCTTTCTGAATAGGCTAAAAGCTGTCAGTCTGTGTCCACAGCAAGTCCAATTCATCCATCAACAGGAGATACATTTCTGGCAGTCGCGCTGCATGTACTGCTGTATAAGCAATCACATAATCACCTCTATAGTCATTAACTGCAGCCTCTGCAAAAGAATTAAGAGCAGTGGGGTGTCTACACAAAGCAGCCAAGTGCGGCTGCATTAATGCCTTGTGCTTGTGTGCATTGGAGCAGAGAAGTGCTAGATAACTAAACTAGGGAATGCATCCTCTACCAATACACTCACTGTTTTCTAATAAATATAAGTAATGTGTACAGGCTGGCTCGCAGTGTTTGTGTCTGACAGACACGGAATGCTTTGTAAAATGGCATGGTACGCCTAATTTTCCCCGTGAGCATAAATGACTATCACATCTGTCACATGGGGTGTCTGCATTGAAGGGTAGGTAAGCAAAGACAGAGTAATAGCCCCTCCACTACTTATTGCTTCAGTGGCATATATTGTGTCTCGGAAATAAAGATTTGACTATGTGTCTCTCCTTATTGCTCCTCTGTGGTAGGAACAAATGGCTTGATTTCCTCTTGTGCTAGTTGTACATATAATGGGGACACTTTGAAATATAGGATACATTAACAATATAAGCTATTTTATTAACTGACTCGGAAATAATGTGGAACCCCTTAAAGGAAAAAAACTAAAAGAAGGGAAAACTAGATACGATTTGCCAGTTTATTTTATCATTTTGTAAATTATTTTGTCATTGCATGCTAGAGCCGAACAGCTTAGAGAAGAAAGAATTGGAGGATTAAAAAACAATAAAGTGTTAAAGGACTACAAAAGTGAGTAAAGGCAGGTCTGCAATGGACAGGGTGACATATTTACTAGACATGTGTGCCGTTAATAAATTTGTCTCGTTTCGTTCCGTTTCGTATTAGAAGTAATTCGTATGTGTGAAATTTCGTACGAAATACGAATTTTCGTTAGGTTCGTTAACTTTTCGTACAAATTACAACTGTTCGTTATGATGAATTTATCATTATGAGGGGCTTCCACCATCCCTGTGCTGTCCTGACTTCCTGGGTTTTTAACTTTTAGGTTTGTTAACTTTTTGTAACAATTATGTAACAATTACGAATGTTTGTTATGATGAATTTATCATTATGAGGGGCTCTCACCATCCCTGTGCTGTGCTGTCTTCCTGCGCTTTTAACTTTTAGGTTTGTTAACTTTTCGTACCAATTACAAATGTTCATTATGATGAATTTATCATTATGAGGGGCTCCCACTATCCCTGTGCTGTGCTGACTTCCTGGGTTTTTGACTTTTAGGTTTGTTAACTTTTCGTAACAAATACGAATGTTCGTTAGGAATTTGGATCCGAAATTCGTAAGCGAAATTTCGTATTTCGTACAGAATTCAGAAGTATAGCAATTCGTATTTCGGATCCTCCCGAATGTACGAATTTACCAAAATTCGTACGAATTTTCGATTCATATGAAACAAATCGCACATGTCTAATTTACTATACAGTTGGTATATATTACCATTTGGGTTCAGGGATCCCTAAAGGGTTCAAGTGTATTTAAAAGCATTGTTTTTTGTATATTTGGGAAGGGTTAGATCACCTGACAAGTTTTTATTGCAATGTTTTAGGGCTCCAAAATGTAAGCCTACGTGCAGCCAAAATCAAAAACTCAAGGGACATACCTTACAGTCAGTAGGATGTGTCCCTCGTGTTGATTCCTCTGCTGTTAGTAATAATCTTCCTCTTCTTTGCTCCTCCTCCTCCCCGCCAATGTAATCTTCTGGTGCGGCAGGGGTTAATAGAACAAAAGGGCTGTCACAGGCTCACATCAAGAGACCATGACTATATCCACTGTTTCTGCCCGACTCCACTATTCATAGAAGCCTTACAGCTTCTATGAATGGAAATCAGTCTATGAAAAGAGCGGAGGAGCTACCGCGCATTCTCCTGTCCTCTATTCATAAATCACTTTTAATTCAGAAAGCAGAGAGCAGAAAAGGAGTGCATAATCAGGCACTCTTCATGGGTGGCTGTGAGAACCTTTTAGCTCTATTAATCCCCGGCATACCAAAAGATTGCGGGCGTGGGATCGGGGGGGGGGGGGGGGGCAGGATGTTTTGGTTGAATATTCCGACTGTGTGTATGCTCCATCGGACTTTTGCTGGCAGAATTTCCGCCAGCAAAAGATTGAGAGCAGGTTCTCTATTTTTGAGACGGATAAAGTTCCCCATTGGAAATTCCAATCATCTGCAGCAATTCTGATGTGCAAAATTCATACGCATGCTCGGAAACAATTCAACTTCATTTTCTTGGCTCGTCGTAGTGTTGTACGTCGCCGTGTTCTTGATGGTCGGAAGTTCAGAGAAATTTGTGTGACCGTGTGTATGCAAGCCAAGCTTGAGCGGAATTCCATTGGTAAAACCATCCAAGACTTTTCCGATGGAAATTCCACTCGTGTGTACGGGCCATAACAGTAGAGGAATGAGCACAACGGGCGTAAGTTATGTCCCTGGTGCTGATTTTTCTGTTTTTGATGTTGGCTGTACTTAGGCTTTAACCTAAAAAGAGCAAAAAAAAAAATGTAAGCCCCCCCCCCCATATACCTGTGGGCACACACACAGAGTGCTGTGCTGGAAGTATGAAGGGTGTGCAGCAGGTGGCAAATTAGGGGATGTACACACACACACACACACACACACCCACCACCACCTTGACAATGGCATATGCCCCTCCTTCTGAGTCTCTAAATGAAAAAGACTGTCACTCTGAAAAGCAATTCATACATGGATTGCTTTTCAGAGGCATTTGACAGGTGGTGAAGAGGTGACATGTTGCCTCCTCGCTACCTATTTTAACCTTCTAAATCGAGGGTTGGCAACCCATTGACTGCAGTCTACCCATCAATTACAGCCAGGTGACAAGTAGATCGGCAATTCTGCTTTGCCAACCCCCAGACCGCTCCTCCCACCTTGCAGAGAAGTGCATGGAAGCAATTACCGTGTATGCTGCGCTGATCCACACACCACCCTACCTATTACTGACCTCTACACACCCCCATACCTATTACTGACCTCTAAACACCACCCTACCTATTACTGACCTCTACACACCACCCTACCTATTACAGACCTCTACACACCGCCCTACCCATTACTGACCTCCTTACACTACCCTACATATTACTGACCTCCTTATACCACCCTACATATTACTGACCCCTATACACCACCCTACCTTTGACTGATCTCTATAAACCACCCTACCTATTACTGGCCTCTATACACTGGCTTACCTATTTCTGACCTCTGTACACCACCCTACCTTTTACTGACCTCTATACACTGGCCTGCATTTAGGCCTGAAACTAGTTGCTCAAAGAATTCAACTTTTAAGGTAGGCCAATTTATATTTTTACAATGACATTGGTAATTCTGGCAGTGTGGGCGGGTGCAAAGGCCTGCTGGAAAATTAAATCAGCATCTCCATAAAGCTGGTCAGCTCTAGAATTTCCTAGTAGAGGGCTGCACTGACTTTGGACTTGATAAAATACAATGGACCAACACAAGATGACATGGCTTCCCAAATCATCACAGACTGTGGAAACTTCACACTAGACCTCATGCAACTTTTCTGTGCCTCTCTACTCTTCCTTCTCCACTCTTCCTCCAGACTCTGGGACCTTGATTTCCAAATGAAATGAAACACTTTCAACAGTATTTTTTTAAAATGAATTACTGAAATATATTAACTTTTCGATGATATTCTAATTTTAAGAGATGCACCTGTATATGGGGGTGATTTTTGGGGGGCACCTGAAGCTTTATATATCAATGTCTTATTCAGTTTAACTTTGAAATCAAGGTCTCCTTCATTTTTTAAATTATTTTTTGTTTATTTATTTTGCTTAGGTCTTTAATTTATAGTGGCGGTTACTCATTTAGCTTTTTATCCCTCTAATTTTTTATTGGGGTCTGTATTCCCACTGGGGAGGTTCACACCTCTATTTGTCTTGGTATCCATTATCACTAAGATAGAAAGCAAGTGGAAATTCTGAAGTTTAGAATTGTGACCAGAGCAAGAGGTAACAGTAAAATTTTCAATGGGGACAAATGTTCTGGCGACAACTCTTTAAGATTGGAATTTCCCTTACTTCAGGGAGATTTCTTCTCAGTTCCTGCTGCGTCTGCATCCACAGGAAGTGAAGGGAAATCTCTCCACCAGGACATAGACAGCAAAAACCAACCTAAGGGTTTTCCCCCTTCACTAATCTATCGAAAATGTAAAAAAAAAATATTGGGCTATACATTTTAAGGTGTGAATCTAGTACTATAAATGGAGAGATAAAGAGAACAAGCAGGCCCTAAACACTGTATTATATATTTCTAAAGATAGAAGGAGGAAATCATTGAACCCATATTACACAAAAAAGTGCTAAGTGATTTTATCCATGAGATCTTGGCAGAAGCTTTCATACAAATGCACTCATGCTGCTATAGTTTCATGTTAATAAAGTCAGAATTCATACTTTTTGCAGGTCAATGACTCAGAAAGTATAAGAGGCAGAGGATCAGCATGACTAGTAAGCAGTTAACATTCTTCACAAGGGGGTCAGCAATGGCAGCGCTCCAATTTCCCTTGTAAAATATTTCTTTTAATGGATATAACGGAACTGTGTGTCACCTTTTTCTCCAGCTGTTCTCCCTTCTTTCAATGCTGTATTATAATCAGGATATCTTCAGATAATGTGATAGAGGGGCATAATGTATTCAGAACAGAGCATTGTTGTATGATACCAAAACAGGATTAATTGTCTACTTTTTCTTATGTAGTACACGTTTATGTCTTTCCAACTTATAGAATTACAAATATAGATCTTATTTACCCATAGTTCCCTCCCATTTTTTGTTGTATTGAACTAAAAAAAACCTTTTTGTTTATTATTTAAATTTTGTAGTATAATGGAGGGATATCAAATTTTCTGCTATCTTTGGGGATATTTCCCTTCACTTCTCTTAGCCAGAACAGGAAGGGAAAGGAAAGTGATGGAAATGCCTGGTAGTCATTAGGATCACCATAACTAATGTCCCCATTGGAAGAATCCCCCCATTATTACTGCTCTGGTTAACACTTCAGATTTTTACTTTGGGTGATAATGGTCAGCAGGAGAAATAGAGGGGGTTCCAGAGTGATAGATAGATCCCAAGTGGGAAAGATTTATTTTAATGGGTGGGCCTATCTTCTATTTTATCTTGAAGAATTTGATTATTAAAGGAACTTCAGCCCATCTCTTGTTGTCACAGCAGAGATTGCCACCAGCTGTACCTTTAAGTTGCTTAATCCTTATCCTAAATCAAGGTCTGCTTGCAGGAAGTGAAAGAGTTGGGAGGAAGAGGGTACATCAGGATTGAAGTTTTGCTGCTCGTGAAAGATCTAAACTTATTCCAAACCTTGTCATACGTATTGTTCGTTAAAACAACTCTGGAGGAACATCCTAATGATTAAAGTCTCTATTTTAACATTCTAATGTGAAGGCTCAATCTATGAGGATTCTGATGGGTATGATGCCTCGAGCCAGAAGAAAGGGTATCAGAGGAAAATTTACCAGAGGCTGGACACTAAGAAATATTGCCCTAGGGAATCATGGGTCTCCCTGCAAATATGGCAGGACTGTTATCACCATTTATTGTTGATATTGCAAGTCTCGAGAGAATTTGAGGTAGGGGATTGGAGGAGGCCTAAATTAGATTGCATGCCCAAAGACTTGACAGGGCATCTATTGCTTCTGCCCAAGGATGAGGTAAATGTGAAATAAACCTCCGCAGCTTGGTATTGATTGCTGTAGCAAAAGGATGCAGTTTGAGAAAGGTCCACTGGCCCACAATCCAACTGAATAACTTTGGTTGTAGGTAACATTTGTTAGGATCCAGGAATCCTTGGGATAGGTGATCAGCATCTGTGTTTAAGTGGGCTGGAAGATACATTACTCTTAGGTCCTTCAGATTCCCCTCTGCCCAAATGAAGATGGGTTCCACTTCCCGTAGTAAGGAACTGTTGTTGGTTATGCCTTTGTGATGTATGTGTGATATTGCAGCTCTATTGTCTATCCAAATCAGAATTGATTTGTCCTTGATCTGAGAGAGCAAATGCTATTGATGCAAGATAAGCCACTTGGATTTCCAGGATATTTGCGATGATGTCTGCTTCACGCCAATCTCTCTTGAACCAACAGCTGGTTGCAAAGTGCCCCCTAGCCTATTGGATTGGTGTCTGTGGTAACTGTGGTCCAGAAGACATACCTTAATGGATGTGGTTTTACAGGCATCTCCCTCTTTGTCTACTTGTGCAGACCCCTGTGCATCAGAATTGTCTGATATATGGACTGGGATAGACAGTTTGCTCCATTGCTTCAGGAATTCTAGCTAAAAGGTGCCTAAGGTATCCATGTGTCCATGGGACATCTGGATACAAAAAGACAAAAATGCCTATTAAGTTGAGTTAGTTTGAGGCTGTTGTGTAGGACCATGTCCTCACTCTCCTTACTTTCTAAAATTTACGCCCACACTTTCTGAGATGGCAGGGACACCATCCCTTTTGTGGTGTTGAATAAGGTGCCTAAACTGGAGAAAAGATGACTCATTTGATGATTTACCATCCAACCATATCTTGATAGTGTAGGCCACAACATCCACCTGTGTTCCACTAGCTGGACTGGATCTTTTGATAAAAGGAGGATATCGTATGATTAGTGATGAGAACTGAGACCCAGTTCTCGTAAAGAAGCTTGGATAGTGATCCGAGCCCTTGTGAGGGCTCTGAGGGAAGTGTAGGGTCTGAAGGGGAGACTCTGGAATTGTAGATGGACCTGGTCAACCAAAAATCTCAGATACTTCTGTAACAGTTGTATTATGGGTGCGTGCAAGTAACCATCCCTAAATCCTTGGGTACATCTAATTCTGCTGTTCTGGGGAATCAAGTCCGACTTTCCTCCTGTGACGTGGGAAATGGCTTTCTGTAACCTTTCTGCAAAGAATAATTTACAATCAAAAAAAGGGTATTTATACAAATTTTGTTTTAAAACAGTGTCAGCTGCCATAGTTCTGACCACAATACCCATTTGGCTATCACAAGTAGTGACATTGATCCTGCAAAGTAACGAATTGTATCCATCGCTGTCTCACCGGTGAAGTCTGCTGAGAGCCATAATTTGTCCAAAGCCTTGACTATATTTTCCCTAGTAATTTTTCGATGAATCAGTTTCCACGTTTTTAGTCCATGCCCACAGGGCTTTGGATACAGATAAGGCAATTGCTGACTTCCAGGCGTTTACCCGCCATTTGGTAAACTCCTTAGTGTTGGGAACTAGTCATCTGTCTAAAGGATCCTCAATTGAGGCGGAATTATCGATTGGTGAGATTAAATTCTTTGTTATACGAACCACTCCCACGTCTATCTTTAGCAGACCATCTTTCATTGCAGAATCTTGTTACGACCGTGGATAAACTTTTCCTAGGCAATTGAGAGGAAAAAACATTTTTTTTTTTCCTTTCTTCTTCAACAATGTGTCTAATATCCAGAGTAAGCCTATGTTTCCACTCTTGTGACCTAAAAGTTGCAAGATTTTGCTACGGTTTTGATGTGACTTGAAACAATGCCTGTGTATTCTTGAGGTCTATGGAACTCAAGTCGCATCAAAGTGGGATTCATTGGAAATCATGGGATACGACTTCTCAAGTGACTTTGCAGTCCCAAGTTGCATGACAAGTCGCACACTAGTGGAAACCGAGCCAAAAGAAGGAAACCTGCTTCTTTAGAAATGGGAAGTACATCTTTTTACTATGGGCAGGCAATAGCAAAAAAACTCTGGATAGCCGCACACCGGAAAAAGGCTTAAAATCCTGTGTTTTTATTAATAATCGAGGGTCACATCACATCAAATAGTCCACAGCAAAGAAAAGGGTACAACAAATGCTAACGTGTTTCACACTAGAATCAGTGCTTATCAATAAAAACACAGGATTTTAAGCCTTTTTCTGGTGTGCGGCTATCCAGAGTTTTTTTGCTATTGCCTGCCCTTTGCACATGTATTAGCCAGCACCTGGGGCTCCTCGTCAGGAAGAAGGACACCCACCTTGGAGAGCTATCCTGGAGCAGTGGTTTTCTTTCTTAATACATCTCTTTACTACTCAGATGTAGTGTCAGCTTTCTCCCAGCCAATTGCTGGCTTTACAGCCTGGATATAGGGCTGAACTAGGAAAAGGTTGAAGCCAGAGGGCTGAGCTCTTTTGAGGTATCCTTAGATGGCCCACCTTCATCCAGATGTCTAGGAGGGATACTTGCTGTGTGGTGACAGGATTCTCTCGAGAAAGGGACAGGAAGAGTTAACTTCTCTGGAGGACATTGAGCTAATTGCTGCAATAGAACTGCTGTTGCTTTTTCCGCTATGTAACCCCATCTTTGAGTAGGACAGCTTACCTGTTAACTCTCTGACTCTCTGTCTGCTGCATAGACTCTAAAACAGCTTTTGCATACCAATTGACTGTAATGGGATGATGGCATTTAGGGATTTGAAAGTTGGTGAATGTGAAGAACTTTGTCTTTTCACGGATGAACCCTCACCACTTGCATGGTATCCTGATCTGGTTGGGACCTTCATAGTTTTGTTTATGTCGCCTTGATGTTCACTTGGACTTCTTCTGGCATACAAGGCTGAAATACATAAACGTACCAGCATAAGTGCTCTTTTTTTCTTTTTCTTTTTTTTACTCACCTAGACGACGGTCCCTACCTTAAATGTTGGAGAGGGTCTTGTCCAGGTGGCGTACTGCTTATTTTAGGCAACAGACAGAAAAAGATAAAGGAGTTAGTGGCTGGTAATTCAGATGGAGCAAGGAAACAATATTCCTGAATAAAGAAAAAGAAAGTAATTACATTTACCTTTGACAAAAAACAGGGTCCCCTCCAGGGGCTCCGCCCATAGGCAACCTCATCAGACGACAACAGGCTGCCATGCTGAAATCCCCCAGTAATAAACAATGGAGAGGGGAGGCACATCTTGTGGAAGATACAACCCTCTAAAAAAATATTTTGACAAATAATGTAAAATTTGCCCCTATTCAAGATGGCCACCATGAGGCCTACCCGACTCAGCCCTGCCCACCAAGCTGGTTCCTGATGTTCGTGCATGTGCAGAGTGGGCAGGAAGACGCAGAGGGACTTAGAAAAGCTGGCGCGAGGTGCGTGCCACCCACTATAGTAACCAGGCATGAAGGTACAATATCACAAGGAGGGGAAGGTGGTGGGGGAGGAAGAAAGGGAAAAAGAGAGAGAGGAATGCAGGAAAAGGAAAGTGAGAGAGAATGGATGACAGGAGGGAGAAATTGAAGGCTAAGTGAAAAATAGATATAGCTGCTTTCTCTGTTGCAAGCTTGAGCAACTGCTAGTATATAATTGCGGATAGGAGCTCTTAGTTAAGAGACAACTGCTGTCCCAAAAGACCCAGAGAAGGGACTCCCTATCATATCAGCACCTTTAGCTGCCCAAGAATAGGGGCTGCACCTGGGAGAGGCTTGAACCCAGCTGGAAGCTGCTGACTGCAGAGGTAAGGGACATTCGACCATCATTCACTGACCATGGGGCATGAGGGAAGAAATGAGAATGCTGGGAGTGCACAAATCCTTTTATAATATTCACTGGTCCTGAGGGAGGAGCCAAGGCGGAGCTTGTCAGAGGTATGCTGCCATGGAGGCACCAGGGCATTTTTTTGCCTAGAGTTATACTTTAAGTTTAAAGGAAATGTATTGCTTTTCCTGTAATATATATATATATATATATATATATATATATATATATCTCTCTCTCTCTCTCTCTCTCTCTATATATATATATATATATATATATATATATATATATATATATATATATAGATATATACACACAAATATTTGCATCATGTTGATTACTTTTATAACATGTCAATATATACTGTATATTTTGAAATACTGTATACAGTATGTACTTTGAGATAACATATTTTGCATTACGTACAGTGTTTGTGTTTGAGTGAGTATTGAAGACAATGTAAAATGCATTGACTTAAAGCTCAATAGTTGTTAATAAGGGTGGCAGAGATTGCAATATAAGTGATTGCTCCCTCATTTTGGCAATTTACAATTCTTTATAGTTAATCCAGTAAGAAAAAAAAAAATGGAAGAAGTATGTAAAAATGTCACACCAAAAGTACTACTACAATAATACCTCAAAATAAGTGGTCACTGAAAATGATTTATATTTTCCATTTAACTATTTCAATACAGGGCACTTTTACCCCCTTCCTGCCCAAGGCCAATTTTCAGCTTTTGCACTTTGAATGACAATTGCGCAGTCATGCAACACTGTACCCAATTTAAACTTTTATAATTTTTTTTGAGACAGATAGAGCTTTCTTTTGGTGGTATTTAATCTTCACTTGGGTTTTTTATTTTTTGCTAAACAAGCGAAAAAACCCCTGAAAACTTTGAAAAAGAAATTTTCTCTTATGCCGCGTACACTCGGTCGGAATTTAGGACAGAAAAAGGCAAAAGAGCTTTTCGTCGGAAAATGCGACCGTGTGTGTACTCCATCAGAATTTTTCTGGCTGAATGTCCGCCAGCAAAAAATTGAGAGCAGGTTCTCAATTTTTCCGATCGTGTGTATGCAATTCCGACGCGCAAAAACGCACCCATGCTCAGATTCAAGTATCAGACGGAAGTTATTTGCTACTGGCTATTGAACTTCCTTTTTCTAATCCCGTTCTACGTGTTGTACGTCACCACATTCTTGATGGTCGGAATTTGTTGTGAGCGTGTGTATGCAAGACAGCTTGCGTGAAATCCCATCGGAATTTTGTCAGGAAAACCATCAGAGCTTTTTCCGACCAAAATTCTGATTGTGTGTACACGGCATTTGTTTCTGTTATAACATTTTGTAAATAAGTAATTTTTCCCCTGTAACTGGAAAGCAGGTTATCGGATTTCCTACTCAGGCTCTGACAATGCTGAGGAAAGGAAATGCCAACAACCGGCATTTGTTTACATGCAATCGGCTGTGATTGGACACAGCCGATCACAAAGTTAAGAGCCTTTGTCATCGACTCTTTACCATGATCAGTGATGCACTGTATCAGAGGGACACAGCTCATCAGCGATCGCTGCACTGAGCGCCGCACTGTGGGCCCCTGGGGGAGCACAAGATCAGCGCACGTGAAGGACATCATATGAAGTCCAGTCTGGATCTTAAAGCCACTGCCACATCGTCATTTTGCTATAGGTCGGGTGGGAAGGTGTTAACGTGGTTGTAAACCTCTGACTTGAAATTTAAACAAAGTATATCCTTCTATAGTGGGTTCGTAAAGTATATCTATAACCAACTTTTTGTTTAGTTTTGCTGTCTGTGTCCAGTAGGAGAAAATATATGTAAATCTGTTTTTTTAGTTAGTGAATGATTTGGTTCTTCATGCCCTTTCCCAGAGACACAGCAGGAAGAGAAGATTTCTTTAAAGCAAGGGGATATTCCCTATTAGGTGGTTGTAACTAGAACAGGTTTACCAATTGGAAGACTCCCTCTCGCTTTCTTTTCCTGTGACAGCTTAAGAAAATTGGATTTCTCAGCATTTTTTATTCCATTGACAATGGCTACTAAGGCCAATAGTGGGACTTAAAGGAGCTACAATCTGTAAAAAAGAAAAAAAAGTTAGCAGCTACAAATACTGTAGCTGCTGACTTTTAATATAAGGAAACTTACCTGTCCAGAGATCCCATGATGTCGGCACCCCTAACCAATTCGTTAATCTTTGGGTGCAGGCCCCAGCATCTATAGTAAGGGAAACAGCCTGTTTCCTACTGCGCATGCTTGAGTCCTGCTGCACTTTCTGAATATTCCTGCCATCCTCTGGTACCTCTGTGTGTCCCAGAAGGCAGTGGAGGGGGGGGGGATGGGAAATGTTGTTGCTGTGCGGCGATCTTACCTGGAAGTTGGAGCTGGTACCTGTCAAAACCTGCTCCCCCCCAAAAAGTGCCAAATATGGCAGTGGAGGGGTGGGGGGGGGGGGAGGGTGCTAACAAGCAGAGCTTCCCCTTTTGTGTGGAGCTCTGATTTAATATCTCCACCAACTGCAATAAAAGAAAGGCATTCTAAGCCTGCACTACTTTTTCCAAATCCAACTGTCTTGTGATACCAGATAAAGTGAGAAGAAAGACAGTTCTAGACAGTTGTCACTGAAACAGGTTTCTTCATTGGAAGATTTCTCCTCTATACCTGTTCCTGACACAAACAATAATACATCTGAAACTGTTCTTTACACTGAAACTTAAAATAATAAACAATCATCATATTAATAACAATGTAAAGCATAATTGCCTCATTCATTGTATCAAGAAATGTAGATAAAAAATACAAATGAACATTTATTTAGTAATCTGTGAAGACTGGTGTGCTTACCATAGGGAGATCCCATCTTATTTAATTAGTACTGAGAGAAATTATTTTTAGAATTTCATAAGATCAAACACTCAGTAGCTTGTATGGCCCCCATGTGCTTGTATGCATGCCTGACAAGGTGGGGCATGCCCCTCGTGAGACAACTGATGATGTTTACTTGGGTAGTTCTTTCCAGATCTGGACCAGGCCATCACAAGCTCCTGACAGACTGATGTGCAACCTGGCAGCGTCGGATGGACTGAAATATAATGTCCTAGAAGTGTTCTATTGGATTTATGTCAGGCGGGTGTGGGGGCCATTCAATGGTATCAGTTCCTTGATCCTCCAGGCACTGGCTGCATACTCTCGCCACATGAGGCCGGGCATTTTTGTGCACAAGAAGCAGGGGCGTACCTAGAGCATTTGGCACCCAGGGCGGATCCTATATCTGGCACCCCCCCCCCACCATAAAATGTAAAAACACCCACTGTGTCCCCTGCATACCTCTGCATCCTTCAATATCTTTCTGTCACTACTGTGTACCCCCCTCTCCACAACTGCACCTCTGGACCCCTTTACATTACACAGCACCCTGCCCCTCAGGACCCCTTTACATTACACAGCGCCCTGCACCTCTGAACCCCTTTACATTACACAGGACCTTGCGCCCTAGGACCTCTTTAGATTATACAGCACCCTGCACCTCTGGACCCCTTTACATTACACATGACCTTGCGCCTAAGGACCTCTTTACATTACACAGCACCCTGCACCTCTGGACCCCTTTACATTACACAGGACCTTGCACCTAAGGACCTCTTTACATTACACAGCAGCCTGCACCTCTGGACCCCTTTACATTACACAGGACCTTGCACCTAAGGACCTCTTTACATTACACAGCAGCCTGCACCTCTGAACCCCTTTACATTACACAGCAGCCTGCACCTCTGGACCCCTTTACATTACACAGCAGCCTGCACCTCTGGACCCCTTTACATTACACAGCTCTTGTACCTCTGGACCCCTTTACATAACACAGCACCCTGAACCTCCTGACCCCTGTACATTACACAGCCCTTGTACCTCTGGACCCCTTTACATTACACAGCACCCTGAACCTCTGGACCCCTTTACATTACACAGCCCTTGTACCTCTGGACCCCTTTACATTACACAGCACCCTGCACCCCTTTATATTACACAGTCCCTCACAGCTCTGGACCTCCTGCATCTTACACAGACCCCCTACAGTGCAGACCCCCCTCCCTACTATACAGATCCCCATCTACAGTGTAGACCCCCCTACAGTACAGAATCCTCCCCTACAGTGTAGACCCTCCTACAGTACAGACCCCTCCACCCTATAGCGCAGACCCCCCCCTACAGTGCAGACCCTCCGACAGTACAGAATCCTCCCCTACAGTGCAGACCCTCCTACAGTACAGACCCCTCCACCCTATAGCCCAGACCCCCCCTACAGTGCAGACCCTCCTACAGTACAGAATCCTCCCCTACAGTGCAGACCCTCCTACAGTACAGGCCCCTCCACCCTAAAGCGCAGACCCCCCCTACAGTACAGACTCCCCTACAGTACAGACTCCCCTGCAGTGCAGAATCCTCACCTACAGTGCCAAATCTTCCCCTACAGTACAGACCCCTCCCCCTACAGTGCAGGACCCCTTCTACAGTGCAGGACCCCCTACAGTGCAGGACCCCCCTACAGTGCAGACCCCCTACAGTGCAGGACCCCTTCTACAGTGCAGGACCCCCCTACAGTGCAGGAACCCCCCTACAGTGCAGACCCCTCTACAGTGCAGGACCCCCTATAGTGCAGGACCCCCCACAGTGCAGACCCCCCCACAGTAAAGAACCCCCCTACAGTGCACATACCCCCCACAGTAAAGAACCCCCTACAGTGCACAGACTCCCCTTAGGACCCATAATGTACCTCGATCCCAAGGCAGTGGCATTGCAGGGGGGAGGTGCGAGAAGCACCTGAGTGGAGTGACACCTGTCGGCTCAGTGATCCGGGACCCGGCGCAATAATCCCCTTCTCTCTGTGGTCGCGTGACTCACGTCGCGCCGTTTTGATCAGTCTCGGCAGCGGCTGTCACTCACAGCCGAGCAGAGTGAAGCTGCCTTCCCCTCCTCCTTTATGTCTACACAGTGCTGTGCATGCAGGAGGGGGAGGCGGCTTCACTGCTCGGCTGTGAGTGACAGCCGCTGCCGAGACTGATCAGAATGGCCGCGCAACGTGACCACAGAGAGAAGGGGATTATTGCGCCGGGTCCCGGATCACTGAGCCGGCAGATGTCACTCCACTCGGGTGCTGCTCGCACCTCCCCCCTGAAATGCCGCCCACTGCCAGTGCCTCGGGCTCTCTCTGTGTGGGCTGCGAATCCGAGACATGGCGCTGTCTCCTCTTCAGTTGCGGAGGGGGGGCGCTGACCTGACACCCCCCCAGTGTGTGGCACCCGGGGCGGCACACCCCCCGCCCCCCCACTTAGTACGCCACTGACCAGAAGGAACCCAGGACACACTGCACCTGATTAGGGTCTGACAATGGGTCCAAGGATTTCATCCCGATACCTACTGACAGTCAGGGTGCCATTGTCTAGTCTGTAGAGGTCTGTGTGTCCCTCCATGGATATGCTTCTCCAGACCATCACTGACCCACCACCAAACCAGTCATGTTGAATCATGTTACAGGCAACATAATGTTCTCCATGGCTTCTCTAGACCCTTTCATGTCTGTCACATGTGCTCAGAGTGAACCTGCTCTCATCTGAGAAAAGCATAGGGCTCCAGTAACAGACCTGCCAATTCTGGTGTTCAATGGCAAATGCCAATCAAGCTCCACAGTGTTGGGCAGTGAGCACAGGGACCACTAGAGGATATTGGGCCCTCAGGCCACCCTCGTGAAGTCTGTTTCTGATTGTTTGGTCAGAGACATTCACACCAGTTGCCCACTGGAGGTCAATTTGTAGGGCTCTGGCAGTGCTTATCCTGTTGCTTCTTGCACAAGGGAGAAAATACCGGTCCTACTGATGAGTTAAGGACCTTCTACGGCCCGGTCCAGCATTCCTAGAATTAATTAGACATGTGCATTCGTTTTCGTCCGAATGCATTTTCGTCTGAATTTCAGGTATTTTCATTATCGTTTTAACAAACAATAACAAGTGCAGAATCCGAAAAAACGAAAGATCCGACATAAACAAATGCTTTATTTTTGTTTTCGTTGTGACAACGGTTCGAGATAGATAGGAGATTCGACATGACGCTGACAATAACAATCTATGTCTATCGAACCTGTGGTCGCATGTGCCTAACCTTAGCTCTATTAGTGCAAGATTATTCTACATAGAAAAGATTTGCCATAGAGAGAAAAGATTGCTTCTGGAATTGGGTGGGGGAAGTAAAATAAAAATAATGATGATGATGAATGTTATTGGCTGATTGTAACCAAAGAGGAGGAGCAGTAAAATAGCTAGAACTAAGTACACACGTACAGCCAACTTACTTTCACTTATGATTGCTAGCAGAGAGAGACACACACACTGAATCATTTCAGAAGACAGTCAATCTTAGTTGGTCCGTTTGTCAGAGAACCTGAATTATTTAGCAATTAAGCATAAGCACAGCAGCAGAACATTAGTGAAGCAAGCTACAGTTCAACTTAACTTTTTCATAATAATCTGCTGCTATTGTGTTAGTGTTGTGAACTTGATAGTGATACTAGTGTTGCTAGTGTTGTGATAGCCTCAGAGGCTGCCTGTGTTGTGGGAGGGATTTATTATTATAGATTATATATAGATGCTATATACCCTATCTTGTTACCTATCTGATCAGTGATCACTATCACTAGTCCATTTTCTGTTTGAACTATATACATTCAACATGAACGACAAAGATTCGACAAAGCAGCGAAAAACATGCAAACGTTGAATCTTTGGCTTATGGTGTCTGTCGAACGTTCTAAGAAGATTAGACGGAGCAGCTAAACTATTTGGAGTCATACAGTTTAGCTGCTCCGTCGAATCTTGTTTGAACATTCGACAGACACCATAAGCCTTCAATGACAGATTCGACCTTAATTATTTTGGATTTTCGGACTAATGCAATTTTTAACGAAAAACTAAATAAATAAAAACAAATTTCGTGAATAACTAAATAAATGCCTTTTTTGGACGAAAGCGAAATTCCGAAACAAAATATTTCAGTGTGCACATGTCTAGAATTGCCTGTCTCCTGGAATCGCCACTATGGTCTTGAGACTGTGCTGGGAGACACAGCAAACCTTCTGGCAATAACATGTATTGCCATTCTGGAGGAGTTGGACTGCCTGTGCAACCTCTATAGGGCCCAGGTATTGCCTCATGCTACCAGTAGTCAAATGCAAAACTAATGAAAAACAATCAGGAAAGATGAGTAGGGAAAACAAATGTCAGTGGCCTCCATCTGTAAAACCATTCCTGTTTTGGAGGTCATCTCATTGTTGCCCAGCTAGTGCACCTATTGTTAATTTCATTAATACTAAAGCAGCTGAAACTGATTAACAACCCCCTCTGCTACTTAACTGACCAGATCAATATTTCAGGAGTTTAAGTGACTTGATGCTATACTCTGATTAAAAAGTGTTCCTTTAATTTTTTTGAGCAGTGCATATACTGTATATATAGACCCTTGACCAGTTTTGGATTTATATGGATTTCTTTGTAGGTGAGCACCTAAACATTTACTTCAAGCATAATGTGGCTACCCTTGGAATTGTTTTATATATATATACAGTGACTACTAAGTAGTATTCAACCCCCTGCAGATTTAGCAGGTTTGATAAGATGCAAATAAGTTAGAGCCTTCAAACTTTAAACAAGAGCAGGATTTATTAACAGATGCATAAATCTTACAAACCAAAAAGTTATGTTGCTCAGTTAAATTTTAATAAATTTTAAACATAAAAGTGTGGGTCAATTATTATTCAACCCCTAGGTTTAATATTTTGTGGAATAACCCTTGTTTGCAATTACAGCTAATAATCGTCTTTTATAAGACCTGATCAGGCCGGCACAGGTCTCTGGAGTTATCTTGGCCCACTCCTCCATGCAGATCTTCTCCAAGTTATCTAGGTTCTTTGGGTGTCTCATGTGGACTTTAATCTTGAGCTCCTTCCACAAGTTTTCAATTGGGTTAAGGTCAGGAGACTGACTAGGCCACTGCAACACCTTGATTTTTTCCCTCTTGAACCAGGCCTTGGTTTTCTTGGCTGTGTGCTTTGGGTCGTTGTCTTGTTGGAAGATGAAATGACGACCCATCTTAAGGTCCTTGATGGAGGAGCGGAGGTTCTTGGCCAAAATCTCCAGGTAGGCCGTGCTATCCATATTCCCATGGATGCGGACCAGATGGCCAGGCCCCTTGGCTGAGAAGCAGCCCCACAGCAAGATGCTGCCACCACCATGCTTGACTGTAGGGATGGTATTCTTTGGGTCGTATGCAGTGCCATCCAGTCTCCAAACGTCACGTGTGTGGTTGGCACCAAAGATCTCGATCTTGGTCTCATCAGACCAGAGAACCTTGAACCAGTCTGTCTCAGAGTCCTCCAAGTGATCATGAGCAAACTGTAGACGAGCCTTGACATGACGCTTTAAAAGTAAAGGTACCTTACGGGCTCGTCTGGAACGGAGACCATTGCGGTGGAGTACGTTACTTATGGTATTGACTGAAACCAATGTCCCCACTGCCATGAGATCTTCCCGGAGCTCCTTCCTTGTTGTCCTTGGGTTAGCCTTGACTCTTTGGACAAGCCTGGCCTCGGCACGGGAGGAAACTTTCAAAGGCTGTCCAGCCCGTGGAAGGCTAACAGTAGTTCCATAAGCCTTCCACTTCCGGATGATGCTCCCAACAGTGGAGACAGGTAGGCCCAACTCCTTGGAAAGGGTTTTGTACCCCTTGCCAGCCTTGTGACCCTCCACGATCTTGTCTCTGATGGCCTTGGAATGCTCTTTTGTCTTTCCCATGTTGACCATGTATGAGTGCTGTTCACAAGTTTGGGGAGGGTCTTAAATAGTCAGAAAAGGCTGGAAAAACAGATAATTAATCCAAACATGTGAAGCTCATTGTTCTTTGTGCCTGAACTACTTCTTAATACTTTAGGGGAACCAAACAGAATTCTGTTGAATTGAGGGGTTGAATAATAATTGACCCTCTGAATAAACTTTTCACTATTTAAAAAAAAATTAAACAAAGAAATAACATTCTTTTTTGCTGCAGTGCATTTCACACTTCCAGGCTGATCTACAGTCCAAATGTCACAATGCCAAGTTAATTCCGAATGTGTAAACCTGCTAAATCTGCAGGGGGTTGAATACTACTTGTAGGCACTGTATATATATATATATATATATATATATATATATATATATATATATATATATATATATATATATATATATATATGATCATTTCTAAGGTTGAAAGATACATGTGCAGAAGGAAAGGTTCTACATATCAATATTCTCAATGCACTTCTGACTACCTCCAAAATTAGGCTTCAGTCAAGTCACCTCCTGGCTAACCATTGTTCTCTTTTTGATGGTATATAAGTCTTTTACACCTAATGAAATGAGTCTAGCTATGGTAGAATGAATGAAAAGAAATAAAATATGGTAACGTTGGAGCTATTAAATCTTACTATGACATAGTCCGCAATGAAGTCATGGTTGTCCTACAGTATTTATTGTCTAGTGAGGTTTCTACTCTGTGTTCTCAAGAGCTCTATTCACAGGGGGTGGCCAGGAAGAAAATGAAAAATAAAAGAAAGGAAAAAGATTGAAACAAAAAACACTGCAGTAAAAATTACCTTTAGGTAAGCCTGGGTGGCCCTGGATAGACATAATTGGAGTGAGTGCCAAGACTCTTTGGGGGATGATCGTCGAAAGAGCTTTCATTAAAGAAGATGCTGAATGAAAAGATTACCAAAGGCTATATTGTTAACATCATAAAACAGAAAATCACATTTTTCCTATCTATACCACCTTCACATTTATATGAACAGGAAAATGACAGACAGAAAAGTACAAACAGACCAATATGCTAAGTAATCACTAAGATATTGAGGAATATTAACAGATATGATCAAACCATTAGCTTCCAAATCGTTCTAGGAAATTAAAGTTGAACTCTGGGCAGACATAAATAGCACCATTTATTGCGGTTATTTATTCATTAATACATGACATTTTTGAATTCCCAAAGTACAAGCACCTAGCTTGATATCAGCTTCCTGTAATCCCCTGTATAGTTGAACTTTAGACAATGATGAGAGAGAGTCAGTTCTTTGAGCCAGTGAAGATCGGCTGCATGTCCACGGAAGGAGAGGGAAGACAGTTGACCTCATCAGTCTTTTACTGTTCCTTCATTTTCCAATCACAGACTGATGGCAGGGGGTTGAGGTTACTGGTTTTGTTTTAGTAAAGTGAACTCTTATTAGTTGTTATTTCTTGGTGTTCTTTGTGCTTAGAGCTTTTCTTCTTGCACTTTTTATGCTTTAATTGTATGTAATCAGATTAAAATTTTTGCAAAAAAATAAATAAACTGGACCCTATAAGCTTTTAGCCATAATGCCCTAGTGTGCACAGCATAATATCACATTATGGCAGACCTATCGGTGTAGTGATCAACTTCAGCAATGCACTGTCAGCACTTCCCTCAGTCCTGGGTGCTGCCATCGTCTCTCAGTCTGCCTTTTGGGTTCGTACTCTTCATTCACAATGAAGCCACTCCCTTACATGTACATCATTATGGCACAACATTTTTCTGTATATGTATGCTAAACTGCGCATGTGCTGCTGTGTATACAGTGTACGCCAATAGGGTTTCTTCTGTATCAGCATTTTTTTAGGTTTAATTCAGGTTTAAGTAAAAGCAGGTGTTAGAATGGTGTATGACTTACATTGAATCAGATAATATATACCAGAGCCTATCTATCTATCTATCTATCTATCTATCTATCTATCTATCTATCTATCTATCTATCTATCTATCTATCTATCTTTCCATCTGGCACCTGCTGTGTGTATCAGCCAATCTGGGCCTGACTGCTGGTTGGAAGCGAAACAGTGAGGACTTTCAGTGGAGAGTGTGAACACGTTTTGCTTTTGACTGCTGGTGATTGCCGGGTTGCATTTTTAGGTTATTTTTGGGGCTTTTCCTTGTAGCTTTTTAACACCTTTTTCTGTCACTTTTTAAATAGCCTTTTTTTTTCCTTTGCTTCCGTCAGCCTACTAATTAAGGGGAGTGGTTAATTGGTCACAGGTGCTTGAAGCCTATGTAACTTTCTATAGAACTCATTGTGAGCTGCTCATCTTTGAGCTTGCAGGAACTTAGACCAAGTGGAACTGGACTAAGTGGTGAGTTAAAAACCAGAGTTGAAAACAAGAGGTTATAACAGGGGTCAAGTACCTGTATAGGGTGAGTGTGTACCTGTGTATTGTAAGTACATTAGTGTTGCGAGTGCATGTGGGCTGTATTGGGTATTAGTGTCAGGTAGTACCTGTGTATTTGTGAGTACCTGAGTGTTGTCTGAGTAGTGTGTGTGGATCGTTGGTACTTGTGTGTATTGTGTGTGTGCATGTGGGTCTGCGAGTGCACATGGGTCTGCGAGTGCACATTGGTCTGCGAGTAACTGTGTATTGTCTTGTTGAGTACCTGTGTATTGTCTTGTTGAGTATTAGTGTAAGTAATCTAGTTGTTAGGTAATTTGGACATGGTATAATCCCCAATCCTCATTAAATTAGTAGATACGATGCCTGGCGGGTGTGGCAATGCGACTCAGTGTACATCTTGTGGCATGTATGTGTTCCTTGATCATCCGATTGAGGGTGAATACTGCTGTGTAAAAAGTAAGCACATTGTTTCCCTGGAAGCCCAGGTTCTGAATCTGGGGAAGCAACTGTCAGCATTGAGATGACCCTCCATACTAAAGGAGAGCCAGGAGCAAACACAGCAGGAGACGACGGGAGCCAGCACAGAGGTGGGTGGAGACAAAGAGGTGCAGGCACTAGGAAAGAGCGGATGGCCGACAGTCAGGAGGCATAGAGGGGAAGTGCCAGGGAGGCTGATCCAGGGCA
This sequence comes from Lithobates pipiens, assembly GCF_037356315.1. Taxonomy (NCBI): domain Eukaryota; kingdom Metazoa; phylum Chordata; class Amphibia; order Anura; family Ranidae; genus Lithobates; species Lithobates pipiens. The sequence goes on along the minus strand of NW_027507784.1, from coordinate 294,216,696 downwards.
AGAGCATCCCAATAAGTATGCTCCATTGACTGACAATGGTGAAACTGGTCAGGGACCAGCACTGCTGAAGCTGAGGGACTTTCATAGCTGCCAAGGGAAGAACTCATTGGTGCACGTTGGCACTAATGACAAAGTCAGAGGCAGATGGAGTGTCCTAAAGAAAGGTTTTAAGGACGTGGCTTAATTGAGGAAAAGGACCTCCAAGGTACCTTGAGCCACACCAGAAAGGCAGAGGGAGATTAGGGAAGTAAACAAGTGGCTGATGAACTGGTGTAGTAAGGATGGGTTTGGGTTCCTGGAGGACTGGGCTGACTTCTCAGTCGGTCACCGGTACTATAGGAGGGACGGACTGCACCTAAATGAGGAGGGTGCAGATCTATTGGGAGTGAAAATGGCCAAAAAGTTAGAGGGGTTTTAAACTAGGCGGCAGGGGAAGGGCCCAGGGGTAAAGATAGTCAGCATGGAACATATTCCAGAGGGTAGTATTGGGGGCAATAGTGGTAGGTTGACTAAAACACATAAACCCAAGGTGAATATAGTAACAAGTCCTAGCTGCAATCTCAGAACAACCAATAAGAGGATAGTATGCGACTGGTCTAAACTACATGGCATGTTCACCAATGTTAGGAGCCTGGCGGACAAGATGGGTGGACTAGGGATACTGTTGTACAAGGATTTTGATTTTTGGGGAATTTCAGAGATCTGGTTCAACAGCTCTAATGGTTGGCTGGCCACGATTCAAGGGTATACCCTATATCGCAGATATAGAGAGGGTAAAAAAGGGGGAGGGGTATGCCTATATATCAAGAATAATGTACAAGTGAATGTGAGAGATGACATCACTAAAGGAGCTAGGAAGGAGGTGGAATCCTTATGGGTAGAGCTCCAAAGGTATGAAGCTAAGGGGAAAATAATACTGAGAGTGTGCTATAGGCCCCCTAACCTGAGGGAGGAGAGGGAGACGGATCTCCTATCACAAGTTGGATGAGCAGCAAGAAAGTGTTATAATCAGGGATTTTAATTATCCAGACATAGACTGGGCGGATGGAACCCACACATTTGTCTAAGGCTCGCCAGTTCCTAAATGTCTTGCAGGACAATTTCATGGTTCAGATGGTAGACATAACAACTAGAAATAAAGCGTTACTGGATCTACTGATTACCAAAAATACAGACCTGATCACGGATGTGGAAATACGGGGCAATTTAGGAAACAGTGATCACAGGTCAATTGGCTTTCAGTATAAATCACACAAATAGGAAACATAAGGGGAATACAAAGACACTGAATTGAAGAAAAAAGGTTTAGGGGAGCTGGAATTTGGAAAAAAAAAAGTGAACTTAGCCTTTAATGCATAGAATGAATTAAGATAAAAAGCCTCTGTCTTTAGGACCACTTTAAGATTCTTTCTTTACTTCCTTTCTTTCTTTCTTTCTTTTCTTTCTTTCTTTCTATCTAGCCACTTACCCATCTGATTCCTAGCACCCATCAGTCAGCCTGTTGGCAGTAGTAGCACATAGGAAGGTAATGTCAGTGATGTCTTGTGTGCCCCGGCAGTGCTGAACCAGTTAACACTTATCTGTGATTACAGAATGATTCCAGGGTGGAGGAATCTAAATATGGATTTTACATCTGATGAGAACTTTGCATAGGCATTAGGAAACATTACCACAAAGTGATAGGAGCTGGCAAGGGGATTATTACTTTGAAGATGGTACATATTATGATTGGGTGAACGGGCCGAGGAGCCGAAAGAAGAAAAAAATAACTTCCAATTTCCGTGCTGCATAAAACTCCCGAGCTTGATTCATATGCAGCACAGAGCTCACAGTTTTTACCCAGAGGTCCTCGGGCTGTTCTCAGACAGCATACACGCATGAACAGCTTTGGTTTATTTTTCTCATACAGATATATAGAAACACACAAACGGCTGGCAGATAAGTGCAATTTAGTCCACATTTCCATGTGTGTTCTTTCCTTAATGAATTTCCTGTGCAATAAATCAGATGTACCGTATATACTCGAGTATAGGCCGACCCGAATATAAGCCGAGGCCCCCAATTTACCCCCAAAAAAACTGGCAAACTTATTGACTCGTGTATAAGCCGAGGGTGAGACATGCCTGTCCATCCCTGTGTGTGTGTCCGTCCATCCCTGTGTGTCCGTCCATCCCTGTGTGTCCGTCCATCCCTGTGTGTCCGTCCATCCATCCCTGTGTGTGTGTGTGTCCATCCATCCATCCATCCCTGTGTGTGTGTGTCTCCATCCATCCATCCATCCCTGTGTGTGTGTGTCTCCATCCATCCATCCCTGTGTGTGTGTGTCTCCATCCATCCATCCATCCCTGTGTGTGTGTGTGTCTCCATCCGTGTGTGTGTGTGTGTGTGTGTGTGTGTGTGTGTGTGTGTGTGTGTGTGTGTGTCCAGCCTACCTGTGTCCCGAGCCTTTGTCCCGAGCCTCCGTCCCGTGCCTTGCCTCCGTCCCGTGCCGTGCCTTGCCTCCGTCCCGTGTCGTGCCTTGCCTTGCCTCCGTCCCGTCCCGTCCCGTGCCGTGCCTTGCCTTGCCTCCGTCCCGTGCCCTCTTCGTCGGCGCCTCGGCGGCCATTGTAAAATTCAAAAGCCGCGCCTCCGCCTTCGCCTGTGATAGGCGGAACACTGAATTTCCCAGCAGCCTGTGTTCCGCCTATCACGGACATCGTATCATCCTCGTCCGTAGTACGAGGATGATACGATGTCCGTGATAGGCGGAACACAGGCTGCTGGGAAATTCAGTGTTCCGCCTATCACAGGCGAAGGCGGAGCCGGAGGCGCGGCTTTTGAATCCTAGAATGGCCGCTGTCTGTCTGCTCGACACGCTGATCGAGCGGGCAGACAGCGATGACTCGAGTATAAGCCGAGGGGGGCACTTTCAGCCTCAAAAAAGAGGCTGAAAATCTCGGCTTATACTCGAGTATATACGGTACATGGCTAATGTAGACTCAACATATGCGAAAGTCTACATACCTACCTTTATCATTAAGTTTTGGTTTCAAGTTTAAGTAGACTTAAAGTAAATCTAACCTCTAACTGGATGACATTTAGTTTGCTAAAGCACTGTGTATCAATAAATCAGAACTTTACCTTTAACAAGTTGATAAAAAATAATGTTCTTTAGCAGGGATTGGTATGCTGCAATATATTAAATTTGGCTAAAATGGCTAAAACAATTTAGCTATGGCTAAAATACAACTGCAACCTGAATGGTTCAATAATACAAACAGAGATTTCAATACTACTACCCATATGGTCCACCATCAGTGCTCAAATGTGCCTGATCCACAGTCGCCCATCTGATAGTAATAGTCTATAAAGATGATCTGAACAACCGCTATTGCGTACTGTCTACTGTGTTTTCCTGAATAAAAAGCACATTTTTAGAGCAATAGCGGTTGCGTGGATCATCTTTATGAACCTGAATGGTTGCAAGAAGTCACACCCTCCCTGTGCATGGCAGCAGTTTTCTTAAATGATGTCTTGTGATCCATTGCTACACTACTCTATAACTGTAAAATAACGGAGGAGACAATACAAACACATTAAGAATTCACTAAGCAAAATCATTATTTATATGATCAGGCCCTATTGACAAGTAGACATCACACTCTGTGAACATTTTTCTGTGCCGGGCAACACTCACATCTGTGGCTTTTCCACCTGAAATGTCAGATCTGCAATTAGGGGAAACATACACGCCAGAGCCTTTTTCTCTATGGGGGCCCCAAGAGGATCCCCTTTCTTCCTGAGCTTAGTGATTGACCTTCAGCAGCATTTGAGATGTGCCTGTTATTCTGAGAGCCAGGTAACCACAGACTCCCAGGATGCTTCTGGTCAGGGGGTTATGTGTCTGCCAGAGTCATGTGATCAGAGGAGAGACGTGCTATTTAAGACCCATCAGCTATAATGCCGTCTTCATTTCATGACTTTGGACTTTAGCATCTTGAGGGATGAGCTCTGCGGAACGCATGTTGTCATGGAATATGATCCTTCACAGGGTTTTTCCCTAAGAGCATTGGCGTCCTTCTCCGGGTCATGTTGTGATACGAATACCATAGAGGTCTTGAACTAACAAAACATGACCTAGTTGGTCAAACAGACTTAAGAGCTTTTCCGTGACACTAACATTCTGTATCAGAAATCCTGCAAAAGAGATGATGATAGACATAAATGGAGCATTTTCATACAATTGTTAGCAGTGTTTATGTTTTTTTTCCACTTTGCTGATAGGTCAGCAGTTCTCTATCAGAAAAAAAACAAGAACTTATACCATGTTTTCTTAACTAGTATTAAAATATATTCGTAAAGATAAACCTAAGGCTCCCAAACCTAAAGTAAGAATCCTCATCCTTATAGGTGCAAGTTAAAGGGTATACCCAATGGTTATTGTGTGATGGATCCAAACTTAAAAATCTCTTAAAATATAATAATTACATTGATATTAATTTAAAAAATATATTAATTACATTGATAATAATTAAAAAATATATATATTTTAATATTGATGTTACATAAATAAATTAATATTGTTATTAATTAAAAATATATATTTTAAGGGTTTGTTGAGTTTGTTGTGCATGGAACCATCACATAACCATTGAATACACACAGGTCACTTCCGATAGGATGTTCAGAGAATGGACGCTATACACCAGACTGAGACATGCTGACAAACTACACCAGCGTCTTTCCATCAGCTGATATCAGCGTACACCTACAGGCTGAATTTCGAGGGGAACAGGTTCCTACTACTAAGGGCTCTGCAGCCATGATTCTGGAGTGGTGAGAGCCTCCAGGAAACTTATATTTATAATACCTGTTTATCTCTCCCCTCATCACCCTGTACATACACATTGGACTCATCCCATCATTGAGCATTGTTTGGACATGCCATAATGGGACAAGGAACTGTGTAGTTCACGCATGCATACATAGTATGCCATACAGCCAGCTTATCCTCTTATATCCAGCTCAGTTGTCTTATATTCACCTAGTTATTCTATCACTGGTATACTGGCAGTCTTTGGAATCCAGTACTCACTGACAGGTCCATCCTGCAATTCAGGCTATGGACTCCTAGCTTAGATCTATATGTTTTACCTGCTTGCTGAGGCTATTCCTCTACACTATAACCACACAAGTCCGATACTCGGATATACAGCATGTGTAATTAGCGATTATTGATTACTCATTACTTTCTTCACGTTTGTTTTTTTTTGAGCAACCCAGGAAAGTGGAATCCATGTTGTTCTTAATCCATTTAAATCCCTTCTTTGACAGTTGTTACCAGAACAGGTGTCCCTACAGGAATTCCAGTAACAACTGTAAAGTTTTGGAGTTCTAATTATTTTCTGTTCTCTAAGAGTCATCACCAGGAAAAATGAGAGGGTGAATCCCTTTAGCTGGGATACAGAGGGCAATAGCCCTGGAAATGGTTTTAAATGGTTTTAATAATTTCTTGTATGCCCTACTAATGTCCTATGTCTATAGTGGTTTCTTGCTTTATGCTTTAGATACATTTTAAATGTTAAAGAGCCAGTTTTAAAGGGACACTAAAGGTTCAAGTTTTTTTTTTTTTTAAATAACAAACATATCATACTTACCTCCATTGTGCAGCTTGTTTTGCACAGAGTGGCCCCGAACCTGCTCTTCCAGGGTCCCTCGGCATCTCTCTCGGGTCCTCCCTGCATCAGATAACCCCCTGGGAGAAGCGCACTCCCAGGGGGTTACCTTGTGGGCTCGCTCCCGAGTCCAGGAGGACTTGGGCCCGCCCCCAGCGGCCGTGTCATTGGATTTGATTGACAATAGCAGGAGCCAATGGCTGTGCTGCTACTAGTCACGGACAGGTGTTTTTTTACCATAATGCATAGGATGCGTTAAGGTGAAAAAACACGAACCTTTAGTGTCCCTTTAAGGAAAACCTGTTGCAGTTAACAGTGGCTCTGGTTGCTCCATTTGGTGCTTTTATTGCTTCAATTTCCAAACTTCTTCAGCAAGCCAAGCAGAAAGTTGGCAAATGCCCCCTCCCCCAGCACTGCCTACTGGTACATGATAGGCTTAGCCATATGCAAACACTGACTTTCATAAAATCTGCTTTTCCCCTAGCACCTTTCAGGTCTGTAGAGATGGGTTGAGTTGACTATAGTATGGCAACATTTGGTGTCTGCTTTGAAGCTACAAGGTCATTTTGTTTGACCTATTCTCAGATGGGCTTTAACCACTTGACCTCCGGAAGATGTACCCCCCCCCCCCCCCCATGACCAGGACATTTTTTGAGATGCTGCTTTATTTTAACTGACAATTGTGCAGTCATCCAAAGCTGTACCCACATGAAATGTATGTCCTTTTTTCCCAAAATAGAGCTTTCTTTTGGTAGTATTAGTTTACCACTGTTTTTTTTTTTGCGCTATAAACAAAAACTGACATTAACTGACACTTTGTGGGGACCAGTGACACTAATACAGTGATCAAAAATATGCACTGTCACTGTACTAAAGATACTGGAGCCTGGTTTAAATAGGCAAAGCTACGTTCTGTGTCTCTCTTCACCAAACAGCCAGTGTTGCAGACATCTATTGGCTGGCACCCTCTGATGAACTTGTGCAAAGCACAGCACAGCTGCGGGGGCCAATGGTGCGCACACGTGCCCCCTACCTGGAAGTGCCGTATCACACACTGGGTACTTGATTTGAGCCAGGAGAGCTCTGTTGCCATATAACTAAGTTATGCTGTTGGCAAGAGGTTAAACAGATCACATAATATGACAAATACAGAAGAATAATCTTATTGTGTGGCCAGGGAACAAAAATGAAAAAAAAAAAAGACGCTTTCAAGGATAGAAAATTCTAGGGACAAACCTTCAAATTCCGCAGCATCCATACATTTTGCAGACAGTTGGCAAGCTTGCGTTTTTCCTAGATAGAATTAAAAATTAAGCCTTTTGTACATATACAGTACATACATATTAAATAAAACTTCTCATTTCTATAATTTTGTTGTGAAGACAATACTTTTGTAAAAGCCACCATTTAGGTTAGTGAAGGTCGTAAGGAAATAATAGCAAGTCAGATGTGTGCTGGAAAAGATCTTTACCCATATTAACACTTTATTTCAAAATATTAATAATTCCAATAAATATTGGGAGGGTTACATATGTCTGAGTTACCAAAACATATTTTACATGCATCAACGTATATCAATCATATTAAATGGCCCTGTAGAGAGCAGTAATGATGTTGAAAGTACTATAATCCATTTCCTCACATTTAGAGATCAAAATATTCCTTCAATAACTTATTTTTGTTTACAAATGATTTTTATTTTGTAGTAAAGAAAAAGACATGTAACAAGATACAACACATAGCCATATAAATAATATCCAATATCTTCTTAAATGCCATCAGAACAAACTTGTAAAACAGTTCTGGTTCAAAAAAACTTTTAGAAGGCTATCAACACCTTATGGCTGTCAGAACTGGCAATTGGAACTAACATATATCAATAACTTATTTAAAGGCATACCGATTTCAAATCAGGAAAATGTATCAAATTCCGAAATACATAATAAACATTGTTGGGAAACTAGTTAGGCATATCTGTTTGTCCATTTAACTACAGTAGCTGGACAATACTGTATACTGGTATAATTGTCCCATAGGTCTAAGCATCTGATGGCACAAAATGGGATTAAAAGGATTTACTAAAGTCAAATAGACTGTTCTCATTGCAAAGGAAGTTGCACTTTGCAAGGGAAATCTCCCCAGAGCTTGGTAAATAAGTTGAAGTTCTGCTGACTTCCATCATCCAATCATATTGGGTGTTTTTTGCAAAATGAAATTTCACCACATTTACTAAACTCTGGGAAAAATTTGCTGTCAAAGTGCAACTTCTCTTGCAAAGCAAATAGTCCATTTTCCTTTAGCCCAGGTTGACACTATTGCAATGCGGGAACTAGTGCAATTCCAGTGCCGGTTCTCGCATTGCATCTCCCCTGCAGGCAGTTCACACTGACCTCTGTGAATGGCTTGAGAATAGCCCTGATGGGTTTTACTTCCTCTTTGTTTCCCTGCAAAGGTAAAGCAAAATGGGCTACTATGCATTGCATAGTAGCCTATTATGTGTCACTTACCTGACACAGGAGCCTGCGATGTCTCCGATGTCCCCTCTTCCACGAAGCGTCCATCTTCCTTCCAGGGATCGCGACTCCGGCGCTGTGATTGGCTGGAGCTGCGATGACGTCACTCCTCACTCCTGCACATGCACGGGGGAGTTGCCACTAATGGCACAGTTGCCGTTAGAAATGGCACGCTCAGTGCACCTGCGTTCCCTTGTCTACGGCGCATGCGCCGCAGACAGCGGTGACTGTCTTTTGCAAATGTTTCCTAAACCGTGCAGGTTTAGGAGATATTTCTTGCACCTACAGGTAAGCCTTAATCTAGGCTTACCTGTAGGTAAAAGTGGTCTGTAAGGGTTTACAACCACTTTAATGACTCCCCCAGATTGGTTCACAGACAGGCATCAGATCGCATGAGTGTGCACTTTTTTTTGTGCGAATCCAATGCAAGTTCAGCCATAAAACTGTATGGCTGATTTTGCATTGCATGTGATCTGCACCAGCAATGTGCTGCGAATCACATGCAATTTCTGTGTTCGCATATGTGTGAACCCAGGCTTAGTAAATCACCTCTAATGTCTGCTTAGCTTCAACCGGGACCATGCCTCTCTGCTCCCCTGGAACAAAATCTCATATTATGGCTGTTATGCTACTGCAAGTATTAAAACCAGGCACCACATATCCTGGTATATTTTTAAATAAAAGTTTATTTTAATCAACAGAACCAACAGAACAAAACAAGATCAAAATCAAATCAATATTTGGTCAATTCTTATACTTGCACACTTTGAACTTGAACTTGAACTTTGAACTTGCTGAACTTCCAGTCCAGGATTTTGTAGAGTCAGGTGCATGATTAACCAATTATACGAAGCAGGTGCTAATGGTGATCAATTTCATATGTAGATTGAAACACATTAACTGAAAACAGAAACAACTATGTAGGAGGCTTAAAACTGGGTGAGGAACAGCCAAACTCTGCTACTAAGGTGAGGTTGTGGAAGACAGCATCATATCACAGGTCATACACCATGGCAATACTGAGCACAGCAACGAGACGCAAGGTACTGAATTTGCAAGGTCTCTTCAAGGCAAATATTTCAAAGCAGACTGGGGTTTCAGGATTTGCTTGTTCAAGCTCTTTTAAAGAAGCACAAAGAAATGAGCAATGTTGAGGACCGAAGATATAGTGGTGAAAGACACATACTTTTCTTCAACATCGGAAGATGTCCAGCAGTGCCATCAGCACAGAACTGTCAGCAACCAGTGGGATCCAAATACACCCATATATTGTTCAGAGAAGTCTGGCCAGAAATGGTCTTCATGAAAGAATTGCTGCCAAAAAGCTGTACCTCTAATGTGGAAACAAGACTAAGCAACTCTAAGCCCTTGTACACAGGGTCGGATTTTCCGACGGAAAATGTCTGATCAGACCGTGTTGTCGGATAATCCGACCCTGTGTGGGCTCCATCGGACTGTTTCCCTCGGAATATCCGACGGACAAGGTTTGAGAGCTTGGCTAGAAAATTTTCCGACAACATGATCCGATCGGACTTTGTCCGATCGTTTGTAGAGAATTCCGATCGGACAAAGTGCCACGCATGCTCAGATCAAATTCCGAGACCAAAGCTATTGGCTACTAGCCTGAACATAGTCCCGTTGTAACTAAATTACGTCATCACGTTACGAACGGTGGGATTTTCCGACAACTTTGTCCGACCGTGTGTATGCAACACCAGTTTCGGCCAAAATCCGTCGGAGGAAACCCGACGGATTTTGTTGTCGGAATGTCCGACCGTGTGTACAAGGGCTAAGTGATTATGCATGATAGGAATTGGGGTGCAGAAAAACAGCACTCAGCTACAGACTGATGAGTCCAAGTTTAAAATGTTTGGCTGTAACGGTAGGCAGTTTGTTGATCAAGTGAGCAGTAAAATAATGAGTGTCTGCAGGCAATAGTGAAGCATGATGAAGGTTCCTTGCAAGTTTGGGGCTGCATTTCTGCAAATTGAGTTGGAGATTTGCTAAGTGTTAGTAGTGTCCTCAATGCTGAGAAATACAGAGAGATATTTATCCACCATGTCATACCATCAGGGAGGTGTGTGATTGGCCCCAAATATATTCCGCAGCATTACAACAACCCCAAACATTCAGCCAATGCCATTAAAAACTATCTTCAACGTAACAAAGAACAAGGAGTCCTGGAAGTGATGGTTAGGCCCCCAGAGATCCCTGATCTTAACATCATCAAGTCTGTCTGGGATGAAAAGACAAAAGGATTTGAGGCAGCCTACACCCACAGAAGATCTGTGGTTAGTTCTCCGAAGATGTTTGGAACAACCTACCTGCTTCGTTCCTTCAAAAACTGTGTGCACTGTGCAAGTATACCTAGAACAGGGGTGCTCATGCACTCTGCAGTGTAGTGGAGCATCATGGGAGATGTAGTTACAAAACATCTGGGGTGCCAAGGTTCGCCATCACTGACCTAGAAGAATGTATGCTATTTTGAAGGCTGGTCACACCTAATATTGATTTGATTTCGATTATTTCTCTTCTTTTTATTTACTTTTCTATTTTTGGTAATGGAATTCATTGATAAACAAATACACAAATAACACTTCTTTTTCTGAATGCATTCCTAATTTAAAGGAATTGTAAAGTTATTTTTTTTTTTCTTAAAATAACAAACATGTTATACTTACCTCCACTGTGCAGCTTGTTTTGCACAGAGTGGCCCCGAACCTGCTCTTCTGGGGTCCCTCGGCGGCTGTCTCTGCTTCTTCCCGCAGGTACTTCTCACGTTCATGCGAGTTCCCTCGCATGGTGAGAAACACCTGCGGGCGCGCTCCCGTGATACAGCCGGCGGCTATAGCCGCTCGCTGTATCACACAGCCCCGCCCCCGGCGCGCCGCGTCATTGGATGCGATTGACAGCAGCGCGAGCCAATGGCTGCGCTGCCTTCAATCCATCCACTCCAGCCAATCAGAGGCCAGGCTGAGTGGTGAAGGGAAAGTCGGGGGCAAGCGCAGGACTTTCGAGGGGGGAGGTAAGTAAAACGGGGGGGCTGGGGGGGGCCGGCACTGTCAGATGTTTTTTTACCTTAATGCATAGAATGCATTAAGGTGAAAAAACATTTATCTTTACAACCCCTTTAAGACTTTTGCACAGCTATGTATATAAACCAGTGAAGTTTCTAATGGCAACATTTTGGTATGGCCAACCTATGTCAAAGGAAAAAAAGTTGACTGGACCCCACAGCATTCTCTAAATGAACCTAGCTGATGGAAAATGGTGAGACTGACCCACTGCTGGTATAATAAGTTATGCCCCTCTTAATCTTCACATGAATAAATATACTTTGGCTTGCTTCTAATGATATCAGTTTCATTTCTCTGTACTTTTTTCTGGTCAAGGACATCCTTTTTTGAAAATGGGTCACCCATATTGAAGCATATAGAGCAGCCATTCTCAACCAGGGTTCCATGCAACCCTGGGGTTCCTCCAGAGGTTTCTAGGGGTTCCTTGAGCTGTGGCTTATGAACCACCTATTTGATGCCTACAGGGTTCAAGGTTCAGCACCACTTAGCAAAGCCAGCAGCATGACACCAACTATCTTTTCAGCTGTCTTTAACCACTTTCAGACCGGACCAATTTGCTGGTCAAAGACCAGACCACTTTTTGCGATTCGGCACTGCGTCGCTTTAACTGACAATTGCTCCCAAACAAAATTAACGTCCTTTTTTTCCCACAAATAGAGCTTTCTTTTGGTGGTATTTGATCACCCCTGCAGTTTTTATTTTTTGCGCTATAAACAAAAATAGAGCGATAATTTTGAAAAAAACTCATTATTTTTTACTTTTTGTAATAATAAATATCCCCCAAAAATATATAAAAAAACATTTTTTTCCCTCAGTTTAGGCCGATACGTATTCTTCTACATATTTTTGGTAAAAAAAATCGCAATAAGCGATTATTGATTGGTTTGCGCAAAAGTTATAGCGTTTACAAAATAGGGATAGTTTTATAGCATTTTTATTAATAATTTTTTATTATTTTTTTTTTTACTAGTAATGGCGGCGATCTGCGATTTTTATTGTGACTGCGACATTGTGGGGGACCCATCGGACATTTTTGACACGTTTTTGGGACCATTGTCATTTTTACAGTAATCACTGCTATATAAATGCAGTGATTCCTGTGTAAATGACACTGGCAGTGAAAGGGTTAACCAGTGGGTGGCAGTGTAGGGGTTAAGTGTTCCTAGGGGTGTGTTACTAACTGTGGGGGGGTTGGGCTTTCATTTAGTGTACACTGATCTCTGCTCCAATCACATGGAGCAGAGATCAGCGTCACTAGTTGCTAGGCAGAATGGAAAAATGTTGTTTATACAGCATTTCCTCCATTCGGCCGCTCCGTGAGACGATCGCGGGGATGCCCGCGACGATCGAGTCCGCGGGTCCCGCGACCGGACTCACGGGGGTCCCGACCAGCGCGGGAGCGCGCCGCCGCCGGCGCGCTCCCGATGGCACGGCGGCAACGAATATTGGACGTACATGTAAGCCAATATGCCTGCCCGTGCCATTCTGTCGACGTACATCGTCGTGCGCTGGTCGGGAAGTGGTTAAGGGTGGCATTCTAAACACCACTTTAAGGGGGGCATTCTAAACACTACTTTAAGGGGGGCATTCTAAACACCACTTTAAGGGGGGCAGTCTTCTTATTGACCACTAATATAAGGAGCATTGTGCCTATTGAGACCTGATGATTTGGTTTTAGTAAGGGTTCCTCAAGACATGAAAATTATTTGTGGGGTTCCTCTAGGGTTAAAAGGTTGAGAAAGCCTGATATAGAGTATATAGGGTGAGGTCTTCCTAATGCTTTATATATAGGCAGAATAGTCTTCTGTCTTGCATATACGTATGTTTTAGTTTAATAACATTAACATTGTTAGAAGATGAATTAGAGAATGAAACTGTAAGTCACAGCTGACAGAGGCTTCCCTTGGTACTGAAGGTTAGCAATTCTTTAAAGGTCTTTATCCGAGAAGGGATTAACTAAGAGATCACATTATGTCAGGAATTTCTCTGGAGGTTAAATGGTGCACAGTATGCACTTGGATATCATTTTCTGTCACTGGATACTCCAACAAGAATTGACCTGAGATTCCTTCCAGAGTTCATGACCTTACACCAAATCTCCCCTAGAGATTACTTATAGGCAAAAAGTCACATTGAAAACGCAATAATAATTATCATTACATTTTTATCATCTCCTTTTTTTCTTTTTTTGCTTGAAATAGAGCTCCAAAACAAATCTTAAAAATCCAAAGGCCAGCTGCAATAAAAAATAAATAAAAAAAAACAACATATGATGCAATACCTACCACCTATTGTGTAGCCATCAGATGCCACCAGTCTTCTGGATTGTTTAATGGCCAGTCTTATTCAACCTACTTCCTCTGAGCCCTTTAAAGGGCTGTCATTGCCCTGCCCTCTGGTGGCCTTTATCATGCAGCCTGGTTATTACTACCCTGGACATGAGAGTGCCATTCGGTGCAGCAGCAAGGACTGTCTGGCTTGCTGTTACCAGAGGAGGAGGAGATGAACCCATCCAGCTAAATAAAAATGGCAACCACTCCACTTTATAACTAGCTTTTAGAGCAAAGTGCACATTGAAGGACTTAACGCAGAAAAAATAAAACAAACATATTTTTGGCACACGTACCAAAAAAATACACTAACAATTTGCGTTAAAAACAGAGGGTTGTAGTTGCACATGTGCATATGTGGAAGCCCCGCTGCCTCGTCAGCGCCAATCTGTATAGTGCGATCATAACTGAAGTCTATAAAAAAGACTATAGGTTGGAGCATATCTAGTAATGAATAAATTTGGGGTATGTGAATGGAGGAGGAACAGATGAATGATAAAATCTCCCCTGTCCATTCACAGATTGTGTTATGGGACAACAATAGTCCTGTGACTTGGGGGAGGGGGCAGAAAGGGACAGCAACAAAAGTGAGTACACCTCTAAGTGAAAATGTCTAAATTGGGCCCAAAGTGTCAATATTTTGTGTGGCCACCATTATTTTCTAGCACTGCCTTAATCTTCTTGGGCATGTAATTCATCAGAGCTTCACAGGTTGTCACTGGAGTTCTCTTCCACTCCTCAATGATGACATTACGGAGCTGGTGGATGTTAGAGACCTTGCGCTCCCCCACCTCCCCCTTTGAGGATGCCCCACAGATGCTCGATAAGGTTTAGGTCTGGAGACATGCTTGGCCAGTCCATCACCTTTACCCTCAACTTATTTAGCAAGGCAGTGGTCATCCTGGAGGTGTGTTTGGAGTCGTTATCATGTTGGAATACTGCCCTGTGGCCTAGTCTCCGAAGGGAGGAAATCATACTCTGCTTCAGTATGTCACAGTACATGTTGGCATTCATGGTTCCCTCAATGAACTGTAGCTCCCCAGTGCAGCACTCATGCAGCCCCAGACCATGACACTCCCACCACCATGCTTGACTGTAGGCAATACACACTTGCCTTTGTACTCCTCACCTGGTTGCCGCCACACCAACGTGACACCATCTGAACCACATAAGTTTATCTTGGTCTCATCAAACCACAGGACATGGTTCCAGTAATCCATGTCCTTAGTCCGCTTGTCTTCAGCAAACTGTTTGTGGGCTTTCATGTGCATCATCTTTAGAAGAGGCTTCCTTCTGGGATGACATCCATGCAGACCAATTTGATGCAGTGTGCGGCATATGGACTGAGCACTGACAGACTGACCTCCCACCCACCCCTTCAATCTCTGCAGCAATGCTGGCAGCTCTAATATGTCTATTTCCCAAAGACAACCTCTGGATATGACGCTGAGCACGTGCACTCAACTTCTTTTGTCGATCATGCTGAGGCCTGTTCTGAGTGGAACCTGTCCTGTTAAACTGCTGTGTGGTCTTGGCCACCATGCTGCAGCTCAGTTTCAGGTCTTGGCAATCTTCTTATAGCATAGACCATCTTTATATAGAGCAACAATTCTTTTTTTTATTTTAGATCCGAAGATAGTTCTTTGCCATGAGGTGTCATGTTGAACTTCCAGTGACCAGTATGAGAGAGAGAGAGCGATAACACCAAATTTAACACACCTGCTCCCCATTCAAACCTGAGACCTTGTAACACTAAAGCCGCGTACACAGGGGCGGACTGTCTGGCCAACTTAGTCCGCCATACAATCCGACAGACAGTCCGTCCTACTTTCGAATGAACGGACTTGACCACACACGGATGCACAAACAGTCCATCGAAAGTTTGCGCGATGACGTGTACAGCACGTACGACGGGACTAGAAATAGGAAGTCCAATACACAGCAATGCAACCTTTCGTCGTGTAAATCCTTTCTGAGCATGCGTCATTCCTAGTCCGTCGAACTAGCCTACTGACGAGCGGATTGTCCGCTGAAACCAAAGTATGACGGACAGTATTTCGAAAAATCCGAAATACTTAGTACGCCAGACTGCACGCTGAAAAAGTCCGCTGAAGCCCACACATGAGCGGACTGTCCGCTGAAATGTGTTTCGACGGACTAAGTAGGCCATACAGTCCGCCTGTGTGTACGCGGCTTAAGGAGTCACATGACACTGGGGAGGGAAAATGGCTAATGGTGTCCAATTTGGACATTTTCACTTAGGAGTGTACTCACTTTTGTTGCCAGCGGTTTAGACATTTATTGCTGTGTGTTGATTTATTTTGAGGGGACAGCAAATTTACACTCACTACTTTACATTGTAGCAAAGTGTCATTTCTTCAGTGCTGTCACATGAAAAGATATAATAAAATGTTTACAAAAATGTGAGGGGTGTACTCACTTTTGTGAGATATTATATATAAATATATATATATATATATATATATATATATATATATATATATATATACACATACATATATATATACACATACATATATATATATATATATATATATATATATATATATACACATACACATACATATATATATATATATATATATATATATATATATATATATATATATATACAGTGTGTACCATGCTTAACCACTTTCCACCTGAACTATAGCAGAATGACACAGTCCTGACCTCAACCAAAGAACACCTTTCAGATGAATTAGTGCAGAAGTGAGCCTGATGTTGCACTTCACAGCTTTAGTAAATAAACCCCATTGCGTACTTAAAAGTGGGGTATGCCTGTATATATATATATATATATATATAGGTATATATACACTATATTGCCAAAAGTATTAGGACACCTGCCTTTACATGCACATGAACTTTAATGGCATTCCCATCTTAGTCTGTAGGGTTCAATATTGAGTTGACCCACCCATAACAGCTTCAACTCTTCTGGGAAGGCTGTCCACAAAGTTTAGGAGTGCGTCTATGGGAATGTTTTACCATTCTTCCAGAAGTGTATTAGTGAGGTCAGGCACTGATGTGGACGAGAAGGCCTGGCTCACATTCTCCACATTAATTCATCCTAAAGGTGTTCTTTGGTTGAGGTCAGGACTCTGTGTCATTCTGCTATAGGCCGGGTGGAAAGTGGTTAAGCATGGTACACATTATAACTTTTTTTTTTCATTCAACCCAGCAGGCTTAACAAAAACAAACTAACAGATCGATGTACTAACATAATCAATGTTAGTGCAGTGATCCCCGCCACTGAGCTATTTTGTTCTGACAGTGGTCCCACTCCCGCTACAATACACTGGTCAGCGTGGATCAGTTGCCGGTTGAATTCTTGTTCTCCAGCATGCTCATTCGTCAGAAGCTAATCATGAGATCGACTTCTGTTGGACAGGCAGCTGTACACACGGGCTGAAAGTCGGCCTGTTTCTACTGTACTGGCTGATTTCAGCTGATATTTGGCCCATGTGTACCCATCCCTACTCTCCTTTTCAGGCCAATATGTGCCAGCCTAACCAGCTGCAGCACAGACAGACACCCCCTCTACAGGAAAACACATGGCTCCAAGTCCTTGCACCTAACAATAGTATTTAATGCCAGGTAGGAGCACCAGGGAGAAACAAACCAGCATGCAGCTACCTCCCCTTTAAAACACACCAGGACGGTGCTCCCTTACCTGTCACAGAAAATAATGGTGCTGACTTTGGTGGTGTTGTCACTACTTTGTAGCTAGAATTCTTGGCTGTGTATGGCTTGTAATGATTGCTTGTCACAATATCTCCAGAAAGCATAAATGGGTTGGTTTATGTTGTCACAATGTTGGAATAATGTATTATGCTGGAGAATTTTTATTGTTGCCTTTGTTATTACATTAGTTCATGGATATGTGTTTTGACAATGCATTTAGTGGCTAAGCTAGTGTTCTCCTTATTGAGAGATACGACTTAGTCCTTTGACGCCCAACATGGGGCTTATGGTACTTACTGTACGACCTAGTAGACCTTGTCATTGAAAAAATGATCACGTGTTATAAGGTTGTTGTTTTTTTGCCTTCCTGTTTATCAACTGTGGCTTTAAAGACATTGCTAAGACTCACCCAACGGTAATTGTTCACCTCCACCGTCACCGGAGGGAGTCCTTCCCCGATTCAATCCCCATCACACGCACTCTCTCTCTGATGATGGAGTAGCTTTCAGCTCAGGGTCTGAGAGCTCTCGCTCCTGTGAAGGTCGGGGTGAGCAGTACCACCGGGGCGTATCTTACCAACACCCTAACAACAAGGCAGGGCGGGGAGATTCATGATCTATGGAAATGGCCTACAAGGGCAACATTCAACTTTGGTCAAAGCTGTACAGTTTGTGTTTATCTACAGACACCCCCTATCTGCATAGGCATTTAGTAAAGGTTCCCTATGCCTTTAAAGACATCAATTTTTAGGGGGTTGTAGGTAAAAAAAAAAATGCAAAGGGAATGTTATGGCAGAGATCTCTAGCAGTCTTACATCCATGGTATCTTATATCTTGGTTGACCACCACTGATATCTACACTATATCGTTAAAAGTATTAGGACACCTGCTTTTACATGCGCATGAACTTTAATGGTGTCCTAGTCTGTAGGGTTCAATATTGAGCTGACCCACCCTTTGCAGCTATAACAGCTTTAACTCTTCTGGGAAGGCTGTCCACAAGGTTTAGGAGTGTATTTGTGAGGTCAGGCACTGATGTGGATGAGAAGGCCTGGCTGGCAGTCTCCACTCTAATTTAACCAAAGATGTTGTTTGGTTGAGGTCAGGACACTGTGCAGGCCAGTCAAGTTCCTCCACCCCAAAATCATTCATCCATGTCTTTATGGACCTTGCTTTGAGCACTGGTGCACAGTCATGTTGGAACAGGAAGGGGCCATCCCCAAACTGTCCCCACAAAGTTGGGAGCATACAATTGTCCAAAAGGTCTTGGTATGCTGACACCTTAAGGGTTCCCTTCACTGGAACTAAGGGGCCAAGTCCAAAAAACAACCCCACACCATAATCTTCCCTCCACTAAATGATTTGGACCAGTGCACAAAGCAAGGTCCATACAGACATGGATGTGCAAGTTTGGGCTGGAGGAACTTGACTAGCCTGACTTCAACCTGATAGAACACCTTTGGGATGAATTAGAGCAGAGACTGCGAGCCAGGCCGTTTCTTCCACATCAGTGCCTGACCTCACAAATGCACTTCTGGAAGAATGGTCAAACATTCCCATAGACACAATTCTAAACCTTGTGGACAGCCTTCCCAGAAGAGTTGAAGCTGTTATAGCTGCAATGGGTGGGCCAACTCAATATTGAACTCTATGAACTAAGACTGGGATGCCATCAAAGTCCATGTGCCTGCAAAGGCAGGCATCCTGATACTGGAAATATAGTGTGTGTGTGTGTGTGTGTATATACACAAACACATATAACTTTAGTCCCCCTTAAGCCTTCCAACACTAGATACTGTGCATATTCTTAAAGCGGAGCTCCACTGGCTATTTTTTATTTTTTGGTACACAGTAAAACAATAACACATCAACAGTTGCAAACTCACTTTTTTGTAAATTTAGATTGCCTGATGTCCGTTTTCCTAGAAAAGAATAACTTATAAAATATCTGGACGGCAGTATTCATCTTGCTTGTGGGCATATGAAGCCCACAAGCATTTACTCCCTTATTCCCTAGATTCCAGCTTCCAGCATGCCTTGCTCGTTCCCACGCATGCTCACTAGTACCTTCATTGAGCGCCGTAGTTGCCATCACAACGGGCGGCGGTGCAGGAAGTTCCCACAGCCTTGTGATGCATAAATTGAGCTCTCTCATGATTGCATCACTTCCTTTATCAAAATCCCATGAGAATTTGCAGTAGGCCTCTGCAATGACCCCTGGGAATGCTGACAGGAGCTCCCAGACATTGCAGCTAAAAAGGAAACTGAGTAATAGCCGCAATTGACCCACCCATATCCGCAGAGAAGGACATTGAAATAACACAGGTACAGAAGAAAAAAAATAAAAAACAATCCGTTTTTAACTAAATTCATTAAAGGCATGTGATTGAGCTAAACATATAAAATAAGGTGGAGCTCCGCTTTAATACATTGCCATGACTCACTAGGTAGAAGAGACTGGATCAGGATGACAGCCCAGGAACTCCAAAAACGGGTCAGCAATACTGTCAGCGGTGGTCAGTTTTCTTGATATGGGGGGCCTCAAGAGCAGCCCTCTACATCACCAACAGGCAAGAACTTAAAGTGGTTGTAAACCTTTACAACACACTTTGACCTACAGGTAAGCCTAGATTAAGGCTTACCTGTAGGTCCAAGAAATATCTCCTAAACCTACACGGTGTAGGAGATATTTGCCGAAAGACAGTCACCGCTGTCTATGGCGCACGCCGCGGTCAGCGGTGATATGCCGCGAGTGGTGGCTCCCGTGCACATGCGCAGGAGTGACGTCATCGCGGCTTCGCCGAATGACAGCGGCGGAGCAGCGAGACCCACCGAGAAGATGGATGCGCCGGACTACAGGGGACAGCGGTGACATCTCTGGCTCCTGTGTCAGGTAAGTGACACATATTGGACTTCTATGCGATGCATAGTAGTCCATTATGCTTTGCCTTTGCAGGGAATGAAAGAGGAAGTAAACTCATCAGGGTTTACTTCCTCTTTAAAATGCAATGAATATGCATGATCAGAGTCAGCAGACACACAACAAGATATAGTCAAAGACTATAGGTTATGGATATGCAATTAGCGGACCTCCAGCTGTTGCAAAACTACAAGTCCCATCATGCCTCTGCCTCTGTGTGTCATGCTTATGGCTGTCAGAGTCTTGCTGTGCCTCATGGGCAGTGGCGTAACTAGAACCTTCAGGGCCCCAATGCAAGAAACCATGAAGGGCCCCCCTGAACCCCAGCCAGGGCCCTTCCCTCCGAGTCCGGCGGTGGAACTCCAGGGCGTGGTCACAGGTATGACCTTTGTGAGCCCTGTAGTTCCACCACTGGCATCAGTAGTTTTTTATTTTATTTATTTTTTCTCTGGCTGGGGAGAACAGACATCGGACTGAGCGGCAATGCATGGAGAGGGGTACTCTGAGTAGCCGGGTAGTCACCCTCCACCTCCAGCCACCCGTGTGCATGGTGCACTGGTACCCCTAGCTGCCTATGCTGCTGCCGGCCATATGTAGAGGGGGCTGCATGGGCCCCCTGCAGCACAGGGCCCAGTTGCGGTCGCGACTGCTGCACCCCCTATAGTTACGCCCCTGCTCATGGGACTTGTAGTTGTGCAACAGCTGGAGGTCCGCTAATTGCATAACTGCTATAGGGGATGGTCAGAAACTGTGAACATATTGCAGGAGATGGTCATTGACTGCAGACATGATACAAGAGGTGGTCAGAGACGGAAAATGTGATAGAATTGATGGTCAGAGACTGCTGACATACAATGGGAGACGTTGGAGACATGCTTCCGGATATAGTATTAGACTGAAGGCTGCTAGTTAGTCACAGACATGATAAGCTGGAGTAAAATATATTTAAATAAAAAAAAAAGAATGAATTCAATAGCACATGAAAACTTTGAGGGGATGGGTGGAATTAGTCGGCCATCGCTTTGATTATTTGCTGCATCTGTTTGAGCAGGGCTATTGTGACGTTCAAGGGAAGGACTGCTTTAATTGACTTCTATTGGAAGTGGCTAAACATCTGAAGACCAGCTCTGCAGAATTCTGAGGATTATGTTTCATGATTAGGTGGAAAATTATGTTTTCTCTTTGATCGTGTTGTTTTTCAGTACAGCAGATGATTTTTATCTCAGATTCAAAGTCACATTCATACAGAAGGTTATTTCATTTTGTTTGTCTTATCTGTTAATGAAAAAAGTATATAGCAATAAAGAGGATCTGTCACTTGTGAAAACATCAACTATCAGCGTGACGTGTTCTGCGGTTCCCGAATAAACCTTATTTTCTTCAAAAACTGCCTCTCTAAAAAGAAATAAGTGGTCCTTCGTTTTCTAGGACTTCAATGTCAATTTTTAGACATTCCTGCTACATGCCTCTGTTCTCTATCATTCTTCTTTCTAATGCCGTGTACACACGACCGGACTTTTCGACAGCAAAGTTCAGACGGAACAAATCCGTCGAACAATTCGATGGTGTGTGGGCTTCATCGGACCTTTTCTGACGAAAAATCTGACGGACTTTAGAAATAGAACATGTTTCAAATCTTTCCGCCGGAACTCCGCTGGAACCAGTTCCTATCGAGAAAAATGTTCGTCTGTATGCAGGTCCAACAATGACGCAAGGGCAGCTATTGGCTACTGGCTATTGAACTTCCTTTTTCTAGTCCCATCATACATTGTGTTAAACGATCGGACTTTGGTGTGATCGTGTGTAAGTAAGTCTGTTTCAGCGAAACTCACTTGAAAAGTCAGTTGAAAAGTCCGTCAGAGTTCATTCAGATGGAAAGTCCTGTCGTGTGTACGCGCCATTAAGACCCCTTTCACACTGGGGCGTTTTTCAAGTGCTTTAGCGTTAAAAAAAGCGCCTGTAAAGCGATTGAAAGAAGCCTCATCTGCAGTCCCAATGTGAAAGCCCGAGTGCTTTAAGAGCCCTTTCACAATGTCAGCTCCCGAAAAACGCTTGTAAAGCGCTGCTTAAACTAGCAGCGCTTTACCAGCGTTTTTCGAGCATTATTGGGGCGCTTTTAACCCCTGCTAGTGGCCAAATAAAGGGTTTAAAGCGCCCACAAAATGCTGCTGCCAATCGCGCTTTTCAGGAGCTTTTCAGGCGTTTTACAAGCGCTTCCCATTGATTTCAATGGGAAGGGACGGTTTAGGAGCGTTGTATTCACCGCTCCAAAAGCGCTGCAAAGAAGCTGCTTGCAGGACTTTTTTTGACGCCCTGCTAGCGCAGCGCCTCGGTGTGAAAGCACTCAGGCTTTTACATTGGGATTGCAGTTGCAGCTTCTTTCAAGCGCTTTACAGGCGCTTTTGTTAATGCTAAAGTGCCTGAAAAACGCCCGAAAAACACCCCAGTGTGAAAGGGGTCTAAGCCTCTAAAATATCATGAACTGTTTCAATAAACAGTGCCTTGAAAAAGTATTCACACCCCTTGACATTTTCCACATTTTGTCATGTCACAACCAAAAACGGAAGGCTACTTTCACACTGAGGCACTTTACAGGCGCTACTGTGCTAAAAATAGCGCCTTAACCCTTTATTCGGCCGGTAGCAGGGGTTAAAAGCGCCCCGCCTATAACGAGGGTACGAGGGTAAAGTGCTGCTAAAACTAGTGGCGCTTTACCGCCGATACCCCCACGCCTCAGTGTGAAATTGCTCAAAATGTATTTTATTGGGAATTTTTGTGAAAAGTGTGGCGTGCATTTGTATCCAGCTGTATCAGTATACTCTGATACCCCCAATTAAAATCTAGTGGAACCAATTGCCTTCAGAAGTCACCTAATTAGTAAATAGAGTCCACCTGTGTGTGATTTAATCTCAGTATAAATACAGCTGTTCTGTGAAGTCCTCAGAGGTTTGTTAAATAATCTTAGTGAATAAACAGGATTATGAAGGCCAAGGAACACACCAGAAAGGTCAGGGATAAAGTTGAGAAGTTTAAAGCAGGGTTAGGTTATAAAACAAAAACTACCAAGCGTTGAACATCTCACAGAGCACAGTTCAATCAATCCATCATCCAAAAATGGGAAGAGTATGGCACAACTGCAAACCTACCAAGACATGGCCGCCCACCTAAACTGACAGGCTGGGCAAGGAGAGCATTCATCAGAGAAGCAGCCAAGAGGCCCATGGTAATTCTGGAGGAGCTGCAGAGATCCACAGCTCAGGTGGGAGAATCTGTCCACAGGACAACTATTAGTAGTGCACTCCACAAATCTGGCCTTTATTGAAGAGTGGGCAGAAGAAAGCCATTGTTGAAAGAAAGTCATAGGAAATCCCATTGGCAGAAAAGATACATTAGAGCTGGCAAAGGATTCAAATTTAAATTTGTGTCCATCCAGTGCTGAGATTTACACGGCTCTGACAGACAACACAGTGCTGACATCCTGCTGCTGGTAAGACCTGTGCTTGTAATCACGTTAGAAGAAATACCATTAAAGGTCCAGGTTCCCTTGTAGGCCATTTGTAAGCCCTGACGAAGGGGACATTTATGGACCCCTGAAACCCGCTAGATACTTTTTGGATTATTTTCTGAAACTGTTATTAGAATAAAGTTGTATCTTGACCTTTTAACAGTAGTTTGTATATATGTAGCATTACACTACAAGCCATGGAGACTGTGGGGATCCTATGCGGTGTAGAAGTCATCTGCCCAGTAACCATATTACTTACATCAACATCAATACTTTTAGATAGCAATATCAGTAAAATAACCTTATGGGTCCAGTGCTATTTTCCACTTTCCTGGACACAGTCCTGCCTGGCAAGATCTAATTTTTCTTTATTGCAGTTATGCAGTTAAAGTGGTTGTCAACCTAAACAGATACCCAATGAAGTAACGAGCCTCAGGTAAAACACAAAGATTCAACAAATCCTTCTATATAATTTGTACCAGATTATCTGCTCCCTCTCTCCTCTACATTTATTCTAAGTGCAGAATTTACACAGCTTGTCTGAACTGTCAGAAAACAGAAGGAGGGGCTCTGAAGTTACACTCTGCAGGGCTCAGTGAGTGCCGATTGGAGGGAAAGGACACCCCCCTTCACACAGCGCGCAGGGATAGAGCTGAGGCTGTCAATCACAGGTTATGTGGTGGAGGTCTGTCCCCTATCGCCTTTATATTTTGGTGTGGGGAAAACTTGCAGATAGCTGAGGAAAGAGGCAGCAGACAGAAATGACACTTAGTGCTCTGGTTTGGGACATGTGTACATTATAGTGGGATATGCTGTGTTCATATGTCATGTCTGAGGTTTGCAACCACTATAAATAATATTTATATACTCCGAGTGTGACTGGACAGCTAAAGGAGAAACAGTAGACTGATTATCTCTTCTCTCTGTCACTCAGCTCCTATAAGTATATTGCATGATAGCACATGCAGCTTAATGAACTGGCTCCTTTTGTTGCTTCTCCTTCTTCCAGTCTGAGCTCTGCAAGAGGCTGATACTGGGTCAAATTCAGGGACGTACACTGCTTGCATTTAAAAAAAGCATGTGATAATGTATACTTTTTTTTAGATCTGCATTCATTTGTGTATTTTATATCTGCCTGGAGTTCAGCTTTAAAGCATGTCCTGGGAGATGGAAGGAAACTGCCGCACAGAAAGAAGGCAATCTGCTGGTACAGATGGGGTTTGCAATCATTCATTATGGCAGTTCTCTGTCATCACCCTGGCACCTATGTGAATAGAATTTGGATGGCTGCAGAGACTATGGCAGATCTGGCAGCTATGAAGCACAATGACAGTGTTTACACAAACTAACTTTGAAAAATCATTGATTTTGATTTACTTGTCCATTAACCAAGTCTTCAAGGGGCTCGTGATCCTTAAATAAATGGCATTTAGCTTGCTAAAGTACAATGTGCTAGAAATATTTACCATTTTCCATTTTGTTAAAATAAAATATAATTTCATCCTTCATTGCATCTTGGCGTGGCTGATCTCCAGCAGCCTCTTTCCAACATTTCTGAGCTATATGGACTCCGGTGATGTCTGCATGACTTATGTCAGGAAGATATTGGAGTATGTACGGGATTTTTTAGGTGCTTGTACTAGGAAATAGATCCAAGAAAAATATTAAATAAAATATATATATTTGTTTTTAATTAGTTAAAAAATATCTAAAAACAATATCACAGAAAGTACATATACTACAGTCCTTATGGATACAGCAAGTTTGATGTGGTTCCCAACAGGTTTCGCCCTCAATCTGGGCTTCTTCGGGGAATGCTGTCCAATTAGAGCATAAACCTTCCCAGGATCTAGGACAAGTATATAAAAGCTGCAATGAGGCAATGAGTCTTTCACATTGCTGTGGACCAATTTCGGCTCACTCTTCTTTGCAGAATTGTTTTAATTCAGCCACATTGAAGGATTTTCCAGCATGAACGACCTGTGTAAAGTCATTATACAGCATCTCAATTGGATTTAAGTCCGGGCTTTGACTAGGCCACTCCAAAACCTAAATTTTGCTTTGTTTGAACCATTTGGAGGTGAACTTGCTGCTGTGGTTCGAATCATTGTCCTGCTGCATAACCCAAGTGCACTTGAGCTTGAGGTCACAAGATGACGGTCGGACATTCTCCTTTAGGATTTTCTGGTAGAGCTCAGAATTCATGGTTTCATCAATTATGGTAAGTCGTCCAGGTCCTAAAGCTGCAAAGCAGCCCCAGACCATCACGCTACCACCACTGTGTCTGACTGTTGGTATGATGTTCTTGTTATGAAATGCTGTGTTAGTTTTATGCCAGATGTAACGGGACGCACACCTTCCAAAAAGTTACATTTTTGTCTCATCAGTCCACAGAATATTTGCCTAAAAGTCTTGGGAATAATCAAGATGTTTGTTGGTAAATGTGAGGTGAGCCTTTAGCCGCGTACACACGGGCGGACTGTCTGGCCAACTTAGTCCGTCTAAACACATTTCAGCGGACAGTCCGCTCCTGTGTGGGCTTCAGCGGACTTTTTCAGCGTGCAGTCTGGCGGACTAAGTATTTCGGAATTTCCGTAATATTGTCCGTCAGACTTTGGTTTCAGCGGACAATCCGCTCGTGAGTAGGCTAGTTCGACGGACTAAGTATGGCGCATGCTCAGAAAGGATTTACACGGCGAAAGGTTGCATTGCTGTGTATTGGACTTCCTATTTCTAGTCCCGTCGTACGTGCTGTACACGTCATCGCGCAAACTTTCAACGGACTGTTTGTTCATCGTGTGTGGTCAAGTCCGTTCATTCGAAAGTAGGACGGACTGTCCGTCGGATTGTCTGACGGACTAAGTTGGCCATACAGTCCGCCCGTGTGTACGCGGCTTTAGTGTTCTTTTTTGGTCAGCAGTGGCTTTGGTCTTGGAACTCTTCCATAAACATAATTTTTTCCCAGTCTCTTTCTTATTGTTGAATCATGAACATTGATCTTAGTAAGGCCTGCAGTTCTTTACTTCATAAATGTTTTATTTTATCAAAAGAGAACATAACAATTAAGATTGTTGCAAATGGTACATATTATTGTAATAAAAAACATTGTAAAGGCATATAAAATAGGTTTTGTTCAAATCTTGATGGCCCAATCCAGCCTACCCCAAATGGGTTCACGCTGTAGGTCACCACATTGAGACGCTAGTCAGCCTGTACAACTATACCTAAGGGAATACCATTGGGAAGGGAGAGGGTAGGCCTGCAGTTCTTTAGATGTTGTTCTGTGTTCTTTTATGACCTCCTGGATGAGTCGTCGTTGTGCTCTTTAAGTCATTTTGGTTGGCCGGCCACTCCTGGTAAAGTTCACCACTGTTCCAAGTTTTCTCCATTTGTGGATAATGGCTCTCACCGTGGTTCGCTGGTGTCCCAAAGCCTTAGAAATGGCTTTGTAATCCTTTCCAGACTGATACATGTCAATGACTTTGTTTCTCATCTGTTCTTGAATTTCTTTAGATCTTGGCATGATTTCGGATCTCGGCAATTTCTTTAGATCACGGCATGATGTGTTGTTTTTTTTTAGATCTTTTAGCGTGCTTCACTTTGTCAGACAGCTTCTATTTGAGTGATTTTTTGATTCAACGGGTCTGGCAGTAATCAGGGCTGGGTGTGGCAAGTGGAATTTAACACAGCTTTCCAAAAAATTGTGGATAATCACAGATCATTTATGATTCAGCACGTGAGGGGTCGATTACTTTTTCACATAGGGCCAGGCAGGTTTGAACAACTTTTTTCCCTTAATAAATGAAATCATAATTTTAATACTGTAGCTTGGATTTACTTGGGTTATCAATACAAAAAAATA
The DNA here is from genome assembly GCF_037356315.1 of Lithobates pipiens. Lineage (NCBI taxonomy): Eukaryota > Metazoa > Chordata > Amphibia > Anura > Ranidae > Lithobates > Lithobates pipiens. Next base: position 294,189,128 of record NW_027507784.1, on the reverse strand, counting down.
AAAAATCAGGAAGGGGCAAATACTTTTTCAGAGCGCTGTAGATGGCAAAAAAAAAAATGTAACATGGGTTTTAATTCTTCCCTGGTCTAGTCAAAACCAAGAAGTAATACTTTAAATCTACATTTAGAAATGAATTAAGGGATTTCATAAATCTATTCATATAGCAGAATTCATATAATGAAAGTGTACAAACCTCTTTGCTCCCGCTACCCATTCAGCATCAAATAGTGCATATTGCTGCAAAGCCCGTTATCAGTCTACTCCTTCTTCACATTTAACCTGTTGAGACATTGAGTAATACAGCTGCCAAGCCATGGTGACCTGCAGGTCAACTTACCCGTGTTAGTGCAGCAATTGGGCCCCCTTGGGATTTCCAACTTACCCTGCAGTGCCACTGTGCTGATTCCTGAGGAAGGACTGCCTTTCATTAAATCTCTTTAAAAATCCTTTTATCGCTTCATATTCTGCAGGACATTTCAGGAACGATTTGCTGAGTAAACACAGGCCACTGACATTCAATATAGGATAAACAAGGTCTGCAGAAAGAAAGCTTACTGGAGCTAATATATAAACCGAGAGGAAGGAAAGGTAGAACTTCTTATCAGTGATTTTTTTTTTCCAAGGCAGGTTAGGCAATGAAATCTAATTGACTTGTTGCCTATACATTACCCTACTTTGACTTTGCTTCCCCTTTTTTTAACTGGTTTCCACCAAGGATGATTAATGCAAACACGAGCAAACTCATTGCTGTTGAATAAAGCCAGCGAGCATGGCATTTTTTTTTACAATTAAGTTTGTTGTGATCAGTTTACATACATTGCTTGCTTGGTTAAGCATGGTAGTAACAAAGGTAATTTTATATTTACTCACTAAAAAAGATTAGTGTTAAAGGGGTTGTAAAGGTAACAAATTGTTCACCTTAATGCATTCTATCCTGTGGGTCAAATAAAGGCTTGCAAAGGGTTGCTTCCTGCCCCCGGGTCAGTTTGGAGATCACTGCCTTAGAGGAACTCCTAAAATAGTTTTCAGGTCTCAAGGAACCCATTCTAAAACCATTTTATTGAAGGTCAGTGGGAAGAAAGTAAATTACAGAATTAAGAATGCTCCTTACAGTGGTGATCAGTGGGAAGAATGTTGTTTACATTAGCGATCAATGGGAAAAATGGCCCTTATATTGGTGATGCGTAGGAAGAATTCGTAGGCAATTATGCTTCTTACATTGGTGGTCAGTGGAAAGAATGCTATTTACATTTCTGAAGGCTGCTTCTTAAGCAGGCCAAATATGAATTATATGATGATTCAAACTGTCTATAGGCAGCCATTGGCTCGCGCTGCTGTCAATTACATCCAATGGCGCGGAGTGCCAGGGGGCGGGGCCAAGTGATACAGTGAGTGGCTTTGGCCGCCGCCTGTATCACGGGAAAGCACCCCCGAGCACTCCTCACCATGCGAGGGAGCTCGCATGAATGTGAGAAGTCCTTGCGGGGAGGACCCAAGACAGCTGCCGAGGGACACCAGAAGACCAGGTTCGGGGCCACTCTGTGCAAAACGAGCTGCACAGTGGAGGTAAGTATAACATGTTTGTTATTTAAAAAAATATATATATATACCTTTACAACCCCTTAAAATGGACTGATTTGTTTGAATGAGGAATGAACCCAGATCACAGCTTTGCACACTGAGCAAATGCTTTTCTGCAAAGCTGTGATTTTTTTTAGGCAAACTGACTTTGAGGGCATTCTTCCCACTGATAACCAATGTAAAGAAGCCCATAGATGCTTCAATTTTCTTTAGTTTCACCACAGGTTGAAGGAAAGAAAATAGTGTTCAGTAGGCGTGGGGCATCCTGGCCTGCAGAACACAATGCTTACTTCTTGCAGCTATAGCCGCAAGGAGTATTCACATGTAAAAAATCTGACAGGATGGTTGTACCCAAGTTGATCAATGGGTCAACTTGGGAACAACCAGGCTGCCTATAGACAGTTTGAATCATCATATAATTCATATGTGGCCTGCTTAAGAAGCAGTCTTCAGAAATGTAAAGAGCATTCTTCCCACTGACCACCAATGTAAGGAGCATAATTGCCTACAAATTCTTCCTACGCATCACCAATATGAGTGCCATTTTTCCCATTGATCACAAATGTAAATAACATTCTTCCCACTGATCACCACTGTAAGGAACATTCTTCTTAAATCTGTAATTGACTTTCTTCCCACCGACCTTCAATAAAATGGTTTTAGAATGGGTTCCTTGAGACCCGAAAACTATTTTAGGAGTTCCTCTAAGGCAGTGACCCAGGGGCAGGAAGCAACCCTTTGCAAGCCTTTATTTGGCCCACAGGACACTATTCTTCCCACTGATACGAGACACTATTCATGCCCACTTACCGAGCATAATTCCTGCCACAAACACCAACAATAGGGTATTTTTTCTCCCACTGACACCAATGGTGGGGCACTATTTCTCACACTGACACTAACGATGGTGTGCTATTTCTCCCATTGACACCTACAATGGGGCACTATTCCACCCCCTAATACCAGAGATGGGGAACTGTTTATTCTCACTGATGCCAGGACCATTTTTACTTCTACTGGCAAAAGTCTGGCCCACCTAAAGTCTGAAGAACTGTAACCCCCTGCTCTAGGGTTGTAAGAAAATCATTCCAAATTCATAATTCGGCACTTATAGGAGTTATATTCATGGCAAGCTTGCAAAATATATTTGGTTTTATGATTAATAATAATAATAATAAGTGTGAATTACCTAAAAGTGGTCATGTAGATGCGTTTCACACATACATCTTGTGCTTAATTATTACTGTAATCAGTAATGATTAAGCACAAGATGTATGTGTGAAACTCGTCTACATGACCACAGTTTGGTGTTTTTGGTTTTATCTTTGTGAAACAAAATAAAAGGCAAATGGAAATTCTGGATGTGCAGCCATTTCTTTCTTCTTTTCGTTGTCTGTGTCAATGGACGCAGCACCAGGAGTCGGGGGTTCGCCCACATGGGTGCCACCATGGAAAGCGGCTTTCCATGAGGGAACCTGATGAAGAGGATGGGCCTGGAGTGCCGACTAGGGTTGCCACCTTTTCTTCAAGCCAAACCTGAACACTTTAGCAGCCTGGGACACCTTTGGGTGCCCCAAGGAGAGTAGTAATGCTGTGCGCATAGCGTGCTACAGCGAACAGTGGGTGTTGCGAAATTGCTCTTGTTGACGTCATCACCCCGTCCCCCAGTAAAGTCGAACCTGCCCTCAGACAGCTGACCACAGCTCCCGTACAGCAACAGATTTGTGTGTGACTATCTTGGTTACACGGGGAGCCACAGTCTGGTCTGAATAATGTTTTAGTCCGCCTGAAACCCAGACACATGAATCAAAACCCAAACTGTCCGGGTGAATCCTGAACAGATGGCAACCCTAGCGCCGGCGGGGCATCCCAGAAGAAGAGGATCGGGGCTGCTCTGTGCAAAACCTTTGCACAGAGCAGGTAAGCATAGACATGTTTGTTATTTAAGAAAAAAAAAATCAAAGCTTTACAACCACGTTAAGCTGTTCTTTAATGTTAATATGGTCAGACCTGACCAATGTATATAAACAGAATGTACCATTAAATAATTCAAGGGTCATGTGTACTATCCCGTTATTTTAGCCTTTCAGTGGAATTGGTCTTTAAATCTTATTATTGTGTAGGTTATGTTGTGCAGGAACAAAAGCATAATAACTTCATTTTACTAGGAGGGCTCAGATGTCTTGCTGACCTCAAGGACACTGGCTGCCATAAAATAAAAATATCTTTCTAGACTGAGCCGATGCCTAGATCCTTGGGCGAAAGGTCCATTTCTCTCTACAACTCCATCTGTCCCTCGGTTGCTCATAAGTTTTCATTGTGCAGTTTAGAGCATATGGCAGGCATTGTGTGTGGCTAGCGTGACATAAAAATAAAATAACAAAGCATAAAAACAATATTACTTTCTCTCAAGCAGTGAACAGCCTGCAACAAATTACTTCACAGTAACTGCACTGATTGGTTTAAGGCTAATCTAAAAGGAAGTTTTAAAATGAGATTAAAACAAAAAAAAAAAAAGAATGAAGGTAGTTCTAGTCTGGTCTCTGCCTGGCAGACTAGACACGTACAAGATCCTCTAGCATCAAATGCGTTATTATTCCTGCAGCACATAAAATAGAAAAAAGTAAAAGGTGCCAACCAAGCAAAAATGTTTTGGGACAAAAGAAAATGTCAGAGTGAACTGGCAGTGCCATCAAACTGAGAATTGGAAGTGTCTGCTTCAGCAACTAAGTTTAAACTTCAATTCCCAGAATGCCTTTCTAGCCAAAAACTGATGTTATTTTCTTAGCTTTTCCCTTAAAGGAAATCTGTATTTTTTTTTGTTTTTTTTAATATATACTGTATTTCATTTATGTTCAGTGCGTAAAAAAAAAAAATGTTCTCTGTTCTGTTGAGAAAATGTCCTTCTTTCTAAACCTCTAGACGTGACACAAGAGGAAATTCTTCCAAAGTGAAAGATTCAAATTAGACAATTTTCACCAGGTGTTCCCCCGAGGACATTTCTCCGAGTCCTCACATCCAGATTTGGTGAAAACTGTAAAGTTTTGAACTTCTCATAACTTTTAATCCCATCAACAAAGGTATCCAGCCAAATACAGTCAGTGGAAATCTCTCATTAGAAGTGAAAACCTTAGGCCTCTTTCACATGGACAGGTCCGCCTGTTAGTTTTTAGGCGGACCTGAACGGATGCTCCATAGACCTCTATGGAGTGTCGGATGTCAGCGGTGACAGAGGTGTGACGGAGGTAAAACCTACTTTTGTACCCATCTGCGGATCGGATTGGGTGACGACGGATTCGGTAATTTACTAACATGAATGAGCTGCGCCGGTTCATACCTTAATTTGTGCGACTGATAAATTATTAATTGAGCGCGTGAACTGGCGCTCGCATGAGCGTAACAGATAATATGCCAGCGCACGCGATAATGATATGCCATTGATAATATCGCACGCCATGTGAACTGGCTCTCGCATAAGCGTAACAGATAATATGCCAGCGCACGAGTGGTCTGGCATGGATTTTAAGGGGAACCCTGCACCAAAAAAAATGGTGTGGGGACCCCCCTCAAAATCCATATCAGACCCTTATCCGAACATGCAACTTGGCAGGCCGCAGGAAAAGACGAGGGATGAGAGAGTGCCCCCCCTCCTGAACCATACCAGGCCACATGCCCTCAACATTGGGAGGGTACTTTGGGGTACCCCCCAAACCACCTTGTCCCCATGTTGATGAGGACAAGGGCCTCATCCCCACAACCCTGGCCGGTGGTTGTGCGGGTCTGCGGACAGGGGGCTTATCGGAATCTTGAAGCCCCCTTTAACAAGGGGACCCCCAGATCCCGGCCCCCCCTGTGTGAAATGGTAAGGGGGTACCTACCATGTCACCAAAATGTGACAAAAGTGTTAAAAATGACAAGAGACAGTTTTGGACAAGTCCTTTATTAAAGTCTTCTTTCCATCTTCTTCTTTTCATCTTATTCCTTCTTCCTTCCTTCATCCTTTGGTTTCTTCCTCCATCTTCTTCTTCCTCCGATCCTCTGCTTCTTGTGTTCTCGTCCGGCATCTTCCTCCACGGCGTCTCTTCTCCCTCGATTCGTTCTCGGGCCGCTCCGCGCAATGGGAGGCTCCCGCTGTGTGGCGCTTCTCTTCTTCTGACAGTTTTTATATAACGGAGGGCAGGGCCACCCGGTGACTCCGCCCCCTCTGACGCACGGTTCTATTATATAAGTGTCAGAAGAAGAGAAGCGTCACACAGCGGGAGCCTCCCATTGTGCGGAGCGGCTCGAGAACGAATCGAGGAAGAAGAGACACCATGGAGGAAGATGCCGGATGAGAACACCGGACCATGAAGCAGAGGATTGGAGAAAGAAGAAGATGGAGGAAGAAGAAGATGGAGGAAGAAACCAAGGGATGAAGAAAAGAAGAAGGAAGAAGAACCGAAGAAGATGGAAAGAAGAAGACTTTAATAAAGGACTCAAAAACTGTCTCTTGTCATTTTTAACACTTTTGTCACTTTTTTGGGGACATGGTAGGTACCCTCTTACCATTGCACACAGGGGGGGAGGCCGGGATCTGGGGATCCTCTTGTTAAAGGGGGCTTCCAGATTCCGATAAGCCCCCCCGCCCGCAGACCCCCACAACCACCGGCCAGGGTTGGGGGGATGAGGCCCTTGTCCTCATCAACATGGGGACAAGGTGCTTTGGGGGGTACCCCAAAGCACCCTCCCAATGTTGAGGGCATGTGGCCTGGTACGGTTCAGGAGAGGGGGGCCGCTCTCTCATCCCCCTTCTTTTCCTGAAGCCTGCCAGGTTGCATGCTCGGATAAGAGTCTGGTATGGATTTTGAGGGGGACCCCACGCAATTTTTTTTTTTTGGCGGGGGTTCCCCTTAAAATCCATGCCAGACCTGAAGGGCCTGGTATGGATTTTGAGGGGGGCCCCCACACCATTTTTTTTGGTGTGGGGTTCCCCTTAATATCCATACCAGACCTGAAGGGCCTGGTATGGAATTTCGGGGGACCCCCACGCATTTATTTTTCTTAATTTAGTCTTTTTTCTTAACGCTAACATGACCTGTGTGCAAATAGCCTTAAAAAAAAAAGATAGAAGTGAACCAGCATAAAAAAAAAGGCAAGTTGAGAGGTGCGCCCTTTTAACTTATGCAAATGCATCTATGTGGCTTGACGTTTCCTAAGATTTTGCCAGCGCAGTGAACCAAAGCACTTGAACGTGCACAAATGCCGCTTGCGCATGCGCATTGCTAAATTACAGTTCCAAGTGTATTTGCAGGCGCAGCAGGCTTGTTCAGAGAAAGTTACTTTTCCATTCTATTTTGGGCATATTTGTTACCTGGACAGTTATAACTATACTTCCTCACATCACCCCCATAATATTGGCACTTCCACCTTCTTTTAATTCTGAGTTGAATAATGCGTGCGCCATGTCTATAGCAGCGCTCCGATCACTGCCTCCCATCATAAATGGGGAATTGCGCTGTGTTACAGCCGCAAATGCTTTGTGAATACGAAAACGGCCGTTGCACATCGGCGTGCGCCGCATCTCATGGCGCAAACTGTTTGTAAATCAGCCCCATAGTGTGTGTGTAGAATAATAGAGTCAGAAATTATATAAGGTAGACAACCAATGAATGCATTTATTTAAGAAATAGGTGTCTTAATGTAATTGAATTCTAACATCTAAAAACTGGCCAACAGGTACAATACATGTTCCACAATGGAGAATGTAGGCAAAATTACATAGAAATTGAAATTTTTGGACATGAAAATGCTATATATATATATACACTGTATATATATTTTTTTTCATGCACCAATAGTGATTAATAAAAATTTTTAGTTTTTTTTTCTAATTGAAGCCTGCAAAGCAATGCAACCATGATCAGTTGTTTATGGATGCAATAATGCTCTGGCTCATGCAGACTATTCTTCCAGCTGCAGTTGTGTTCTAAGCCCTTGTACACACGGTCAGAGATTCCGACGGAATGTGTCCTATCGGACCGTTTTATCGGATAATCCGACTGTGTGTGGTCTCCATCGGACTGTTTGCGTTGGAGTATCCGACGAACCAAGTTTTCCAACTTGTCCGTAAAATTTTCCGACAAAATTCTCAGATCGGACATACTCTGATCATGTGTAGCCTACTCCGACGGACAAAGTGCCACGCATGCTCAGATCAAATTCCTAGACTAAATCTATTGGATACTAGCCTGAACGTAGTCCCGTCGTAACGAAATAACGTCATCACGTTATGTACAATCGGATTTTCCGACAACTTTGTCCAACCGTGTGTATGCAACAGTTTCGGACAAAATCCAGCGGATAAGATCCGTCTGACAAAATCCAACGGATTTGGTTGTCAGAATGTCCGACCGTGTATACAAGGGCTAAGGTATGGACTTTTAGCTACAGGACTGCAGGAAGTATCAATGGACTACAAGTGCGGTGACACCGCTGTAGTTGTGCTCCATTGAGAACTACGAGTCCCGTTGCCGCAGTGAAGGAATGATGTGGCCATGCACAGCCTCACCAAATTCAAATAATGACAGTTATTTGAAATTGGGATGGAGATGAACCCCCAGATTCTGTAAGTGGGGGGGGGGGGGCTTTTTGGGGTAGGGGGCTGCAGACTGCAACCATGTTTCAAGTTAAATCCTATATGTGCATGGAAAATAAAACACGGGTTTTGGACTGCTCTTTACATATCATGATTGCTCCATAAAGTGCTTTGTTGACTAAGCCAGAAGGTCGTTTGAAGGGCTGAGCCAGCAATGCCTGCGTTAAACGAGGCTCCTAAAGTAGATGGGGAGACTTTTTCTATTGTACGGATTACTCAGCTAGTCTCTTATGAGAAAAAAAACACAATTGAGGACACCTGTTCAGTGCCAACAGCCTGTGGAGTGCTAGGGCTGCCGGTGAGGAAATAAAATTGTAATGCTTAGCTGTAACTGCTCACCTGCTGTGAAATGGCTGCCAAATAAACTGCCTTCATTATTTATTTAAAACACACAGATGCCCAGCTAGTCCTACTCCTGTGAGCAATGCAGCAGCATGGAGAGAATCGCTGACTGTTTTCATCACTTGGGCTCACTGGACAGAATCAGAAGCACCATGGGCTACTAAATACAATGGAAAAGCTATCATGGCTGTAGTGTGGGACTTCAATACAGTCTGAGCTGAGAAGACCATTCATAAAAAAAGAAGAGAGGATGGCAGACTGAATGAAGCGTTGGCTGATAAACGTGTCTCGTCACTTCTATTCATAACCCTGTACTGGTGCAATAAAATGCCTTTATCCGGACTGGCAGAATGAAGCACTTACGTCCTGACAACTTTATCTTGGCATAATACTTGCTACGGCATTTGTAACATGCTTTAAAGTGACCCTGTCACCAACTTAGAAATAATACTGGTAAAAGCACAGAAAATGTAGCAGTTTAAATGCTTAATTCAGCCTTTCTCAACCTTTTTACCCCAGGGCAACCCTTAAAATAATTTTCAGGTCTCGGGGAACCCCTGGTAAAACTCATTCATTGGGGGTCAGTGGGAACAATGCCCTTGCTTTGGTGGTCAGTGAGAAGAATGCACTTTTTTACAGTCGTGGTAAGAATAGCCCTCTAAGCCCTTGTACACACGGTCGGAGATTCCGACAACCAAATCCGTCGGATTTTGTCCGACGGATTTTGTCCGAAACTGTTGCATACACACGGTCGGACAAAGTTGTCGGAAAATCCGACATGATTACGTTATTTCATTACGACGGGACTACATTCACGCTAGTAGCCAATAGCTTTGGTGTAGGAATTTGATCTGAGCATGCGTGGCACTTTGTCCGATCGGAATTCTCTACACACGATCCGAGTATGTCCGATCGGAGCAAGTTGGAAAACTTGGTCCGACAGATACTGACGGAAACAGTCCGATGTAGACCACACACAGTCGGATTATCCGACAAAACGGTCTGATCGGACACATTCCGTCGGAATCTCCGACCGTGTGTACAAGGGCTTATGCCCTGTACACATGGTCGGACATTCCGACAACAAAGTCCATCGGATTTTTTCTGACGGATTTTGTGCCAAACTTGTCTTGCATACACACGGTCGGACAAAGTTGTCAGAAAATCCGATCTTTCTTAATGAGGTGACATAAACCACGTACGTTGGGACTATAAACAGGCCAGTAGCCAATAGCTGTGGTCTCTTAATTTATTCTGAGCATGCGTGGCACTTTGTCCGTCAGAATTGTCTACACACGATGGGAATTTAAACAATCGGATTTTGTTGTTGGAAAATTTTAGATTCTGCTCTCAAACTCTGTGTGTCGGAAATTCCGACGGAAAAAGTCAGATGGAGCCCACACATGATCAGATTTTCCGACAACAAGTTCTGATAGCACATTTTCCATCGGAAAGTCCGACCGTATGTACAGGGCATTACAGAGAGCTATAAAGATCATTGGTGTCATACCACTGGCTCCTCTAAGTGGCATTGGCTCAGAAGTATGTAGGTACCATCAAACAGGAGGTAAATTAGCCACAGCTCAAGGAACCCCTAGCCCTCTCTGGAGGAACCCTGGTTGAGAATGGCTGGCTTAATTGCATGTGAATACAAAATTATTCATAGAAAGAAAAAACAGCAAAGTTTCTTTAAAATTGCTAGGGCAATTGACCACCCTGGATCTAATTCCCAAGCCCAGCCACATCTTCTCTGCCACGTCATAGCCCTCTACTTTTCTAGGACTAAGACTAGGCTTTCTAAATACTCTCTGTGCTGGTCCAATTCTTCTACGCCTCCCTTCACCTCTCTATATACAGTAACTCACAAAAGTGAGTACACATCTCACATTTTTGTAAATATTTTATTATATCTTTTCATGTGACAACACTGAAACACCAGCGATCTTTTTAGCAGTCTGTACTGGTGGCCTCCTGACCACCACTGTAAGGGGGGTATTTTTCCCATTGGCCACCAATGAAGTATGTATTTTCCCACTAACCCCCAACAAATTGGTTTTATGGGAGGTTCCCCAAAATTAAAAAATGATTAATAGGGTTCCTTTGAATTAAAAAAAATGAAAAAAAAATTGAGAAAATCTGCTATAGACTGACAGCTTTGAGTCTGCTGGGACTGCTGAGACAACCAAGATGGTGGCACCTAGCAGCAGCCTCAGAAGTTTTAGGAGTTGACATTAGACACATGCACCAGAACCGGAAGTGTCTTTCCACCATCTTGGATATTAGGATGAAATAAATGCATTTCTAGTGGGAATTTCTGCACTATTCTGGCATGTTTTCTTTTTACTTGCTTGATATTTAACCTGACATTGGGAAATGTTGCAACTGATAGTGCAAAGGAGATATTTGGAAAACTTATGCAAGCACAATCACTGAACCCGTTGTCTTAAGGGAGACATTTGGTAAGGTGTTTGGAATGCGGAGCAGAGTTGACATGGTGAGGATGATCACGTTGGATTGATTTTGCACGAAGGAAAGCACACAGAATGTGACCACTATTCATATAAATGCTTGGAATGTTTATGAATGTACAGTGAGGGAAAAAGTATTTGATCCCCTGCTAAATTTTGTACGTTTGCCCACTGACAAAGAAATGATTAGTGTATAATTTTAATGGTAGGTTTATTTTAACAGTGAGAGACAGAATAACAACAAAAAATTCCAGGAAAAAAAACGCATTTAAAAAAAATGTATAAATGGATTTTCATTTTAATGAGTGAAATAAGAATTTGATCCCTTAAAGTTGTCCTGTCCCCTTAGAAGAAAAACACCCCCCAAAGCATAATGTTTCCACTTCCATGTTTGATGGTGTTCTTGGGGTCATAGGCAGCATTCCTCCTCCAAACACGGCGAGCTGAGTTGATGCCAAAGAGCTTGATTTTGGTCTCGGCTGATCACAAAACTTTCACTCAGTTCTCCTCTGAATCATTCAGATGTTCATTAGCAAGCTTCAGATTGGCCTCTACATGTGCTTTCTTGAGCAGGGGGTAGTGTTGCGTAGTGTGTTACCAATTTTTTACTTGGTGCCTTTGGTCCCAGCTGCCTTGAGATCATTTGCAAGATTCTGCTGTGTAATTCTGGGTTGATTCCTCACCATTCTCACGATCATTGAAACTCCATGAGGGGAGATCTTGCATGGAGCCCCAGACCGAGGGAGATTAACAGTTATTTTGTGTTTCTTCCTTTTGCAAAAAAAAAAATTGCTCCAACTGTTGTCACCCTCTCACCAAACAACTTGGTGATGGTCTTGTAGCCCATTCCAGCCTTGTGTAGGTCTACAATCTTGTTCCTGACATCCTTGGACAGCTCTTTGGTCTTGGCCATGGTGGGAAGATTGGAATTTGATTGATTAAGTCTGTGGACAGATTTCTTTTATACAGGTAACAAGCTGAGATTAGGAGCACTCCCTCTAAGAGAGGGCTCCTAATCTCAGCTCATTACCTGTATAGAAGACTGCAGGGAGACAGAAATCTTGTTGATTGACAGGGGATCAAATACTTATTTCATTCATTAAAATGCAAATCAATTTATACATTTTTGAAATGCATTTTTCTGGATATTTGTGCTGTTATTCTGTCTCTCACTGTTAAAATAAACCTACCATTAAAATTATAGACTGATCATTTCTTTTTCAGTGGGCAACTGTACAAAATCAGCAGGGCAACAAATACTTTTTTCCCTCACTATATTACACTATTGTAAGTTCTGTTTTTTGGGGGATTACGCGTGAGGAGTATTGAAGATTAACAGTGTACTGTATAAGAGGAAGTTTCCTTGGGATATAAATTGTTATAGATTATGAATCTGGTAAGGATATAAACAAAAGATACAAGTCACATGGGGTTGATTCGCTGAAACTGGAGAGTGCAAAATCTGGTGTAGCTGTGCATGGGAACCAATCAGTTTCTAACATCAGCCTGTTCAATTAAAGGGGTTGTAAAGGTTCATATTTTTTTTTCCCTTTAAATAACAAACATGTTTTGCACAGAGTGGCCCCGATCCTCCTTTTCTGGAGTCCCCCAGCGGCGCTCTTGTCTACTCCTCTTTTCAAGTGCCCCCATGGAAAATCGCTTTCAATATTGGCACTTGTGTGGGCGAGCCCCCGAGTCCTGCTGCTGCATCCATTGACACAGACAGCAGGATTCGGCCCTGTCCCCCAGCTCCAGTGTCACTGGATTTGATTGACAGCAGCGGGAGCCATTGATCCGAGACAGCGGCTGGAGCTGCTTTGCTTGTCCCCGTCGCTGGAATGATAGGGTTCAGGTAAGTAAAAGGGGGGCCCTGGGGGCTTCTGCACTACAGAAGAGTTTTCACCTTAATGCATAGAATGCATTAAGTATTTCATAATGAGCTAGCTCATTCTGCCTTTGGCTTGCCTTTTTCTTTTTTTTTTTTTTCTTGGATTTACAACCACTTTAACGCTGGATATTGTTTTTAAAATTGTGAGTGTCATTCCACTTAAAAAAAAAAATGATAACTGTGATCATACTACAGTACACTGAGATGGCGCTGCTCTTTTTGTTCTGTCACCTGATTAGTACTTTTTAACAGAAATAACCCCAGCTGGAGTGCGGCAATAACCTTTATTTTTTGTGCCTCCAATGCCCCATACACACGATCGGACTTTCCGACAACAAATGTTGGATGTGAGCTTGTTGGCGGAAAGTCCGACCGTGTGTATGCTCCATTGAACATTTGTTGTCGGACTTTCCAGCCAACATATGTTGGCTAGCATGCTCTCAAATTTACTGCAAACAAATGTTTGTGTGTACACAAGTCCGTAGAAAGTACAAACACGCATGCACGGAATCACGCATCACTATTGAACTTCCTTTTTATCGGCTCGCTGTACGTCTTGTACGTCACTATGTTCGTAATTGTTGGCCAACATTTGTGTGATTATGTGTATGCAATACAAGTTGGAGCCAACAACATTCGAACAAAAATCCACGGTTTTGTTGTCAGAAAGTCCGATCGTGTGTAAGAGCATAAGTGTAGCAATATGGTTACAAATGGTTGTGGAACAGATCATCGTTTCCATTATTTCTAAAGGCCCATACACACAATCAGACTTTTTGACAACAAACATGCAAATTAGCTGTTTTGGAGCAACATCCGACCGTGTGTACACTCCATCGAACAAACTTTTTTGGTTTTCATCAGACTTTTGTTGGCTGTGCGAAAGGTCAAACTTTCTGGCAACAAAAGTCAGATGGAACAAAGTCTGTACTTTGTACAAAAGTCCTATGGTTTTCTGTACACACGATCAAACAGGCATGCTCAGAACCAATGCAAAAGATCAGCCAGCAATACAGAAGTTGACCAAAGGTGGCGGTAAAGAGCAGAAAAACCACATGATTTCGTAAAAGTTGGCTGAAAAAGTCCTGCCGTGTGTATGCAATACAAGTTCTAGGCCGACACCCTATGTACAAAAATAACACAGGAGAGTTTGTACAGAGTCCGATCGTGTGTATGAGGCTTCATGGGGAAATTCACTTTGATATACAAGTGCTTTGGATTACAAGCACTTTTCTGGAACGAATTATGCTCACAATCCAAGGTTTTACTGTATTTGGATTTATCTATTGCTAAGGATTTTATGCACTGCCACTTTATAATTTTTAAAAAAGTCTTTATGATTGTGTGCACACAGATGAATTTATAAATTGCACTAATTTGAAGGTGTTTATTAGAGGGTGAATGCATTTTAAACCACAATCACTGTTCAATGTAAAGATCAAAAGGTAAACACTGTGCTAGGAAAAAGAAAAAAACACCAAGCAAATAAAGAGCTGCCAGCACCACAAAGCTTGGTACCAAACTCAAATAACATACAAAAGAAAAGGATGCAGCGCTAAATAAAATTTGTGAAAAAATAGTGATAGAGTCTCAATACATTAATATTAAACATAAAAAATCCTCAATAAAACACTCATGATGACATTTCATGCAATTAAATCACACAAAAAATCTTCTAAATGTGAGCAACCAATAATCCAAGTAGTGGTGAAAAAACTCTTAAGCCTCATACACACGATTGGACTTTGTACAAACTTTCCCGTGGATTTTTGTACAAAGGGCGTCGACCGATAACTTGTATTGCATACACACGGCAGGACTTTATCAGCCAACTTTCACCAAATCACATGGCTTTTCTGCTCTTTACCACCACCTTTGGCCAACGTCTGTATTGTCTGATCTTTTGCATTGGTTCTGAGCATGCGTGTTTGTACTTTGTACAAAAGTCCTATGGTTTTCTGTACGTGCGATCGGGCTTTGCTCCATCTGACTTTTGTTGTCAGAAAGTTTGTCCGTTCGCACAGCCAACAAAAGTCAGATGAAAACCGAAAAAGTTTGTCCGATGGAGCGTACAGAAAGACGGATGTTGCCTTAAAACAGCTAATTTGCATGTTTTTTGTCAAAAAGTTTTATAGAGAAATCTAAAGCAGTCACCATATAACATAAATGAATTAACCAAAGCAGTGACATAAATATTCAAAATAACTAAATCAATCTCTAACACGAAAAAAGTCCCATTTTGAAGTGGTACATATAAAAAGAGTCCATAAAGTATGAAGTGCTGCTCCAAACCAGGGTAATAGTGAAAGAAGGTCCTGAATCTAAAACAGTTTACACACAGGTGAGTATTAACCACTTCCCTACCCACCCATAGTCATATGACGCCCACAGATGGGATCTCCCATCCTGGGTGGGCATCATATGATGTCCTCCCATTCCCGGTCGCACCTAGGGATGCGAGTGCCCGGCGGCCGCGATGTCCGCCGGGCACCTGCGATTGCCCGGGAACACAGCAAGACCGTGGATCTGTGTATGTAAACACACAGATCCACATCCTGTCAGAGGAGAGGAGACCGATGGTGTGTTCCCAGTACAAAGGAACACCGATCGGTCTCCTCCCCTTGTGAATCCCCTCCCCCCACAGTTAGAATCACTCCCATAGGGAACATATTAACCCCTTCAGCGCCCCCTGGTGTTAATCCCTTCCCTGCCAGTCACATTTACACAGTAATCAGTGCAATTTTATAGCACCGATCGCTGTGTAAACGTGAATGGTCCCAAAAATGTGTCAAAAGTGTCCGATATGTCCATCACAATGTCGCAATCACGAAAAAAAATCACAGATCACCATTACTAGTAAAAAAAAAAAAATGCCATAAATATATCCCCTATTTTGTAGACGCTATAACTTTTGCGCAAATCAATCTATATATGCTTATTGAGATTTTTATTACCAAAAATATGTAGAAGAATACATATCGGTCTAAACTGATGGAAAATGATTTTTTTTTTTTTAATGGGATATTTATTATAGGAAAAAGTCAAAAATATTGTGTTTTTTTCAAAATTGTCGCTATTCTTTTGTTTATAGAGCAAAAAATAAAAACCGCAGAGGTGATCAAATACCACCAAAAGAAAGCGCTATTTGTGGGAAAAAAATTACGTTAATTTTGTTTGGGTGCAACGTCGCACGACTGTGCAATTGTCAGTTAAAGGGACGCAGTGCCGAATCGCAAAAAGTGCTCTGGTAAGGAAGGGGGTAAAATCATCCAGGGCTGAAGTGGTTAAGGCTTCTTACCGACTGTAGATGACCACCATGAAGATAGTCACATCAGGCATAGGGAAAAATTCAGGTCTTCCCCACGACCTACACCGTCTTCCGCAGCTAGCACTGTAACTGTATTGCTCAAAATGAACAAAAGCTCAGTTTTTAAAACTTTTTTTTTGCATTGATACATGTCTTTTTATGGCAATAACTTGCATTTAAGCCTTTAAAATTAGCACTTTTGGTTTTCATGTTCGTGTCCCATAGACTTTAACGGTGTTCGCACAAATTTTTTGCCGCCTGTTCGCAAGTTCTAGTGCGGACCGAACAGCGGTGGGGGGTATTTCGGCTCATCCCTAAAAGAAAGTAGATCTGGAGTCATGCAATGCGGACTTGATGCAATCGTGCTACAAACTCGTGAAGTCTGGCAAGTCTAGAAATACCTTAGCAAATGATTTTCAAACTTGCAGCTCAATTCCTTGATATCTGGGTGGTCACTCTTCCCCCTTGGCAAGTCATAGCGCCCAGAAAAAAATATGTGTTGCCTTTACCATAATGCAATAAAGTGGAAGGGCACCAGCGCAAATTTTTTGTTAGGTCCTGGACTATGTTACATAGTTACATAGTTAGTAAGGTTGAATAAAGACGCCAGTCCATCCAATTCAACCTGAGTGAGTGTCTACAATTGTCCCTATCCCTGTACATTGCACACTCACATCGGTCCCTACCCTCAAGGATCCAACAATCCAAGGTCCCCATTCGTATGGTAGGGCCAATTTGGGACAGAAGCCAATTAACCTACCTGCGTGTCTTTGGAGTGTGGGAGGAAACTGGAGTACCTGGAGAAAACCCACGCAGGCACAGGGAGAACATGCAAACTCCAGGCAGGTAGTGTCTTGGTTGGGATTCAAACCAGTGACCCTTTTTACTGCTAGGTGAGTGTGGTAACCACTACACCACTGTGCCACACACTGTTAGCTTATAAACATGCTAATTAGTTGTATTTAATGATCTAAACAGCCCACGCTCAATATTTTTAAATCCCTGTGGACCTTCTGTATGAAGGCATCTAACTGTTAAATAAGAACTGGGTTTATCTTTGTAACAGTTGACTGTGTTATGCACTGAAAGTCTCCGGAGGGGTTAAACGAGGTTATCCTATTGGCAACTGGATCGACCTGTAATCTATTACTGTGTAAATTGCTGATTCTCCCACCAGCAACCCATTACAATCAATACTGGATTAACCTTCTGGCCATTTGTCACAGGGGTTTTAGGACAGCGTGGCTTGAGTGAAAGCACAAGTGATGACTAAAAGCTGAACATTTCTTTATGCATTTCTGACTTATTTCATATAACTCTGGCTGAGAAGGCAAAAGTACAACATTTAAAAAATGGAATTGAAAAATCATTTATGTGTTTATCCCATCCCACTACAATAAATGTGATTTTTGGTGCACTTCAAACCTTGGACCCTTAATTGTTTTTTTCTATAGCTTTACGTTTGAAATGTGAACCACAGCTGCATTTGCTTCTTGATGGCGTGTTACCAGGTCTGCTGTTGGGATTTTTAGATCCTCGCACACATACTAGGGCCATTCTAGACAGATCCCAATTAACCTATGCTCTGCTGGGGTTTTTCGCCTTCCTCTGGATAAGCTGTGGCTGTGGAGTTGGGTATATGGGATTGTATGATATTATTATTTTTTTTTTGTGGTTGAACTGGATGGACTTGTGTCTTTTTTCAACCTGACTAACTATGTAACCTGCCAACAGTTTTTTTTTTTTTTTTTTATTTCATTGGGAACTGGAAAAACCAGAGGAAACTCATGAAAACACTGCATGAACAAAACCAAACTCCATGCAGATAGTAGTTGTGTGTGTCCTTTCTTTTTGTTTTTGGAAAAACGACTTGAGACCTAAGCATTAAAACAAAGGCTGTCTACATGAATACCTTACTTGTCTGTGTTGCACTACTATCTGCATAGCTCCCAACTGTCCCTGATTTCGAGGGACTATCTCTGATTTGGAGCAATGTCCCTCTGTCCCTCATTTTGGTCTGATCTATATAGATGTATATAAAATGCACTTTTTATCTATCAAAAAGTGTTTCCCAGTGCTAAACCTTTCATCTGATTTCTAAATTGCTGCATTTGTAAATTCCAAAAGCCAATATAAAGGAATAGCAGTGATAAAAATAGCTTGTGGGTTCAACCAAGCTTTTTGTACAATTCTCCTTTAAGGGGGCGGGGCAAGGGGTGTGTCCTATGCCTGCATACTTTTGTTGATAGGTGTTCCTCATTCCCATCTCAAAAAGTTGGGAGGTATGTATCTGTTCTAAATAACAGAGTTCATTTAAATAGTTACCGCTCTCCCATCCTCTTGTTTGGGACTAGGATTAGTTATGGGCAGTACTAGGAAAAGGGCCCTTAGCACCTAAGGCAAAAAGGTCAACATCTGCCCTACTTCAGTGGTCTGTATACTACTTCAACATCATAGGTTGCATGTTCCCCCTCCCCCCTCCTACTGCAGCGTCCAAGGCTGGCACCCTCTTTTCCTGCCCCTCACCTTGGATCTAGCTGTGGGTAACTGGTCTGAAACCTTTGATGCATGTACTGCTGCAGATCATAGTCACCAAAAAAATAAAAATAAATCACATAGCTACAGACACATCAGTATGGTATACATTTGACTTGTGATAATACTAAACAGCAAGTGGCTGTATACATAACAAATGAATACTTCCATTGCGCATTCCCAATTATTCCCATCTTAAAAAGTTGGGAGGTATGTATCTGATCTAAATAACAGAGTTAATTTCAGTAGTTACCACTCTCCCATGTTTGATCATGCTGTGCTCAGAGGTGTGCGCAAGGGGTGTGCCAGGTGTGCTTTGGCACACCCTAATGACCCCCTTGCGGTGTAGATTCCCCCTGCTGCCTGGGTCCGTCATTTACTGGCCACTTCCTTTTCTGAATAAGCACAGTGAATGATTGGTACAGATCACTCACTGTGTTCATTCATGACTGAAGTATAGTAAACTGCATTTACTAGGCTTCAGTTTGTGAATGAACAGGAAGCCGTTCAGTACAGACCATTTCCCATTCACTGTCCAGTGCAGCTGACGATGCAGAGAAAAGGCTGGGGAATCTCTGTCCTCAGCCCCTTTCTCTGTCGCAAAAGTGAGACATCAAGGGGTCTGTTTAGACCCCTGATGTTTCACCAAAGCCTCCAGTGGGGGTCCCAAAAGAATTGTAAATACAAAATATTGTAAAAAAATAATAAAAATAAATAACTTCTGACACTGCCCACCTGACCCCAATCTCTGCCCTACTCCACACCATCTACTGCCCTACTAAAATCATCCACATTTTAATACACACACATACATACACACACATATATATATATATATATATATATATATATATATATATATATATATACACACACACACTATATTACCAAAAGTATTGGGGCACCTGCTTTGTGCACTGGTGAGCAGTCATGTTGGAACAGGAAAGGGCCATCCCCAAACTGTTCCCACAAAGTTGGGAGCATGAAATTGTCCAAAATGTCTTGGTATGCTGACGCCTTAAGAGTTCCCTTCACTGGAACTAAGAGGCCAAGCCCAACCCCTGAAAAACAACCCCACACCATAATCCCCCCTCCACCAAATGGGTTTGGGCTGGAGGAACTTGACTGTTCTGATCTCAACCCGATAGAACATCTTTGGGATGAATTAAAGTGAAGACTGCAAGCCAGGCCTTCTCGTCCACATCAGTGCCTGACCTCACAAATGAGCTTCTGGAAGAATGATCAAACATTCCTATAGGCACACTCCTAAATCTTGTAGACAGCCTTCCCACAAGAGTTGAAGCTTTTATATGGTGGGCCAACTGAATATTGAACCCTACGGACTAAGACTGAGATGCGATTAAAGTTCATGTGTTGTAAAGGCAGGCGTCCCAATACTTTTTTTGTAATATAGTATATATGCAGATACAAACACGCATGTGTGTTTGAGCTTTGGGGTGCACATCCTAATGCAATAGTCCACGCACACCAATGGCTGGGCTAAGCACTGATTACGACTATTACGTTCACTAGCAAGGAATTGTGAAACATGTACTGTAGGTACTCCAGGGTCTGCTTACAAGGCATGTTGGAACTTGTAGCTCCTAAAGGTATTGCAGCTTCTTAAAGTGGACTCATCATTTAATATCACATTACATTTTCATGTCCTTAATAACTTTATCTTTTATTGTGGCTTTGTCATCATTTGGGACAAATTAATTTTACTCCCTCTAGACTTATTAGCTCCATCCTAGCCTATCTGCACGCAGAAAACAAAAATAATGAACTCTTTACTCTTTTAAATATCTGGGAGTCATAATGAACTGTAAGGTGAAAGATTATTTAAAAAACAAACAATCTAGTCCACATTCTGCACAAAGTTAAGCTTAAGTGCCGGTTCACACTAGTGCGATGCCAGACATCGCATGTAATTCGCAGCGCACTGCTGTTCACATTACATGCGATGTCTGTGCGGGTGCGATGTCAGCCATACAGATAGTATGGCTGATATCGCACCGCATTCGGTCCAAACACGCACAGGACCCTTTTTTCTGTTCGGACCAGAATCGGATCGCATGTGTGTTCACACATATGCGATCCGATTCATGTCCGAACTGTCAGTTCACAGTGCGATATGCGAGTTGAAATGGGGGTGTCATTAACATATAATGACACTCCCCAGCAGTTTGCATATGGCAGTGTGAACTGCCGTGCGTGTCGAGTGCGATGTGGGAACCCGAAGTTGATTCGCAGGGTTCTCGCATCGCACTAGTGTGAACCGGCACTAAAGGTAAGTGTTGGAATACTCTTCCTCTCTCAGTTGTGGAAAAGGCCAATTTGCTCAAGATGATTTGAGCCCCCCCAATGTCAATATGATCTACACAATTCACCAGTATGGGTTATTCAATTTTGGTTTAAAGCCGAAACTCCAGGCTACTTCAGAAAAAATGAAAAGTCAGCAGCTACAAATACTGTAAGTGCTGACCTTTAATATTAGGACACTTACCTGTCCACGAATCCACCAGTGTCTTCACCCAAGCCGATTTTTCAGTCGGCTCTCAGGTGCTGTTGCTGCCATCTTAGGTAAAGGAAACCTGCAGTGAAGTCTTGCAGCTTCACAGTCGGCTCCCTACTGAGCACGTGCCTGCTGGTGGAGGAAGGAGGAGGGGGAACAAACTTCCGTATGACTCTGCAAAGTAATCCAGGAGTGGGTACCTATCAAAACCAGGTACCCGCTCCCCCCCAGCCAAATGTGGCAGCGGAGGGGGGAGGAGGCAAATAAGCAGACCTTCCCCCTTTGGATGGAGCTATGCTTTAAGGAAAAACATCACATCGCATAAAGTGAAAAGTGGCACAATAAAAATCTACTAGTTCCCAGCTCCTACCTTAGGCACCCTAGCTCACATGGTGTCTGGCAAGCAATCATTATAGATTACAGAGTCTTGTATGTAGCAATGTTTTAGACATGAATTGGGATAGGAGGAAACAAGCAAAGCATAAATGAAACAAATATGGCTTCCCCTGCATATACAGATAATTACAAAAATAAACACAGAAATAAAATATTACATTATCAAGTTTACGTTGATAATGTATACATATTTACATAAAGTTGTTGTTTTTTTGTTTTTTTTTGCATGCGCAGCGAAAATGATTAGAAAGTTGACATTTTCCCTTTAATTGTTGATGAGGAATAGGCTGCCCGCCCTATTAATTCAGAAGCTGATGTCAGACATCTAATTGCCTATATCAACGAAAATAAAATATTATTTCTTCAGCCCGATGCTTGAACTTTAGAGAAAAATGTCTATTAGATCTAAGATGCAAATTATCTCACCAGTGAAATGGTTCAGTAATCACTGACTGCAGCATGGAGAAAATGTTATGCAACATATGGGGTGTAACTGGAACATATAATGCTTCTGTGCGGTATAATGTACAAGTTTCCAAGGCTTGATAAAATCAAAGCAAGCAATCTTTGACCTCTCTGAAAGGTAGGGTTGGCAAAATATTTCATCAGTAAAGATAAAAGAAAACATCAAAAGTCATACTTTTAAAAAAATATATCATTTTTTTAGGTGTTTATTTTTGGCGAACGAGCGTAGATTCACGAGGAGGAACAAGGCATGTAAATTAAAATGCATCTAAAGCTAAAAGTTTGTTTTTCTATTTTGGATAGAGAGGTGAGAGGTTAGAACCTCTGGTCAGGTTTTTATTAATGTGGAAAGATTCACCTGCACTGTTTGTCCTGGAGACCATTGTCATCGCCACTGAAAGTAACTTAAAGTGGAACTTAACTATATCTGAGCCTTACAAACGGATAATGCAATTTCATTCATTTTTTTATACTCAAAGCAAACTCATCCATCCATGTCTCCATGCTTTATCTTGTTGAGAAAACACCTTAAAAACACCCCCCGAGGATTTAGTCGCTGCCATCTTGCGTGAGAGCAGATTTACTTCCTGCACTTCTGGGGTCCCCTGGCACCGCTGGTAGCTCCTCCCCGCATCGTATAAACCCCTAGGAGAAGCGCTCTCCCAGATTAGTTACCTTGCGGGCACACTTCCGAGTTCAGCATTTGGCATCCATAGACATGAATGCCAGACTCGGCCACAGCACCTGGCGCCCACGTCATTGGATTTGATTGACAGCAACAGGAGCCAATGGCTGTGCTATCAATCTATCCAATTAAAAGCCGAGACAACAGAGAGAGGGGAAGAGCACGTCTGCAGCGGGGGAATACAGGAGTAAAACGGGGGGGGGGGGCTGGGGGGCCAGTCAGTGACAAAAGTTTTGAAAAAAGGTGAAAAAACATGAGGGTTTACAACCCCTTTAAATCTACCCTCATTAAGTAGATTGAGTGGAGGCAGCAGCAATTGCATTTTCTAAATTAGCCATAGCGCAGAACTACCTTTTAATCTTTTTCTCAATTCTTATTTAAAATACCTTAATCAGGAAAATCACATTATGGCCACTAGATGAAGCTGACAGGAAATAGAAAATTAGGAAAATGATGGGGATTATTCACGTTGGCTGTGCAACTGCTTGGGAAATTCACACAGCAAATTTTCTAATAGACTCCTAAGTGTTTGGTGATTTTAGGGGTTATATGTGTTTTAAATAATAATCATTTAAAGCGGGAGTCCACCGGGACTCCGCGTTTTTTTTTTTTTAAAAAGCCAGCAGCTACAAATACTGCAGCTGCTGACTTTTAAATAGTGACACTTACCTGTCCAGCGCGCCCGCGATGTCGGCACCCGAAGCCGATCGCTCGCTCGTGCCGCCGCCATCTTGGGTATGGGAATCAGGAAATGGAGCCTTTCGGCTTCATTTCCCGGTTCCCTACTGCGCATGCGCGAGCCGCGCGGCGCAATCCGGACGGTCCCCGCTGCCTCTGGGAGCTGTGTGTTTCCCAGCAGGCAGCGGGGCACTTGCTGAAGGGGGCGGGCGCTTGCGGAAAGGGGCGTAACGTACGCCCCTTTCTGCAGAGAGCTAGCCCGGAAGTGGGTGCAGTTACCTGGATTATCCAGGTAACTGCACCCCCTACCCCCTGAAAGGTGCCGATTGTGGCGCCGGAGGGGGGGGGATTCCGATGAGCGGAGGTCCATTTTAGGGTGGACCTCCGCTTTAATAAAGTTCAAACACTTGGACATGTTCTATTGCCACCCCCCCCCCCCCCCTTATTATTTCACTTTTTTTAAAGAAAGTAAAAAAATAGTACAATCTATTATTACATTTTGACAAATTCACTCCACCCATCCTTATTCACTGATGTGGAATGGTACCATCCATTTGAGATAGCTTGTGCCAGTTTTTTGGCACCATAAAAAGTATTGCTAATAGGCTGTTATGGGATTCAGAACCTTACCCTAATGGGCCGTATACATGATAGGATTTTCCGACAACAAATGTTGGATGTGAGCTTGTTGTCAGAAAGTCCAACCGCGTGTATGCTCCATAGAACATATATTGGCCGAATTTCCCCCAACAAATGTTTGAGAGCAGGTTCTCCAATTTTCCGCCAACAAATGTTTGAGAGCAGGTTCTCCAATTTTCCGACAACAAATGTTTGAGAGCAGATTCTCCAATTTTTGGACAACAAGACTTGTTGGAAATCCCAAGCGTGTGTACACAATTCCAACGCACAAAAGTCCACGCATGCTCGGAATCAAGCCGAAGAGCCGCACTGGCTATTGAATTTCATTTTTCTCGGCTCGTCATACGTCTTGTACGTCACCACGTTCTTGACATTCGGAATTTCCGACAACATTTGCGTGACCGTGTGTATGTAAGACAAGTTTGTGTCAGGTCACCTTGAGGCGAGGTGACAGATGCACACCGTAGGGATAAGGAGTGCACCGCAAGGTTGTGGACCCTAAGGCTGACTGCTGCGGACGGGAGACAGATCTCACAGAGGTTAGAGCGTAAGATTCCCTGGGGCGCGGAGTCTAAGAGCCAGCAGGTGTTCACCAGAGCCTCTAGTAGTGAGGATGGACTTGGCTGCAACTGGCTCCAGGTCACGACCCCCAGGGTCCCCCAGCTCGCACCCACAGTAGGCAACAGGAGGATAGGGATAGAGAGGGATAAAGCCAAGTTCGGGGCCACAAGCAGACAGGAATAGTCAGGGACACGCCAATAGGTCAGGATCACAGGCAAACAGGGATAGTCAAGGACACGCCAAAGTTGGTAACGGAACAACAGAAGAGCACACGGCAGGTAACAGGAAGCTAAACACACAAAGGAATACACAAAGGTTGATCAGCAGCGTTGGCCTGCAGTGCACAGGTTAATATAGAGTTCTCTGATAGGAGCTAGGGTGGAGTCATGCCAGAGGATGGATTACAAAAGCAGTCAGGTGAGGGTCGGCTGGTCTCTAGAGATGAACACATGGAAACAGGTAAGCAGACAAACTCTATTGCATAACCATGACAGTTTGAGCCACCATCCTTCGGAAAAAAATCCACGGTTTTGTTGTCGGAAAATCCTATCGCGTGTACATAGTTTTAGGCTTATCAAGCAAGCCTAATAGTATTTGTAAAAAAAACTGCTTGAATTTAGCAGAATAGACATCTGTAGCCTTGGAATCTTCACTACAAGAGATAACTAGATCTATACATAGGAGAAGATGCTAGCTAGAAAATATGTATATTTACCTGCGCTTGTAAAGAGGCTCAGCATCTCACAATCAAATCTGCTTTTCACAGAGCACAAGTGGTGACCTATGTTCATTTCATACTAGCCAGATGCTTATCAAGGATTCAATTTATTTTATCACAGCAAACCTTCCAAAAAGCAGCAAATAAAAGCCTCTTAATCCGGGAATAACATATGAAAGAGAGGTTAATACTGCTTCAGAGCCTGAGAATTCATTCGGCTTGCACACTAGGAAGGCAAGGCAGGATAATGTTACCTTTATCCTACCATCAGCAGCAGCCTGCAGATCTTACGTAGAGATAGCAAGATGGAAACTAAAGGGAAAAGCTTCATTACATGATGTGTACTCGTCATCGAATGTCCTCTACAAGAAGACTTTGCACACTTTGATTTCATTGAAATGTAATTTTTTTTTTTTTTTTAGTGCCACTAACTAAAATTCCGTATTCATTTTCAGCATTGTGGGGGGCTGGAGGTGACATTTGCTTTATTTGCAGGTGATGTTGTTGGTCTATGGTTGAGAATGAAGAGATCCTCTAAACCCCAAGCATTGGTACATTTCAATTGTGCGTGCTTTGGGTTTTATTCTATTTTTACAATATCTAATACATTCTCCAGAACGGGAGGAAAAAAGACTTGAGTTTATAAAAGTACCAGCATGCTGACAACAAACAGGTTTTTTTCCTGCCGGTGTCACGGGTTCTAGATAGTCATTCTTCTTACTAAGACACCTGAGGCCAGTTTTTTGTACCTAAGATCATGGCTGGGATCTTTCTCTGAACTCTGTAAGTAGTGTGAGCTGTTCCTTTTATGTTTGCTTTTGACTTGGAATGATCTGTCTCCTCCCGATGACCTGTCAGTATAAAAAAGTTTGTGAAATGGCAGCCTCCAGCCATGATTAGGGATGAGCGAAATGGGGAATCTGTGCTTTTTCAATAAAGCCATGTCACTCAGCAATGGGGTCTGCCATAGCTTTGTTAAAGCCATGTTGCACAGCAGAGGGGTCTGCCAAAGCTTTGGTATTTAAAGCCATGCCACACAGCAATGGGCTTTGCCATAGGTTTGTAGATACAATAATATCACACAGCATTGGGCTCTTCCACAACTTTGTTATATCAAGCCATGTCACACAGCAATGGGGTCTAACATACTACCATAGCATTGTTATATGGAACGATGTCACCCAGCAATGGGGTCTGCTGTAGCTTTGTTTAATAAAGTCAAATCTCCTAGCAATGGAGTCTGCCATAGCTTTGTTAATTAAAGCCATGTCACATGGCAATGAGCTTTGTCATAGCATTGTTAATTAAAGCCATGTCACCCAGCAATGGTGTCTGCCATTGCTTTGTTAATTAAAGCCATGCCACACAGCAGTAGGCTTTGCCATAACCTTGCTCTCCAATGCCATGTCACACAGCAATGGGGTCTGCCATAGCTTTGTTATATAAAGTCATATTCCACAGCAATTGGGTCTGCCATTTTTTTTATGAACAAAAAAAAAACAGGGTGTAACAGCCAGGAGCACCATTTATATTCTTATATCCTGGCAGGTCACTGAACTGGAGCAATTGTGGACATGTCAGAAATCCACACACTTCACTGGGCCATATGTGTTTCAGGCAAGTAATTCACTAGGTAGCGAAGTAAGGCTAGACTTTTTGACAGCAAAGGTCCGATGGAACGAATCCGTCTGACAATTCGACCATGTGTGGGCTTCATCAGACTTTTGCTATCGAAAAATCAGACAGACTTTTAGATTTAGAATATGTTTCAAATCTTTCCAACGGACTCGATTCCGGCCGAAAAATCCATTTGTCTGTATGCTTTTCCGACGGACGAAAACTGACAATAGGGCAGCTATTGGCTACTGGCTATGAACTTCTTTATTCTAGTCCGGTCATACGTCATCGTGGTCGAATCCATCGGACTTTGGTGGGATTGTGTGTAGACAAGTCCATTTCAGCAGAACTCCATCGGAACTCTGTCGAAAAATCCTTTGGAGTTCAGTCCGACAAAAAGTCCGGCCGTGTGTACACAGCATTAGAATAACAGACTTCTTACTCTGGCCCTGTTCCTCCATATACTAACTAGTCTACTAAATGTACTAAAAGTGGTTGGAAACAAATTGTTTTAACTACAATAAAAAAATGTTATACATTACCTGGCACAGAAAGGCCCTGACCTTCCTCTTGTGGGGTCCCATGCCAGCACTCTCTGCTATTCCTCCCCCTCTGTATGTGCCACCATAAGAAGCCGCTTCCTATGGGGTACAAATGCAGGTGTGGCCCTGAGTTGGGCTGTTTGTGTCCATAGACACAGTGGCTAAGTTCCACCCCTCGTCCTTCACTTCCATTTCACTGGATAAAACCTACATACAATCTAGTATTGCCTGTTGCAAACATAACTTCTGTATATCCACCTTTTAATTTCATCTACTTTAAGCCACCCAATTGTGACAGCAAATTGGAAAACAAAAGAAATTATTTAAGTTGCAAATGTTAACACATGTTTTATGTTTTTTTTTTTTTTTTTTTTTTTAAAACCTTATTGGTATACTCAAGCAAAGCAAGAATATCTATTTATACTAATTCTAAAGACACCTCTATTTTGCTGCGTTGCTTTAATTTCCATTGTTCCATTCATCCTGTGCAGCCGGCTGCTCTCATTACTAAATACCAACAGTACAACGTCTTTTGAAAGTCTGTGAATCTGAGCCCTTAAAATGCAGGGTATTGGTCCCTGATTCCACTCTCTGCCCATTCTGTAAGACCACTGCGGGCCCAGCCACATACACTGGAGCAGCCATTCCCAACCAGGGTCCATCCAGAGAGGTTTCTTGAGCTGCTGCTAATTTCCCTCTAAATTGATTATGCCTGTATAAGTCCAGGTCCAGCACCACTTAGCAGAGCCAGCAACATGATACCAGTGACCATTTTTGCTGAATGTATGGGTGACATTCCAAATACTACTGTAGAAAGCCCAGAAACAAATAAGACAGTTACATTAAGCATTATGAACAATCAAAGACAGCTGCTCTTAACCAGGGTTCCTCCAAAAATGTCTAGGCGTTCCCTAAGCTGTGGCTAAGTGACCTCCAATTTGATGGTGCCTGTATAGTTCTGGGTCCGACGCCTTTGGCAGAGCCAGCTGCATGACACCAATTATATTTCTAGCTAATTTTATTTTTCGGAATAGCATACAGATAAACGTTTTTCCCGATAGGAATTGATTTAGTTGGAAAGATTTAAAACATGTTCTATTCCGTCAGAATTTTTGAAGAAAAAAGTCAGATGAAGCCCACACACGATCGGAATATCCGATGAAATTATTCCATCTGACCTTTTCTACCAGAAAGTCCGGTCGTGTGTACACGACATTAGGGTGACATTCTGACCACTATAGAGGGGGCATTCTTCCTAATAAACACCAACATAAGAGGCATTTTTTTTTTAAATGACCATCAATTAATTCATTGTAGCAGGTGTTCCCTGAGACTTTACAACTATGTCAATGGATCCTCTGGAGCTAAAACGTTAAAAAAGGATGCACTGGAGCATGATAGCCAGTCATCATAGCATAGAACAGAATTATTTTACAAAGGGAAGCCATTATGCACAGGAGGTTATGTGAGAAGCTTTGCTTATTTGGCTGCAATGGATTTTGTAAATTCATATTAAAAGTACTTAGTAGTCGTCCTAAATTTTGCAAAGTTCTAATATTTCCATAGACTTACTGAACTAACGTTTCTCTGCATGATAGCATTTTATCAGGATAAAGCTTGAGGATCCAAGATAAAGAATACAAAACAAGATATTTAGTTCAAACATTTCATGTACTTTGTATTTTCCTGTACAGCACTAGGTCTCCAGCTTGTTGTGGCATTAAAAATTGCTCATGTAAGCTCTATTAACCATTCAAAACAGGTCAAGAAGACAAACCATTAAACGTGAAAATAGCTGGATTAATAGTCACTGCAAAAACAAGTTGATTCCCTATTTACTAAACTACATATTGATTAATAATTGTTATTCAATGGAATTCCACTTCATGACTGTCAATGACTTTCGTACAAAAATTGATTAGTCTGTCTTTCTATGTGGGTAGCACTCAGTCATTGAATGTCTTTAAAGTCATGGGTAAAATTAGACAGGTAATCACAAAAGCTAAGCTTTATAAAACTGACCTTTTTTGGTTAATTGTTGCAAAGACATGCAGACCGAATTTAGGTTGCTACTAATGATAAGCAAATGTGACTGGGTTCCATTCAACAAGGGCTCAGTGAACCCTACTAGAAATTTGTCAAATATGAACGTAGCAGTGAATACTGTCTTTAATGGTGAGGCAAATTATTTTAGTAAATTTTGGCTGATATTTTTGCTAATAGGCAAGTTATTTTAACATTGCCAAATTATGTTTTAAAATACTGTACAGTGGGGAGAATTTTTTTTTACACATGGATTTGAAGGCAACATGGAAATTACACAAATACGTTTGATGGCTTAAAAGTTTGACCTGTGACTTCTAAGCCCATGTACACACGGTCGGAGATTTTGGCAACCAAATCCGTCGGATTTTGCCCGTCGGATTTAGTCAGACGGATTGTGTCTGAAACTGTTACATACACACGGTCGGGCCAAGTTGGCGAAAAATCCGATCTTTCAGAGCGTGATAACGTAATTTCGTTACGATGGGACTACATTCAGGCTAGTAGCCAATAGCTTTGATGTAGGAATTTGATCTGAGCATGCGTGGAACTTGGTCCGATGAAAATGCTCTTCACATGATCGGATTAGGTCCGTCCGGCCCAGTTGGTCGGGAAATATTTCCAACATGTTGGAAAATTGGGTCGGACGGAGATTCGGACGGAATCAGTCCGATGCATACCACACACAGTCGGATTATCTGACGACATGGTCCGATAAGACTCATTCCGACAGATTCTCCGACCGTGTGTACAAGGGCTCAGTCAGAGTTAGAGAATAATTTCCCAGCCAGGATTCTGGACAGCAGTGCAGATTCAGCAGTGGACAAGATTCTACTTATATTTGACTGTAGTTGCTTGCTTACAGGTTGTCCACTCAAAAGTGACATTCCAGTATGGAGTCTGGTGGGTTAAGTTTCCTGGTAGGTTCTTACATCTCCAGGGAATTCCAACTTTGAAACTTCCTTGTGAAAGTTCCTTGCTCTGTTTCTGCCCACTTTCAGCTGGACATACATAGTAGATTTTTGGATTTGTATATTTTTAGATTCTTGCCAAATATATCGGTAGATTCAATGACTTGATGAATATCATTTAAAAGTACTTGTACTTCAAAATTGAATTTGCTTTTAACATTTGATTTTGGAATAAATTTAATTTTCCAAACAAAAACCACATACACTCTTAGAACTTTATTTCTTCAAGAAGAATTTTGTATCCTGCTTCTTTGAAGTTGTCTCGTCACTGCAGAGTTCTAATGCCGATTTGAGCCTAACAGTTAGGAAATCACACAAATGTTATTAACCACTTAAGGACTAGCCTCGTTTTGAGATTTTGGTGTTTACAAATTTAAAACAGTTTTTTTTTTTGCTAAAAAATTACTTAGAACCCTGAACATTATATATTGTTTTTTTTCTAACACCATAGAGAATAAAATGGTGGTCATATTATGAAAGATAATGTTACGCCAAGTAAATTGATACCCAACATGTCACGCTTCAAAATTGTGTCCGCTTGTGGAATGGCGTCAAACTTTTACCCTTAAAAATCACCATAGGCGACGTTTAAAAAATTCTACAGGTTGCATGTTTTGAGTTAGAATTATTGCTCTCACTCTAACAATTGTGGCGATACCTCACATATGCATTCACTTCTGCGCGCAAGCTCATTGGCACGAGGTGCTTTAAAAAAAAATAAAAATTCTTATTTGTTTTACTTGATTTTATTTATTTTTTCACTGTTTAAAAAAAAAAAATTGGGTCACTTTTATTCCTATTACAATGAATGTAAACATCCCTTGTAATAGAAAAAAGCACGACAGGTCCTATTAAATATGAGATCTGGGGTCAAAAAGTCCTCAGATCTCATATGTGGACTAAAATGCAATAAAAAATAAATAAAAAAAATTGTAATTTGGAAAAATTACATTGAAAAAAATGGCCTTTTTAAGACGTATGGGCAGAAGTGACATTTTGACGTCGCTTCTGCCCTGCTATAGTATGGAGATGGGTGGGGGCCACTCGTCCCCTCACTCGTCTCCATACCCAGCCATGGAAAGGTTCTGATCACCTCCGCCGCTGCCGACGGCTCCGGTAAGCGGCAGGGGGTGGCACCTCTCCCGCCGCTGATAACGGTGATCTCGCGGTGAATACACCACAGAGATGACCATTATCGTAAACACGACCAGCTCCTGAAGAGATGGATACCTTGGTTGTGGCAGCAGCTGCTGCCATTACTGAGATATCCATCTTCAAAGTGCTGATGTATATTTACAGGAGCCAGTCGGCAAGTGGTAAACAGCAAATGGTAAAAGTGGTTCTTTTATATTAAGGTGAAAAACCATTTGTGCTGCAGCTCCCCCCCAGACCACCCCTTTTCTTACCCGAGCCTGATCCGATCCAGCGACGTGCACAAGACCAGTGGTTCCCGCCGCTGTTCCCTCCTCATTAGACAGATTGATAGCAGTACTGTCAATCAAAAGCTGTGACACGGGAACAGGGGGCAGGGTTAAGTCCCAATGTCTGTGTCAATGGACGCAGCAGCGGGACTCGGGAGCGTACACACACAGGTGCCCCATTGAAAGCAGCATTCCATGGGTGCACCTGCCAAAGAGGAGGGGCCTGGAATGACGGAAGGGGAACGTAGAAGAAGGGGATTGGGACTGCTCTGTGCAAAACCTTTGCACTGAGCAGGTAAGTATAACCTTTGTTATTTTTATTGAAAGAAAAATAAGGCTTTAGTAACACTTTAAAATAAATTAATTTGGATGAAATCTAGACTGTTGGACATCAGCTTTCATTTGGATGTCCTGCTGTTGCATCATCCATAATGAAATAAAGTAAAAATCCAGCAGGGAAAGGGGGGTGATATTTGTAAAGGCCACAGCAAGTGTGCAGATCTAAAAACTGACGTACATTGACACAGATTTGGCAAATTGATTGCACAATCTCCTTTAGATTTACTTCATTTCCCAATATACAGTATAACAGGATATTTTTTTTAAAAAGCTTTAGATTAAAAATCAGTTCTTGGGCTGCCACTGTTGAGAAGATATCATTGTTCTCCTGCAGACAGGAGGAAGATTGTCCCCATTCTCTTGTCCACCATTGATCAAACTGGTGAGCCTCGCATGAAGCCCCATTGAAGCCCCACCAAAGGCTCATCAAAGCCCCATTGAAGCCCCACCAAAGGCTCATCAAAGCCCCATTGAAACTCCACCAAAGCCTCATCGAAGCCCCACTGAAGACTCCTCGAAGCACCAAGCAAAAACAAGGTGTAAACAGGACTGTAAACTAACCATTTTATTTAGTGACAGGTGCTTTGACTGGTGTTCAGAGAGCTTTAACAAAGCCTGTCCAAAGTCTTGTTTTGAAGCAAGTGTAAACTAGCCGTTAATGTGCGTTGAAGCCAAATCAAGTGTAAATGAGCCCTAATACATGTAAATCCTGGTGCCTGTGTAGTTCTTGGCTATGCCACAGATCAGTCCATGGTGCAGCCCTCACCTTCTGACCTGCTTCAATGTTGCAGTTTGATCAATGGTGGAAACGAGTGGAAGGCGTGTCCAAAGCCTTGTTTTGAAGCAAGCCCTTACACCAGAGGTCTCAAACTGGTGGCCCTCCATCTGTTGCAAAACTACAAGTCCCATGAGGCATTGTAGGGCTAACAATTACAAGCATGACTCCCACAGGCAGAGGCATGATGGGACTTGTAGTTTTGTAACAGCTGGAGGGCCACCACTTTGAGACCCCTGCCTTACACTATTTCCATAGAGTACAACATCATTTCTACCAGAGCACATCTATATGCAAGCATCTCAGTCCAGTAGAGAGATGCTGACTCTATCCAATGCTTGAACAAGGATGGATCTGTTCTTCTTGAGCATAAAGCAGTTGCAGGAGTACTGGGAATCCTAGGATCGGTGCAAGAGGTAATAAAAACCTGGAAATGTTAGACTTTTATGAAGAATTCATGTGCTTAACATGAAAATATATGTCTTAATAAAAGTCCGCTTTAAGAGGAAGTTCTCTTCTTTCATGCAATATTGGAACTAAACTAGCACCAAGCCGTTGAGTTATTCCATTAATTTACTTCAACAAACTTTAAATTTGCTCTAGACTAATACGCAGGCACATCAAGAAAGGACAATCAAAGTAAATTGTATTAAAAGAAATCCATAAGCCCTAACCTTGCAGTTCTGCATTTAACCTCTCCCCGATGACTGTCTGTCAAGAAGGGCCAAAGTGTCAGTCCATTATAGATTTACATAATACAATTTTAATTGATTTCCACCAATTAAAATGAACTGCCTGTTTGTTGACCACTGCTATTGATAAACAAAACAGCAAAGCTGAGGGAATTTGCTGGGAGATTGTCCCCGAGAGTGTTATATTCAACCCAACATGGTCATTTCTGTCCGCTGAATGAAATGCAGAATGTTGCTTGCATAGTAAACTAGTATAATATGACTGCATTGTAATATTGAGCTATGGGGATACAGCTGCACGTCAGCTGCTTCTAATTCCTGACTATAACAATGTAGCAGCAATTACTGAGTGCTTCACCACCAGCTGTTTCACAATCAAAAACCTTTCCATTACCATGCAAACAATAGCAAAGTTGTGCTCTATGGAAAGAGTGGAATACATTAGAAGAAACCTGTACTGAGAGAACTGTGAAGGCTGCCATTACTTTACAAGTGGTAGCTGCTCCATTTTATAACTTGCCAGACGTTCATAGTTCCATTAAGATTTCATAGTCTTTATTAAGCCCTAACATAGACAACCTATTGGATCTCATTGTGATTCTAATAATATGAACTGCTCAAGCCCTGAGGAGAAGAAGGCCTTTCCCCTGAAACGTGTTGGCTATATTTGATGCTTCTAGATGAAAAATATTTCAAAACAAAGTGTTAACCACTTCAGCCCCGGACCATTTTGCTGGCCAAAGACCAGACCACTTTTTGCGATTCGGCACTGTGTCGCTTTAACTGACAATTGTGCAGTCATGCGACGTGGCTCCCAAAAAAAAATGTCCTTTTTTTCCCCACAAATAGAGCTTTCTTTTGGTGGTATTTGATCACCCCTACGGTTTTTATTTTTTGTGCTATAAACAAAAATAGAGCGACAATTTAAAAAAAAAACGCATTATTTTTTACTTTTTGTTATAATAAATATCCCCAAAAATATATACATTTTTTTTCCCTCAGTTTAGGCCGGTATGTATTCTTCTACATATTTTTGGTAAAAAAAAACGCAATAAGTGATTATTGATTGGTTTGCGCAAAAGTTATAGCGTTTACAAAATAGGGGATCGTTTTATGGCATTTTTATTAATCGTTTTTTTTTTACTAGTAATGGCGGCGATCAGCGATTTTTATTGTGACTGCGACATTATGGCAGACACATCGGACATTTTTGACACATTTTTGGGACCATTGTCATTTATACAGCAATCACTGCTATACAAGTGCAGTGATTCCTGTGTAAATGACACTGGCAGTGAAGGGGTTAACCAGTGGGTGGCAGTGTAGGGGTTAAGTGTTGCTAGGGGTGTGCTACTAACTGTTGGGGGCTGGGCTTTCGTCTAGTGAACACTGATCTCTGCTCCAATCACATGGAGCAGAGATCAGCGTCACTTGTTGCTAGACAGAACGGGGAGATGCTGTTTACAACTGCATCTCTCCGTTCAGCCGCCCCGTGAGAGGATTGTGGGTATGCCTGCGGCGATCGAGTCCGCGGGACCTGTGACCGGACTCACGGGGATCCCGACCAGCAGGTAAGCGTGTCGCCGCCGGCGTGCTCATGATGGCAGGGCGGCATTAAAGATTGGACGTACCGGTACGTCAATATGCCTGCCCGTGCCATTCTGCCGACGTACATCGGCGTGCGCTGGTCAGGAACTGGTTAAAGTGATCACAAGAAGATCTCTAACACTTGTGATCCTACCTGCAAGGTAGGTTCTCCACTGTGCAGACCTGCTGCAGTTATGTAGTACTGAGAGTTACGGACCACCATGCTCATACTATTCGCAGCTTATAACATATAGGGGTCGATTTCCTAAAACTTGAGAGTGAATAATCTGGTGCAGCTGTTCTTCCACCCTGGAAGGTTTTACCCTCTTAACCACCTAAGCCCGGACCATTTGGACCAGAGCACTTTTTGTGATTCGGCACTGCGTCGATTTAACTGACAATTACGTTGTCGTGCAATGTGGCTCCCAAACAAAATTGACTCCCCTTTTTCCCACAAATAGAGCTTTATTTTGGTTGTATTTTTTGTGCAATAAACAAAAAAAGAGCGCCAATTTTGAAAAAAACACATTATTTTTAACTTTTTGCTATAATAACTATCCCCCAAAAATATATAAAAAAATATTTTTTTTCCTCAGTTTAGGCCGATACCTATTCTTCTATATACTAATAATTCTATATGGCAATAAGCGTTTATTGATTGGTTTACACAAAAGCTACAGCGTACAGCTACAGCGTCTACAAAATAGGGGATAGATTTATAGCATTTTTATTAATATCTTTTTTTTACTAGTAATGGCGGCGATCAGTGATTTTTTTATCATGACCACGACATTATGGCGGACACGTCGGACAATTTTGACACATTTTTGGGACCCCTGGCATTAATACAGCGATCAGTGCAATTAAAATTGCATTGATTACTGTAAAAATTTCACTGGCAGAGAAGGGGATAACACTAGGGGCAGGGGAGGGGTTAATATGTATCCTATTTTGTGTTCTAACTGCAGGGGGGTGGGGACTGTGCAGGGAAACTAACAAATCGCTTCTGTCAGTTCCCTGCTCTTGGAACTGGAAACTGTGTGTTCTCCGGTTCTCCGTGAGCCCCAAGCAATCGCGGGAGCCCTCCGGGCACTCGCATTGGCTTGGGGAGCGAGTGGGGGCGTGCACGCGCCTTTGGTGGGGCGCGCGCCCCCTAGTGCCTGTTTATGTTACCAACGTAACATAATGGTGATTCGCGCATCCGAGCCATGCGACTGCAGCGGCTGGTCAGCATGCAGTTAATGACCAGGCCATTTTTTGTGATATGGCACTGCATTAATTTAACTAACAATTGCACGGTTGTGCAACACTGTTCCCCAAATAAAATTGCTGTAATTTTTTCCCACAAATCGAGCTTTCTTTTGATGGTATTTGATTACCTCTGCGGTTTTTATTTTTTGTGCTATAAACAAAAAAAGGCAGACAATTTAAAAAAAGAAAAACAATATTTTTTACTTTCTGTAAATATATCCAATAAATAAAAAATAAAAAAAATCGAATTTCTTCATCAATTTAGGCCAATATGTATTCTGCTACATATTTTTGGTAAAAAAAAAAAAGTCCCAATAAGTGTATATTGATTGGTTTGCACACAGGTTATAGCATCTAAAATACAAACCATGGGATATTTTTATGCTTTTTTTACTAGTAATGGCGGCAAACAGCGTTTTTTAGCGGGACTGCGACTTTGCGGCAGACAAATTGGACACCTAACTGACACTTTGACACTTTTTGGGGACCAGTGACATTATTACAGTGATCAGTGCTAAAATAAGCACTGTTACTGTACTAATGACAATGGCAGTGAAGGGGTTAACATCAGGGATGATCAAAGGGGTTAATTGTGTCCCTAGAGGGTGCTTGATACCTGTGTGGAGGATGGTCTGACTAGATGAAGACAGAGATCAATGTTCCTGCTCAGCAAGAACACAAGATCTTTATCGTCTTCCCTGTCATAACAGCAATCTGCCTTGTTTACATAGGCAGATCTGCATTCTGCTTCTCTCAGGAATGATCACGGGTGGCCGGTAGATGTCTGTCCGCCAGACACGCCGATTGGCTCCTCATGCCCTCTGTCCAATCGGCGCACGCCCACAATGTCTATTGCACAAAATTACATACAGGTACGTAATTTCATGCAATAGAAACGACTTGCCGCAGTACATCTGACATCTGGTAAGTGGTTAATCTGGAGCTCCTATTGAAGTCGATAGGGACTAAAAATGCCCCCAAATGCCTCATGTTACCTTTTTGAGCTTCAACTGACCATCTTTAGGGATTTTTACACTTTCAAAGGGTTTTGTTGTTTTAACTATGTATTAGTGTAGTTCTGTTTCCTGTTATTTGTTTGCCTTGCCTAATAATCCGAGGCTCACAGTTGGGGCTGCAGATTGTAATCTTATGACTGATTTGATTCTGTTATGTCCATGTATTGGTTCAGCTAGCTTGTCCCTGTTCTCCAAAGGGACAGGCAACTTCTTGTTCCGGATCACACAGTGGGGTTGATTTACTAAACCTGGAGCGTGCAAAATCTGGTGCAGCTCGGTAGCCAATCAGCTTCAAACTTCAGCTTGTTCAATTAAGCTTTGACAAAGAAAACTGGAAGCTGATTGGTTTCTATGCAGAGCTGCACCAGATTTTGAAATCTCCAAACGTAGTGAATCAACCTCTATGTGTCTAACAAATTTAACCTTCTTAGCGGTATTCCTGACTCTGGCCTGGGATGGAATTTCAGAACCAAAAGCGGTAACCCCGAGCCAGACTCGGGATCCCATCGCAAGATCCAGAAAGAGCTAACTTACCTTGTCCCCTGGATCCTGCGATGTCCCCCCGCTGTGTGAGCGGCTCGTCCTCCGCTCAATTCATCATGGAGCCGAGCTCCATTCCCTGCAAGCGCTGCGACACACGGGGACATGGAACGGAGCCAAATTCAAAAAGTGAAACACACAATACATACAGTATAATGTAATCTTACAGATTACATTACTGTATGTAATTATTTCACATCCCCTTTGTCCCTAGTGGTCTGTCCAGTACCCTGCATGCAGTTTTATAATATAAAAACTGTTCTTTATGCCTGGAAACTCGAGATTGTCCATAGCAACCAAAACTGTCCCTTTACATCAAAAGTGGTTTTAGACCAGCTAGAAAACAGCGATAATAAATTAGAATCACTTGCAGAATTGAGCGACAGAGACTTGTGGGGAGATCCGTCATCAAACACTGAAAAGTAATGACAGTGACAATTCTGCAACTGAGCAAATTTCAGTGTTTTGATTTGATTACATTATTGAATCATTTTATTATTATTATATTATTATTTGGTATAATTATTTATAGTTTTTTTATAATTTATGATTTTGTTTTTCAAACATTATCATACCCAGGATGTCTACTAGACTCTTGTTTGGACAGATTTAAAGTGGTGTTCTGGGGGAAAACAAATTAAAAGCCAGCAGCTACACATACTGCAGCTCCTGGCTTTTAATAAATGGACACTTACCTGTCCTGCAGTCCCTGGATGTTGGCACCGCAGCTGATGCTTCATGCCGGGAACCCTACTGCGCATGCACGAGGCTCCGCTCCTCTCTCCTATTAGCCCGCAGCCGGGGAGGAGGAGGGAGCCCCACGGTAACGTCACGGCCGCATCATGGCCGCGGCTGGACTCCCGAAAGTGGGAAAGCATACTTGTCAAAGACAGGTATCCTTTCCCCCCTTCCCCACTGAAAGGTGCCAATTATGACACCGGGGGGGGGGGGGAGGAATCCGATGAGCGGAAGTTCCACTTTAGGGTGGAGCTCCACTTTAAGTGCGTTATTCCTTAGAATTACAGGCCTACAATATAAAACGCCAAATTTCCATGCAAAATAATGGTACCGCTTTCAGCACCAAGAATCTGAACTAATCATAACCCCAGAGAGGTTAATGTGTCATTTCGGGTTGACAGGTGGCATTGCCTGTCAAACTTAGCCATTAAGTAAATGGGGTAGTACCACAACTGCAAGCCAAACACTTGGAACACGTCAACAAGTCCTTTTCTTGTTTTTTTGCTGCAATGTTGTCTACATTTTATAAATGGTTGCATTTTATAAAGTGCTTGGCTTTCATGGATATTGGTGTGCAATCATCTCTACAAGTTTATCCCTATATTGTGCGGTTACAAGCTGGACCAGCACCCATACTATAACAAGGTTAAGTGGCGTGGACTAACCTAGAGTGCTGTAATTATCTGCAAACACTTGGCTCGTGGTTGTGGTGCATTAGTCGCATTGAGATTTACCATTAAGCAAGATCGCCTCTTTAATGACAGGGGTTGCTTAACTGCACTTTGAAAAGTAATTCACCGCCGACTGCTTGTAAGAGAGTGGGCAAGTGAGAAATTAGGCTTAGCCACATACATAGGTCTGTAGACATCATGCTACTAATGATGACACACTTTTAAAAAATGGGATTACGCACTGCTGTGTGTGCTGGCTGCATCCCAAAATACCACTGAAACAAAACACAAAAGACAAACAAGGACAAAGCTGTACCTCAATTCAATGTGACAAAAATATTACATTATTTTATCAGTCTGAAAAGCAGCTGGAAATAAACTGAGAAACTACTCATGATAAGAAAAACCCTAATTCATAAAATAAAACAAACCATATTTACCCTCCACCCACAGAATGCATTCCTACCCATCATGCTCCTCCCTGAACCCCAATTATGTTGCAAAATTTAGCCAAAGGTAGGGATAAAAAAAATTGAGAGAAATGATGTCACACATATGATCATTTCATTAAAATATCCCCATTTTAATGAACCCCTCCCTCAAAGAAAATGGTTTATTCCCTTCTCTCCATGATCCAAAACAAAAAAAGCTTTGCCTTTAGATATACATTATATATTCAAAAGAGGGAAACCATCTAAGAAAAAAACAACCCCAGTTTATCAATTTTGAGGCTTAAAGTGATACTAATGCCGTGTACACACTACCGGACTTTTCGGCAGCAAAGTTCAGACGGAATGAATCAGTCAGACAATTCAATCGTGTGTGGGCTCCATCGGACCTTTGCTGTCCAAAAATCTGACGGACTTTAGAAATAGACCCTGTTCCTATGGAGAAATCCGTTCGTCTATATGCTAGTCCGGATGGACGAAAACCGACACTAGGGCAGCTATTGGCTACTGGCTATGAACTTCCTTATTCTAGTCCGGCCGTACGTCTTCACATTCAAATCCGTCAGACTTTGGTGTGATTGTGTGTGGCCAAGTTCGTTTGTTCAGAAAGTCCGTCAGAACTCCGCCGAAGGTCCGTCGAGAAGACCGTCGGACCTAGACTGCTGGAAAGTCCGGTTGTGTGTACGCCGCATAAAAGTTCTTCTTTTTTTTTTATAACAAACATGTCATACTTACCTACACTGTGCAACTCATTTTGCACAGAGTGGCCGTGAACCTGCTCTCCTGGGGTCCCTCTGCGGCTCTCTCGGCTCCTCCTCGCATTAGATAGCCCCCTAGGACAGTGATGGGGAACCTTGGCACCCCAGATATTTTGGAAATACATTTCCCATGACGCTCAACTACACTGCAGAGTGCATGAGCATCATGGGAAATGTAGTTCCAAAACATCTGGGGTGCCAAGGTTCGCCATCACTGCCCTAGGACAAGCACTCTCGCAGGGGGTTACCTTGTGGGTGCGCTCCCGAGTCCAGCATTCAGCGTTCATAGACACTGAATGTAGGACTCGTCCTTGCCCCCTGGCGGCCGTGTCATTGGATTTGATTGACAGCAGCGGGAGCTAATGGCTGCACTGCTATCAATCTATCCAATCAACAGCCGAGAACCCCCGAGCCGAGAGACCGCGCGTCCCTGTGGGATAAGTAAAATGGGGGGGGGGGGGTTTGGGGGCCGGTCACTGCCAGGTGTTTTTTCAACTTAATGCATAGGATGCATTAAGGTGAAAAACACTTACCTTTACAACCCTTTTAAGGCTGCCCCAGTGCCAATATATAAAAAAAAAAAACTCCACTTTTTTTGAGAAAAAAACATTCCCCTCTGGGTGATCTATGTACATTACAATGATTATAACAAACTTCATTGTAGATTCCTACCTGGTTATTCTAAAGAAACCCCTGTTTGTTTGTCTGTGACCCATGTGCAGAATCTAATGGAAGAGGCTTCATAATTGTCTATCAGTGGCTGCACCTGCATGGCTCTAATAAGTAAAATTGCAGGGTCTGCATACCTGTAGATGTGATTTCCTATTGGGAGTATCTTGCAAACAATGAAATTTTTGTTGCAGGGGATGCCTGAAATATGACTT
This sequence comes from Lithobates pipiens, assembly GCF_037356315.1. Classification (NCBI taxonomy): domain Eukaryota; kingdom Metazoa; phylum Chordata; class Amphibia; order Anura; family Ranidae; genus Lithobates; species Lithobates pipiens. Next base: position 294,147,422 of record NW_027507784.1, on the reverse strand, counting down.
GTATCTCAGTACAGACTTCTGGGGAAATCAGTGAGCCAATCACACAAGCAGGAAATTACATATCTGGTGGGTGATCTGTATACAATCTGTGTACAGAACACCTACAGGTAACCATAATTGCATTTCATAGCAAATTACAGAGAGCTATGAAAAAATTCAATTACTCGCAATTGTATATGGATACACTATATATATATATATATATATATATATATTTTTTTTTTTTTATAGATACGCTATATTTATATGGATACGCTATATATATATATATATATATATATATATATATATATATATATATATAGCGTATCCATAAAAATATAGCGTATCTATAAAAAAAAAAATATATATATATATATATAATTGCGAGTAATTGAATTTTTATATATATATTACTTTTTTTTATTTTTTTTTTTATTTGCTATTTTTTTCCCCACAAAAGTAGAATTACCCTTTAATTCAGCCAGATTTAAAAAAATATATATACATTAAATACTTCTACTTTCTCATTGAATATCATATTATAAAGTAATAGTCTTCGGTATTCTTTCATTCTTGATTGTAGCAAACAAAAGTGAAAACTCACCACGTCACCTTCGATAGGACGCAGTAAAGCCCCCACAATGTGTTGATTTTTTTTTTTCCTCTCCTTCCCAGTGTTTATTTATAAAATGCAATAAAGATTTGAAGGTCGTCTGAAATAATAATAAAAAAAGAGAGAGGCTGAATTATTAGACTGAAAAGACTACAGTCGCCATCGGTATTAGTATTCGCGGCAGTGTGGGAGAACTGTCAGAGGCCCTGCAGTAAACAGAACCCCTGCAACTTCAATATCGCCAGCAGTTCATTAGTATAATGTACTAGCCAGAATGATCTCGGTATTATTGGCGTCTAAACGTCCATTACCTGCGCTGCACAATGCATAATGGCGTCCATTACCACTCTAATAACTGCGCTTTTTAAAGGTGCTCGTCGACTAAACAGGGACACAACAATGAAAAAAAGAAGAGAGAGAGAGAATCTGTGCGCTTTTTTTTTACCAGGATCTTTCGCGATGGCTGTGATGTGTTGATGGCATTTTTCTTGTGACTGTTTTCTGGGGAGAGAAATATGGCATTCAATTCTCTTGCTTTATAGATGTCAATTTATCACAGGCCTATATGGTTACTCTGTGAACACAGCCGGTGACAAGGCTCATTTTACACACTAAACTGAAGGATACTTCCAAATGCTTTTTTTTTTCTTCAGTTTTTTTCTCTTGTTTTATAATATTAAAAAGCAATTCCAGGTAACCAATAAGATCAATCACTGAAGTGCTAACTCTATCCAGGAAACATTGCAGCCGTGTTCAAATCACCCATTTTATTCTCATCCCCATTTTCTTTTAATCCATTAAAGGGGAACTGCAGTGAATTTTAAGCAAGCTAAGATTTTTCAGTTATTCTTTTAAATATTATATGATTTTGATTTATTTTTGTCACATTTTTGTATGCTTGTACTATATTATCTGTGTTGCTTTAACACAGTATAGACTTCATAGAACAGAAGGTATTTTCATGTCTTATTCTATCAAATATGCCAAATATAAGGGCATCAGTCCTCAGTTTAGAAAAACAGACGTGCAATTACTGTATATAAAGCACACGGGTGTATAACACGCGCATTCATTTTAAGAGGGAAGTTTAAACTTACATTTTTAGTAAATGAAGGAAAATAAGGGTCAGTGTCCATCTGCAGCCTCACCATTGCCATCAATACAGCCTGATCCAGGAGCGGACTGACCATTGGGCCACTCGGGCACTGCCCGAGGGCCCCGGGCCACTAGGGGGCCCCATCAAGGTTGTCAGCCTCCGTAAAACCAGGGACATTATGTAAAAATCTGTGTTTTTTTTTTTTTACATCTGTCTCTGAAATGTCCCTTACCAACATCCTTTTGGTCTAAAAATCCAGAGATTATAGCTGCCCCACCTCTCCAGTACCTTCTCAGGAAACATGTCTGTGTATACTGTGTGATTGTATACTGTGTGTGTGTGTTTGTGTATACTGTGTGGCCTCATAATGTCTGATTGTCTGGGGGCCTCATAATCTCCTATTGCCCGGGGGCCCCATGAGTTGTCAGTCCGCCCCTGGCCTGATCAATGCCCATCTGCAGCCTCATCAGTCCACATCAATGCAGCCTCACCATTGCCATCAATGCAGCAGCCTCACCATTGCCATTAAAGAGGAAGTATAGCCAAATGAATAAAAAAAATAAAAATAGATCCTGCAAGGCAAAGGCATAATGAGCTGGTATGCATAGCATACTAGCTCATTATGAATAACTTACCTGAGATGGAAGCCCCCGAAGCAACCCTCGTTGTCCTCCTCCGACGCTGCCATCTATCCCGGAGTGACTTTCGGGTATCGCCGCTCCGGGGCTGTGACTGGCAGGAGCCGCAATGACGTCACTCCCGTGCATGTGAGCGGGAGCCGCCACTAATGGCATGATCGCTGTCTATGGCGCATGCCTTTCTTTTGCAAATATCTCCAAAACCGTGTTTAATGCAGCAACTTCACCATTACCATTAATGCAGCAGCCTCACCATTGCCTTCAATGCAGCAGTCTCAACATTGCCATCAATGCAGCAGCCTCAACATTGCCATCAATGCAGCAGCCTCACCATTGCCTTCAATGCAGAAGTCTCACCATTGCCATCAATGCAACAGCCTCACCATTGCCTTCAATGCAGAAGTCTCACCATTACCATCAATGCAGCAGCCTCACCATTGCCATCAATGCAGCAGCCTCACCATTGCCATTAATGCAGCAGCCTCACCATTGCCTTCAATGCAGAAGTCTCACCATTGCCATCAATGCAACAGCCTCACCACTGCCATTAATGCAGCAGCCTCAACATTGCCATCAATGCAGCAGCCTCACCGTTACCATTAATGCAGCAGCCTCACTATTGCCATCATTGAAGCAGCCTCACCATTGCCTTCAATGCAGCAGTCTCACCATTGGCATCAATGCAGCAGCCTCACCATTGCCATCAATGCAGCAGCCTCACCATTGCCTTCAATGCAGCAGCCTCATCATTGCCATTAATGCAGCAGCCTCACCATTGTCATCAATGCAGCAGCCTCACCATTACCATTAATGCAGCAGCCTCACCATTACCATTAATGCAGCAGCCTCACCATTGCCATCAATGCAGCAGCCTCACCATTGCCTTCAATGCAGCAGCCTCATCATTGCCATTAATGCAGCAGCCTCACCATTGTCATCAATGCAGCAGCCTCACCATTACCATTAATGCAGCAGCCTCACCATTACCATTAATGCAGCAGCCTCACCATTGCCATCAATGCAGCAGCCTCACCATTGCCTTCAATGCAGCAGGCTCACGATCGTGTGTATGTTCCACCAGACAAACTTTTCCAGTTTTCATCGGACTGTGAGAACAGACAAACTTTTCGACAACATAAGTCTGATGGAGCAAAGTCTGATCATGTGTACAGAAAACCATCAGACTTTACAAACACGCATGCTCATAACCAATGCAACGAGTTCTTTTTTTTGAGTAGAGCTCCGCTTCAAAGACTAAACCTTTTTTTGACACTTGTTGGTTTCAAGTAAAAATCATATTTTGTTTGCTATAAAATGACTTAGAACCCCTAACATTATATATATATATTTATATTTAGCAGGGACCCTACAGAATAAAATGGTGGTTGTTGCATTATTTTATGTCACGTGGAATTTGCACAGCGGTCTTTCATGTGGGTCTTTAATGTGAAAGATGATGCTACGCTGCCAGAATCGTGATCTTTATTCCAAGCAAAAAAATTGTGATTTTCATTTTTCCCAGAATCATGCAGCTCTACCCAGTGGTTAGTATTTCTATCTTGCAGTACCGGGGTCTTCTGATTGAATGCTGACCAGGATCCCATCTGCATGGAGTCTGCATGTTCTACCTGTGCTTGTGTGGATTTCCTTTAGGTGCTCTGTTTCCAATACTCCAAAGACATGCCGGTGGAATGTTTGGCTCCAGTCTAAATTAGCCTTAGTATTTTGCAACTGAGATAGGGACCTTAGATTATAAGCTATTTGAGAGCAGGGACTGATGCGAATGAATAGAGGGTAATGTTCTGCATAATTTGATGACACTATATAGATACCTGTAACAAATAAATACGTTTAGCGCATGTCAATGTGCACTTAATGCAGTGGAGGTGATGTGAAATCAGCCTAAGGTTAAATACAATCTGTACTGGGTGGTTTGCAGAATAATGGACAGAGTAAAAGAACATTCCACTTCCCTCATATGAGGCATTTAAGTCTTATTAAGCCGAATAGTTATTAGCTGCGGCATGCTACTAGTCCCCGACTAATTGTCTCATGTATTTAGGGCTGCTATGAATAACAGTGACCTCGCTCCCTCCCACAATACGGAGGGCCATAGCAGCCTATGAAATGTGTGTGCAATGAGCAGCACAAAAGGTGAGAGCTTCTTGTTGCAAGCTATAATTGTATTTGCGCTGTGGGATGATTATCCCATTGAATTGTTTTATTAATTGCAAGTGATGTAAGAAACACAAGAGCCGATAAAGTTATTCCTCCCATCTATGATTTATATAGGCTGACATTATGGAGTCAGAAAGGTAGAAAATGTCACCTTTCACCTCATCATTATACAAGCTTATCATTCAGCTTGTCAGAGATTGAGCGAGGCCGTGAATACATTGTTGGTTCCCATGCATTTATCTTACATTTAAAGCAAAAAGAATACAACAAATAATAAAAAAATCATATATGCTGAAAAAAAGTGTATATATATATATATATATATATATATATATATATATATATATATATACAGTATCTCACAAAAGTGAGTACACTCCTCACATTTTGTAAATATTTTATTATATCTTTTCATGTGACAACGCTGAAGAAATTACACTTTTCTACAATGTAAAGTAGTGAGTGTACAGCTTGTATGACAGTGTAAACACACAGCCATTAAAGTCTAAACCGCTGGCAACAAAAGTAGGTACACCCCAAGTGAAAACGTCCAAATTTGGCCAAATTAGCCATTTTCCCTCCATGGTGTTATGTGACTCATTAGTGTTATGAGGTCTCAGGTGTGAATGGCGAGCAGGTGTGTTAAATTTGGTGTTATCGCTCTCACTCTCTCATACTAGTCACTGGAAGTTCAACATGGCACCTCATGGCAAAGAACTCTGAGTATCTGAAAAAAAGAATTGTTGCTCTACATAAAGATGGCCTAGGCTATGGGAAGATTGACAAGTCCCTAAAACCGATCTGCAGCATTGTGGCCAAGACCATACAGCGGTTTAACAGGACAGGTTCCACTCAGAACAGGCCTCGTCATGGTCGACCAAACAAGTTGAGTGCACTCAGTGTCATACTCAGAGGTTGTCTTTGGGAAATAGACATATGAGTGCTTCCAGCATTGCTGCAGAGGTTGAAGGGATAGGGGTCAGCCTGTCAGTGCTCAGACCATACACCTCACACTGCATCAAATTGGTCTGCATGGCTGTAATCCCAGAAGGAAGCCTCTTCTAAAGATGATGCACAAACAGTTTGCTGAAGACAAGTAGACCAAGGACATGGATTACTGGAACCTGATGAGACCAAGATAAACTTATTAGGTTCAGATGGTGTCAAGTGTGTGTGGCAGCAACCAGGTGAGGAGTACAAAGACAAGTGTGTCTTGCCTACAGTTAAGCATGGTGTTGGGAGTGTCATGGTCTGGGGCTGCATGAATACTGCAACCACTGGGGAGCTACAGTTCATTGAGGGAGCCATGAAAGCCAACATGTACTGTGATTGACTGAAGCAGAGCATGATCCCCTCTATTTGGAGACTGTGCCACAGGGCAGTATTCCAAACCTCCAAGATGACCACTGCCTTGCTAAAGAAGCTGAGGGTAAAGGTGAGGGACTGGCCAAGCATGTCTCCAGACCTAAACCCTATTGAGTATCTGCGGGGCATCCTCAAAGAGGACTCCAGTGGCAACCTGTGAAGCTCTGGTGAACTCCATGCCCAAGAGGGTTTAGGCACTGCTAGAAAATAATTGTGGCCACACAATATATTGACACTTTGGGCCCAATTTGGACATTTTCAATTAGGGGTGTACTCACTTTTGTTGCCAGTAGTTTAGACATTAATGACTGTGTGTTGAGTTATTTTGAGGGGACAGTAAATTTACACTGTTATACATGCTGTACACTCACTACTTTACATTGTAGCAAAGTGTCATTTCTTTAGTGTTGTCACATGAAAAGATATGTCTATCTATCTATCTATCTATCTATATCTATATATATATATATATATATATATATATATATATATATATATATGTAGATATATATATGTATATATATATATATATATATATGTAGATATATATATGTATATATATATATATATATATATATATATATATATATATATATATATATATATATATAAAGAGATAGAGATAAAATTTATGTTTCTAATTAAAAGTATTTTTTTCACTTCACTCTACAACCAGTAGTTAATTTCTATGACTGATAAAAATCCAAATATCATTTTCTTACTACTATAACAACATGTTGTGGGCTTTCTGCACAGGATGGTCCCAAAAAAGTAATTTCCTGCTCATGTGACTGGCTCACTGCCTTTCCCAATGGTTTTATTTTATTATACCACAAAGAATGGTTGGACTTACCCCCTCCTTTCAATTTAAGGGTTCAAGCACATGGCATACAATAAACTGTGTTCAGATCTGTAATTTTGGACACATCTGAACGCAGTGGTGCTGTATGCTATGTGCCCATTCACACTGCTCTGATTTAGTCTATAATGTTCAGCTCTGTAAACCAAAACTATAAAGCTAGGTTCAAACTATGAATTGCCTACGAATCACAAAGGAATGCGCACTGCATTCCTGTGAAATTCACATGTGATTCAGTGCGGTGTAATTGCACGTCATTGCACCAAAGTAGTACATGCACTACTTTTGAAAAATGCACTGCCACCGGATCGCATGCCTCTTTTGTACCATGTGATCTGGTGAAGGCAAATGCACTGCATTTGCAACCTGAGTTTGGGGTGTTGTTAACATTGCACTGACACCCACTGTAGATCACAAGGGTAGTGCGGTTTGAAAGCGGAGAGGGAAACAACTATGGATCATACGTTTCCTGCGCCGCATTCTAGTGTGAACTGGGGCTGAAAGTTTGCATTCATGTTACAATTTTATTATAAGGAAAGCAAGGTTACTGCGAAAGGAGAGTCCAACAGTGGACATATTAATTTGATGTGCAAAATAATGTATCCATAGTAAGAATTATAAAGCAATACCCCTAATTGAGAGAATAGAGGGTAATTGTACCAATACATAGGTTGGACTTGATGTCTTTTTTCAACCTCACCTACTATTTAATACTGTAAAGGTAATGAAACGGAGGGAGGGAAGGTGGAGTATGGTTAAGGGAGAAAGGTGAAGGGGTGGTGAAGGGGGACAGATTATACTTTTAGATGCTTAAAGGGGTTGTTAACCCTCTTCTTTTTTTTTTTTTTTAAGACTAACATGTCATACTTACCTCCACTGTGCAGGTGGTTTTGCACAGAGTGGCCCCAATCCTCCTGTTCTGTAGAATACATAAAGGGGTTGTAAACCCTCGTGGTTTTTCACCTTAAAGGCTTTATAGTCATCAGTGGTTTTGTAATCAATCAAGTAAAACTAGGTGTTGTGAAATTTTGTGTTAGTACATTTGAGACAAGTGGTTGGGTCCTCCATAACCATGATATCATTTATTCTGTCAAAGTAGTGCTTCAGGTAGGTGAAGTAGGTTGCTTCCAGAGAGCTGGATTGGATATGGATTTAAATTGAAATTTTGTAACGTCTGAGTGAAAGGGCATTGCGCTTCTTCCAATTCTGATCATATTTTACACTGCATTCATGTAAAAGTTTTGCATAATTGTACAAGTAGACCGTAAGTGCCACTACCATATAAATATCAAAGGTGGCATATGCATAGAATGAACTCGACCTTTAGTCATTCTGAATGACTGATGGTCAAGGTCATAATTTACTTGTGGCACCTTCAAATTGTGAAGGCATGAAGCCTCTTCTGGTGGTATTTTACACTTTAAGTGGGTGGCTAAGGGGCAGTAAAGCCAAAGCTTTTATACTGCCCCCTGAATGCCCATGTGAAAGAGACCTTACAGTGTAAAAAAATCCCTTTAACAACCTTTAATATCCTGCATAAGGGGGGGGGGGGGGGACAGAAATAAACAGGTTTCATGTGATTTCTGCATTCATGTGTAAAGAAGGTCAATAAAGCTTATGTCAAAACCAATTTGTATTCTGCTCTTGTTGTGGCATACACAACTTGTTCCAGACATGGGTTTGTGTGTCTTCAGAAGCCTGAAAAATAAAAAGATGCCTAATACACAGGAATAAATGCTTGGTGGCAATGCCAACTATTCCCCATTCATCCGCTTCTAAAAAATCATGCTCAATTGAAAAGGTACCATTATGGTTCAAGTGTAAAATCTCACTCATATTTATTTGATTTCCTGAAGTCAAATGCATACCTGCGTGTTACTGCATGAAAATGCATTTCAAGTTGATTTCTCTTTCATTACTATGGGATAACTTTATAAAAAGAATTAGCAGAACTATTCATCCTATGAAACTGCATGTTCTGTTTGAATGGAGGCAAAATTGAGCGTTGCTCAATTTTTTTTTTTCATAGTGCAAAAAATAAAAAACACAGAGGTTATCAAATACCACCAATAGAAATCTCTATTTATTTAAAAAACAAAAAAACAAAAAAAAACATAAATTTTATTTGTGCTCAGCTTCGCACAACCACGCAATTGTCAGTTCAACTAACACAGTGCCGTATAACAAAAAATGGGCTGATCTTCCAGGGGTGAAGTGGTTAATATAGAAGAGCAAATTTGGAAAATACTGCATTATGGCCACAAGATGGAGTTGATGATCACAGGAAATACATACCTATTTACTGTGGTCTTCAGTTTCATCTAGTAGCCATAATGCGGTAATTTCCTGAATCATATTATTTTTATTAATATATAATTTCTGAACCGGAAAGAAAATAGTCTTGTAAAATTTGATTTGCTGCCATTACAGTTTATGTTATGGGAAAGATATTGGTAGTCCTGTCCTAAGCCGGCTATGCTGCTTCTCCATGGATACAGTAAAGTGAATCAACATTGTCACCCTAGAATAGGTAGTGTGCTATTCAAAGGATCAACAGGTGAAAATGAAGGGACAAGGCCTGAGAAAGCAAACTGTTAGCCACCACACCTAAGGACTAGTAAGCTATTAAGCTATGGTATATTAGTTTTTTTGTTATTGGATTTAGAAACACTTTAAGGGATCTACTTAAAAAAAAAAATGTTGGGTGAAAGTCACAAACCTTCACCTAGCACCCACAAATTTGTCTTTGTTTTGCCTGCTTTAACTGTAATTTCCTATGAATGTCAGCTCCATCAAGTGGCCATAATGCTGTATTTTTCCTTCTAGAGGTATTTCAAGTAAGATACTGCATTATAGCCACTAGATGGAGCTGATGATCCTAGGAAGTCACTGTATTAAGCAAAATACAGTCAGTTTGTGAGGGCTGGGCCAATGCTTGTGACCTTCAACCAGCTAATGTTTTTAAAAGTAGACCCCTAAGTGTTAGAAATAGGTGATACTTGGGGGGACATGGGTGTTCCTTAATGTTCTGCAATAAAAGTCTAATAACTCAAATGTAAGCAAAAGGCTTACCTCAGCCGGCTGATTATCAGAAATCCCTGGATCGTCTCAAGCGCCTCGTTTCGGATTCTCAGGGTGACCTGCAAAATCCCCCCTGGGCAAAACTCACCATCTGACATGGGAATTTATAGATAGGCAACATCCTCATATTAATTAGTGGTTCCAAATTAATAATAACTACTGCAGTAGGAAACAGACACAAAAGATACACATCTTTCCAAATAACTCTTCTGCTTAATGATGATGCAATTGAAGGTTTTTATACACATGATTACGTAGGTATCACATTAATATTACATTTGTACATTTATGGTAACAAGGGGCGTAACATAGGCAGACTAATTCTAATCAGGACTATAAAGAATGCAAACATGTACTGAAAACATTATTAGTGCCATGTTCACAGTGAGGGCGGTGTGCAATACATACAAAATAGAATACAATTATATACAGAACTTACAAATTTCCTTTACATTAATGTACCATATTTGGTAATCTTAAAGCATGCCATTAACTTCCAGGAACACCAATCTGACACGCATGGTTTCAATTGTTTTCCATTTCATTTAACCAAATGATCAAAACTGGTGCAGAATTTGATCCCAGACACCTTCCAACTGCCACAGCAGTAATGTGATAAATTTTCAATGTCACTTTAATTATTTGTCCACTCAAAACTGGGCAACACATGAAACTGCATAAGGCGAATTGCCGCAGTTGAAAACTGAAAAAAAAGCTCCAAGCTGACAAAATTGGCGACTGTGTGGCAAGCCTATAGTTAACCTGTGACCTGCCTGAAAAACCTGTCCTCATATAACCCCAGGGAGGGATAGAGAGACTATGGGGTTTATTTACTAAAGGCAAATCCACTTTGCACTGCAATTGCACTGCAAGTGCATTTGGAAGTGCAGTCACTGTAGATCCAAGGGGAGCTTTCAAGGAAAATAAAACTGCATTTTTGCTTGTATGTGATTGGATGATAGAAATCAGCAGAGCTTCCCCTCATTACAGATCTTTCCCTTGGATCTAAAGTGACTGCACTTCCAAGTGCACTTGCAGCACAATTGTAGTGCAAAGTAGATGTGCCTTTAGTAAATCAACCCCCATTGTTCTTTTCAGAGCTGCTGATGCTTAAAAAACATTTCAATTTTCCATCAAAATCATCAGATGTGAAACCTGCCTTTTGCAAGAACAAAAGAAATAAGTATTTGGGATTTTGATGAAAGAATATATCTAAATGAATTCTGACTCCACGGAACTCTGCTTTTTTGTCAGCGAGCAAAAGAGAACGATGTCAAATGATTTTCATCTCTCTAACAGTCACTTTCCCGGCAAATGCCACAGAGAACACAAATAAAAGAGATGTCACCAGCACTGTTTGTAGTGGCGGCTTTGTGTTGAACCGCTGATTATAACAGGTTTATATCGCTTCCCTGTACTTTCCAGAATAAGTGCAGATATTTTTGGAGTGGGCACTGCCTCTATATTTCTGAGAAATGAAGTGTTTGTGTATTTTCTGCTTTTCTCCAGGATGACTATTGAAAGCCTTTTTCTTGACGTGTCAATCAAGGTTTCATGTTTTGCTCCATAAACCAAAACATACTTGAGGTGAAACAAGGAATTAGTGTAAGCCCTTGTACACGCGGTCGGACATTCCGACGGAAAATGTCTGATCGGACTGTGCTGTCGGATAATCCGACCGTGTGTGGGCTCCATCGAACTGTTTCCATCGGAATATCCGACCAACAAAGTTTTAGAGCAGGGCTATAAAATTTTCCGACAACATGGTCCGATCGGACAAAGTGCCACGCATGCTCAGATCAAATTCCTAGACCAAAGCTATTGGCTACTAGCCTGAACGTAGTCCCATCATAACAAAATAACGTCGCCACGTTCAGAACGATCGGATTTTCCGACAACTTTGTCTGACCGTGTGTATGCAACAGTTTCGGACAAAATCCTTCGGACGAAATCTGTCGGACAAAATCCAACGGATTTGGCTGTCAGAATGTCCGACCGTGTGTACGAGGGCTTAGATGTTTTTCTAAAGGGATTATCTACCCAAATTTGATATTTCAGCGTTAGGTGGAACCTGGTGGGAAAAAGCTTCCTCCCCAACAACTTCTTGCTGTCATGGTTATTCAATAGAGTTTGTCTGCTTACCTGTTTCCATGTGTTCATCTCTAGAGACCAGCCGACCCTCACCTGACTGCTTTTGTAATCCATCCTCTGGCATGACTCCACCCTAGATCCTATCAGAGAACTCTATATTAACCTGTGCACTGCAGGCCAACCCTGCTGATCAACCATTGTGTATTCCTCTGTGTGTTTAGCTTCATGTTACCTGCCGTGTGCTCTTCTGTTGTTCCATTACCAACTTTGGCGTGTCCTTGACTATCCATGTTTGCCTGTGATCTTGACCTATTGGCGTGTCCCTGACTATTCCTGTCTGCTTGTGGCCCCGACCTTGGCTTTATCCCTCACTATCCCAATCCTCCTGTTGCCTACTGTGGGTGCGAGCTGGGGGACCCTGGGGGTCGCAACCTGGAGCCAGTTGCAGCCAAGTCCATCGTCACCACTAGAGGCTCTGGTGAACACCTGCTGGCTCTTAGACTCCGCGTCCCAGGGAATCTTACGCTCTAACCTCAGTGGGATCTGTCTCCATCTGCAGCAGTCAGTCTTAGGGTCCACAACCTTGTGGTGCACTCCTGATCCCTACGGTGTGCATCTGTCACCTCGCCTCAAGGTGACCTGACACTTGCCTTGGTGAGATCAACTTACTTTAGTTCTTGACTCTCTCCTTGATTACCTTGGAGTTTAGGGTGTCACTGCCCACCCTGGAAGAGTACCAGTCTTCTCTACATTTTTCATGGTATAGCAATACATACTTACGAATAAGGATTTAGTCTATGTTTTCCTAAAGGGTTGATCTACTCAAATTAGATATTTTAGTGTTAGGTGGTGCTACTTACATTGATGGGAACAACTTACTTTGGTACTTAACTCTCTTCTGGACCATCTTGGAAATGAAGAGTATTACTGTCTACCTTTCATAGTATAGCAAAAACACATTCCAGGTGGAACAAGGATTTAGTCTATGATGTTTTCCTAAAGGGTTTATCTACCCAAATTTGATGTCCATAGGCAACGCTTTAAAAAAAAAGTACGGTTACCAGGTTAGAGTTGCAGAGGACGTCTTTTGCTAGAATTATTGCTCTTACTCTGACGATCCCGGCAATACCTCACATGTGTAATTTGAACACCATTTACATTTGTGGGTGCATGCAGAGACAGGGACGCTCTAAAAAAAATTTTTTTTTTTTTACATTGTTCCTTTAAAAAAAAAAAATCTGATCACTTTTATTACTGTAAACATCCCTTGTGACAGTAATAGGTGCTTACAGGTACACTTTATGGAGGAATCAAGGGTCTAAAAGACCCCAAATCCCTCCTTTGCACTTAAAAGTATTCAAATCGCCCAAATTGGTAAATCTGAATACTGTAATTTTTTTTTTAAATCTGCGCCATTGCCAGCCGAGTAAACCGGAAGTGATGTTGCCGTTTCTTCTGGGATCGGAGACCTGATCGAAGCCAAATAAAGCGTATTGTCAGATTAGGCGACCTGTCAGATTTTGTAATGGAAGTGAGGCCATCTTGCTACACCCCACACTCGTCCACAGTAAGGATACAGTGAGAAGGCGGCAAGCGGGCATCTTGTTACACCCACCGGACTCATGCATTTCACACTTATTTTTAATGGTAAACTGGGCTTATATCGTGAAATACAGTATTTAAAAATCTGTCTGACTGTTTAGATGTTGAGTTTTAAAAGCATCGGCAAGCCTGCTGATCTCACAGGTTTTTTTAATAAGACAGAACACCGCTGCTTTGAAAAATCAACATCAAACAGTGTGATGGATTTTAAAATACTGAATTTCACTATATAAGCTGAGTTTGCTGTTAAAAATAAATGTGACTTCTCACTGCATCTTTACTGTGAACGAGTGCTGGGTGTAGCAAGATGACGGCAACGAACGTCACTTCCATTACAAAAATCTGACTGGTTGTCTAATATGACAAAATACCAGCTTTGTTCGGATCTCAGCCTAGCTGGTGGATGCACTGGCTAGTGGCTCGGGTCTCTCGGTGGGACGGGAGGCCCAGGAAGAGCGGTGGAAGATGGCGGGAGGGGGGATGTCCATTCCCGCTCCTTTAGGATAACGGCCAATCAGCTTTTAGCCACTTTGGTTGTTATCACGAAAGAGCCAACTGCCAGCTCTAAAAAATGGTACTGGGGTGATACCTGCAGTTGCAGGCATCATCCCGGTATAACCCCTTTAAGCCATGAACGCAAATTTGCGTATGGTCAGCATGAAGGGGTTAAACTTAATGTTTCTTCCCCTCTCCTACTACGTATACTGCCGAATATGTATAAAAAGATCCGTATACTATACTTCCCTATTTTTAATCTGCTTCGGTCCTGTCATGTGATCCTGCAGCTTTGGTTTTGGGAGCAATCAAAAAATGGCTTGGAATTCTGGGAGTTGTGACTTTACCCATAGGCTTCCTTGGCCCAGCCGTTGTTGAAGCTCTCTCCTCTCCCCTGCAGCATCTACAGGGAAGATGGAGCTGCAGGATCACGTGAGGAACTGGAGCAGATTAAAAGTAAACATCTATCTTTTTTTTTTTATAAGGGTTAGGCAGGATGGTTAGGAGGAGAGGGAAGGGAAAATTTTTAAGAAGAGTTAGTGTAAGGAATTTATTCCACTTGAAGGAATAATGTGTCTCCCTGCAGTAAAATATGTTGAGTATTAGAAATGATCAAGTTCTGCAACCTTTATAAATGCATAAGACTTGCAGCTGTGCGTATTCATATGGTCAGTGACCCCAGTGAAAAATCATAATCGAATATACAGCAGTGACTACATTATCTTCTATATTATACACCCCCTCTGTGCAATGCCTATGGCATTTCCTGTAGATGAAGTCTATATAAACAGCACATTGTGAAAACAAAACATGCTGTTTATATGCTGTATATTCAATCTGGCATCTGTTAAACTATCAAATTAGGCCGTTCGCTGTCACGGAAAGATCTGTCAATTGTGATAAGCTCGGCATATGCCAGTCAAACCCCCTCTCACTTTTGGTTAGTGATTTTCTTGAAAGTGGACAAACTTTCCTGAGCTGGGCTTTTTTCTAGAGAAATTCTTTCCCAAGAAATTCTAATGTTCCCTGAGGACTCAATTGCATATATCTAACCATAGACAAGGATATTTGTTCCTGGATAACTTTTGCAGTTCACTGCCTCCAACCACTTGCCATCTAGAGTTGATTTTTGAGACAGTGAGCTACTTTATCTTTATTCAACATGAATTCACAAAAAAAAATAAAAAATGCATGCTGAGCTATTCATCCTGCAAAACATGTCTGAAAAATGTAATGATATTCCTCTCCAGGTTGGATGTTCTTCATTGATACAGAATAGAGTGAACCAGGAAAACATCACAGTATGGCCACCAGTAAATAATAAATCATCAATCATCAGCTCCATTTAGAGGTCATAATGCAACATGTTCCTGCTGGAACCCACAAGGAGAGAGAAACACTCCATATGGAATCTCAGATTCTATGCTGAGTGTCCTCAATAAGAGTTTTTTTTTCATCCTCGAGGTCACCTTCTCTACGAATTGGACTCTTTGGTCCTTTCATGCCTCCTTTGAGTGCCTGCAGTATGATATTCTGTCTTATGGTGTCTAACTGATCCTCAAACCATTATCTATTGCAAAAGACTCTGGGAAGGCTCTGATATTTAAAGGTAAATCAAAAAGTGTAGCGCTAGTTACATAGTAATGTTGACTAAAGACACCAGTCCATCCAGTTCAACCTGAGTGAGTGTCTACAATTGTCCCTATCCCTGTACATCGTACACTCACATTGGTTCCTGCCCTCAAGAAGCCCACAATCCAACGTCCCCATTCATATACTAGGGCCAATTTTGGACAGAAGGCAATTAATCTACAAGCATGTTTTTTGGAGTGTCGGAGGAAACTGGACTACCTAGAGGAAACCCACGCAGGCACAGGGAGAACATGCAAACTCCAGGCGGGTAGGGTTGTGGTTGGGATTTGAACCAGTGACCCTTATTACTGCTGTGTCGCTAGTGTGTACAGTGAAGTGAAATCATACATCTATCTCGAAAAACAAAATTGTGTATAAACAACTATAATATGAGTGTTGGAACACATAACATATTATAGTTGTTTTTGTTACATCGAGATAGATGTATGATTTCACATCACTGTACAGACTAGCGCTACACTTTTTGATTTACCATTCACATTTAACTTTGTTTGTTTGAGTTTTAGCAACTTTTTTCACTTTTATTTGTGTTTTAGCGCAGTCTTTCCCCTGCACCTTTATCTAAAACATAAAGGACAGCATCCCCTGAGGAAGCCCTATTATAGAACGAAACATGTTGGGAACCACACCATCATGCTGTAACTTAAAGGACTGTACTGTATGAGTCTTTCTTAATGCAATTGTGCTGTTTTTATGTATTAATAAAATTTAAAAAATGTAAATATATTTTTTTCTAGTTTATTAATTTGATTTAATATTCACCTTAAAAATCCCACAAACCTTTTATTTACCAATTAATTAAGGGATGTGGTGCTATACTGTTGTTATATTGTCCAAAAGCTGAGTTTTTTCCACTATTTCCTTTTGTTATTCTTATGAATGATTTACATCTAATGTGGTTTAGAATAACCAGACTTAAACTTAACCACTTGCTTACTGAGCACGTAACCGTCCCCCCCCCCCCGTCCAGACCAGTTTTCAGCTGAAATTTTTATCATTTTCCTCCCACAAATAGAGCTTTCGTTTGGTGGTATTTGATCACCTCTTCTGGTTTTATTTTATATTTAAAAAATATAAAAAGACAGAACTTCAGAACTTTTAAAATATTTTTTTTTATATATTTTATAAAATTTTGCAAACAGGTAATTTTTATCCTTCATTGATGTACGCTGATGAGGCGGCACTGATGGGCACCGTTATGTGGTAGTGATGGGCACTAATGGGTGGAAATAATCGGTTACACTGGTAGGCAGCACTGCTAGGTGGCACTGATTGGCACCACTGGTGGGCATTGATAAGTGGCACTGGCAGGTGGCAATGGCAGGTGGCACTGGCAGGGGGTACTAGTGGGCACAGATGAAGTATAATTGACTCTTCCTCTTCAGGACCGATGTCCCTTGCAGATAAGCCAGTGATGGGCTTTAAAAAAAAAAGATTACCAAGCTTTTGTTTACATCTTGTGATCAGCTGTCATTGGCTGACAGCCTATCACGTGGTGGGGGCAGGGACCAGCACTTTACTCGGATCTGTGATCACCCGAGTCTCAGTGACAGGCGCAGGGTGCATGAAAATGGGAGGCCATCATGTGACGCCTCCCGGAAATTCAGGTCCACGCTGTGTCCGTCATTCGGCTATAGCGTGGACAGCAAGTTAATAACCAGGTGTTCTTTGGTTAATCTATTACAGCGAGGTGTGTAATTTTAATTGTTCTGGGTGTATAAGCTCATGCTTTGTGTTAGTAATTGTCAACTGGTGCTACAACAACAACCAATCATTTGTGTAACTAGTTCAGCTAGACCAGGGATATCAAATTAATGGACCTCCAGCTGTTGCAAAACTACAAGTCCCATCATGCCTCTGCCTATGGGTGTCATGCTTGTGGCTGTCAGAGTCTCGCTATGCCTCATGAGACTTGTAGTTCTGCAACAGCTGGAGGTCCGCTAATTGCATATCCCTGAGGTAGACGATATTTACTATGTATAATGTGGATGGTTATTGGATCATCTTTACATAATTTATAACCGATCACAAACCTGTTTGAGAAAACTGACAATGGTTTGAAGGTCAGCCACACTTATATGATTACTCCAATCTGGTTTGGAACAACCAGGTATAATTAACATATAATAGATATGTGCATTCGTTTTCGTCCAAATGCATTTTCGTCCGAATTTCGGGTATTTTCGTTATTGTTTTAACAAATGATAACGAACGTTCAGAATCCGAAAACCGAAAGATCCGACATAAACAGATGCTTTATTTTTGTTTTCGTTGCGACAACAGTTCAATATAGATAGGAGATTCGACATGACGCTGACAATAGCGATCTGTGTCCATCAAACCAGTGGTCAAATGTGCCTAACCTTAGCTCTATTAGTCCAAGATCATTCTACATAGAGAGAAAAGATTCGACATAGAGAGAAAAAATTCAACATTATAGAGACAATAGCAAAAAAGGTTGAATGTGCCTAAACTAACTTTATTAGTCCAAGATTATTCGACATAGAGAGAAAAAATTCGACATGAAGATTCGACGAAGCAGTCGCCGCTAGTGGACATTTATGGTCAAATGCTCCACTCATAGGCTATAGAAGAATTCTAATTTTGGTTGACTAGTAATAATAATTAACCCCCCTGACGGTATTCCCGAGTCTGGCTCGGGGTGGAATTTTTATACCAAAAGCTGTAACCCCGAGCCAGACTCGGGACTGCATCGCTGGATCCAGGAGGACGTTTACTTACCTTCTCCCTCGGATCCAGCGTTGTCTCCCCGCTGTACGAGCGAGCCGTGTCTCGCTCGATCTATCACATCGCCGATCTCCGTGCCCTGCGAGCGTTGCGACGCACGGAGACGGAGATCTGCACCAAATTCAAAAAGTGAAACACACAGTATACATACAGTATAATGTACTCTTACAGATTACATTGCTGTATGTAAATATTTAACTTCCCTTTTGTCCCTAGTGGTCTGCCCAGTGTCCTGCATGCAGTTTTATATTATAAAAACTGTTCTTTATGCCTGGAAACTGGAGATTGTCCATAGCAACCAAAACTGTCCCTTTACATCAAAAATGATTTTAGCCCAGCTAGAAAACAGCGATAATAAATTGGAATCACTCGCAGAATTGAGGGATAGCGATTTGTGGGGAGATCCGTCATCAAATACTGAAAAGTAATGACAGTGACAATTCTGCAACTGAGCAAATTTCAGTGTTTTTGATTTGATTACATTATTGAATAATTTTTATTATTGTTATATTATTATTTGGTACAATTATTTATAATTATTATATTATAATTTATGATTTCATTTTTCAAACTTTATTATACCCGGGATGTCTGCTAGACTCTGGTTTGGACAGATTTAAGAGAGTTATTCCTAAGAATTACAGGACTACAATATAAAACGCCAAATTTTCATGCAAAATAATGGTACCGCTTTTAGCACCTAAAATCAGAAATAATCGTACCGCCAGGGAGGTTAATAAATATAACATTAGAATTCTACTATAGTTTGTAGGAGGAACATTCGACCGGAAATGTACGATTGTGGCGTTGTTTAGCTGCTCCGTCGAATCTTCTTAGAACATTCGACAGACACCATAAGCCTTCAATGACAGATTCGACCTTGATTATTTCGGATTTTCAGACGAATACATTTTTTAATGAAAAGAAATAAACAAAAACGAATTTCGGGAATAACTAAATAAATGTATTTTTCGTACGAAAACTAAACTCCGAAACAAAATATTTCAGTGTGCACATGTCTAATACCAAAAACACAAATACGCCTAGTGAAAACCTTATCCTGCCACCCAAATAGTGTAAAACCCCTAATTTGCCAATAATAAAATATAGGGGGTGCTGATGGTGAACCATAAATCCTACAAATATATATACATGAAATCAAATATATTCAACTCTCTATCAAATACATAAATCAATGTGAACATACATATATAAAGTGAATATCAGAAATAGATATAAAAAATTAAAATAGTGAAAATTTATATATCCAGTGAATGAATGGTTTTGTGTCACTATATATATGTTTAACTGCTTAATTTTGTTGATCATTTATTCATGTCACCGTATATTTTGCACATTCTTATTTATTCGCATCATTTAATATATGAATTGTCACTATTTTAATTATTTATATCTATTTATAATATTTTATTTATTTATTTATTTTATTTTATTTATTTCAGGTACTTATATAGCAATGTCAATTTACGCAGCGCTTTACATATACATTGTATATTCATATCAGTTTCTACCCTCAAGGAGCTTACAATCTAAGGTCCCTAAATCACATTCATATTCTAGGGCCAATTTAGATATGATCTAATTAATCTACCAACATATCTTTGGTATGATATTCACTTATTTATATATGTAATTTCACATTTGTTTATGCATTTGATAGAGGGTTGCATATATTTAATTTCTTATATACGTATTTGTATTTGTTTTAGTGTGTATCAATGTTTGAAGAGGGAACAATGCATACTCTGAAATGTGTTGGCTTTATTGATTTTAATAAATGTAGGACTTGATCTATTGGTATTGTGATTTACTTCCTTAATCCACAATTTCTGGATTCCCAATATCCAGCAGTGTTGATATTAATCGTGGTACACCCATTCTTGGGATGTGTTTTTAAAGATCTCTTTAGAATTTAAAAGTTGTTTTTTTTCTCAGCCACTCACCAAGGTGAGCTACATACATTGATTCCAATGTACCTGTCCATCTTATGATATTCTTAGATGCGCCCTGCTTTTATTCTGTGTTTTTATGAATGAAGAACATCTGACGTGGAGAGAAAATAGCCCAGAAACATCCAATTTTGCTGCCATTACACAGAACAAAATTACATGAAGTTTCACAGAATGAATAGCTTTTTTTTTTTATAAAACAGACTTGGCAGAATAGCCCCATTCATTGCAGTTGTACATTGTTTTTTTTTTGTTTTGTTTTTTTCTTTCTTTTAATGTAGCACACCGTAATACACTGTACAATTTTACTGTGTGTTTGGCTGCCATTCCAAATAATTGCCACTGCAGTGCATTGCACACATAGCATGCGTTACAATGGTGTGAATGGGCCCTAAAATGCTGAAAGAAGATCTAACCCTACCACACTCAATGAAGTTTAGTTTTAGATATACTTAAAGTGTTACTAAACCCACAATGGTAAAATCAATCTCTATACGCAATACAGGCATACCCCACTATTAAGTACACAATGGGGTTTATTTACTAAAGCTGGAAAGTGCAAAATCAGGCTCACTTCTGCATAGAAACCAATGAGCTTCCAGGTTTTATTACCAAAGCTTAATTGAACAAGCTGAGGTTAGAAGCTGATTGGTTTCTATGCAGAAGTGAGCCTGATTTTGCACTTTCCAGCTTTAGTAAATAAACCTCATTGTGTACTTAAAAGTGGGGTATGCCTGTAAAACATGCTTGTTATACTCACTGTGAAGCCTAAGGGGTTAATCCTGTGCATTGTGTAAAAAGAATGCTTGACTCTCTCTTTCTTCCAATGTCCCCAAACCATCTCCGGATAGAACAGAGGCTAGGGGGCAAGCTGCACATGCTCAGTTTGGTGTGTATTGCTAGATAGAAGTGTTTTTTTTGGGAGCATGCATGTGATCAACACAGGGCCAATCAGCACTGTCCAGGCAGAGGGTCAGGGGTCCTGTATCCTTATAGGACACTCATGGGAGAATGAGAACTCCTACAAGCTTTAACCAGACACTGATAGTAGTCACAATATTGCTCTAAGTGCTGATGAGAAAGGGTACTTAGCTGTTTATATTTACTAAAACGATTGCATTGTTCTGTGTACGGTGGGAGACCAGATATAGTGAATGCAGGGTCCTGGCTTTAGTAACACTTTAAATAATAGCTTGTAATGCTCACCTAGTTAAAATGCATTTGTAGCACTGACCCCCGAAGGAGTGGCTGGTTTTATGGGCTTACCGTTTACCTTCTCCACCTCGTTGTTCTTGTCTAGGGGTTCCTGATGTTGATGGCTCAATAACTTCAGAGACCGACACTTGAATCCCTTTTGAGGAATTTTTATTTGCATAAAACATTGAACAAAACACAGTCTCTCAGTTGGGAATAGAGGGTATGGGTAGGAAAACTCAGCTACTTGTTTGGAAACTGCTGACACTTGAAATGTCTCTCTCTAGATGATCCAGGGAATAACCACTCACAACTGGATACTTCAACTGTCGGATAAATCCTGGTTCATGGATTTAGCAGCCAACAAGTGATTCAAACTTAGCAAAGTCTCTGCCACAGACTTGGTTGTAAAACTTTAGATAAACACAGAAAGTCTCTCACAGAAACTTAGTTGTAACCGAAGGATGAAATTAGGAACTTTCTTACAGTACCAGAATCTTGCAGACGGTCCGGCGATACCATAAGAATACAGATTTACTTGGTGTTCTTACAGCTCAGCTTCCAGACTGTTACCGAGCAGCCAGCTTTGTGGCATGGCCCTCTTCTGAAGAGTCCTCCCCTGGTTACACTGTGAGTTGCCAGGCCTCTCCAAAACCCGAGACGGCACTGGACCACCTTGAAATCCTCCCTCCAGTTACTGCGCCTCAGACTAGCCAGTCCCGAGACTTGGAAAAGGGATGGATCTGCACCCCAGGCCATGAGGACCTCTGGGGGCTGGTCAGGAGGACCAGGACGACGGAGTCAGAACATACTTCTGGACCGGAACCCAGAACCACCTGACTTCAGCACATTAAGTTCCCTCTCCCGGAATACACAGCGAGACAAGGCACCCACTGGCTCCGAGAGAGAGATTGGTACCCAATGCGTCCAACCAGACTGTGTTCCAATGCCTGTCAGAGGTGATACATGCACCTATGACCAGGCAGAACATGGTACGGTCCAGCCAAACTGATGCCAAAATGACAATTTAGTGAAATTAACCCCAAGACCAAACTATAGTCTAGGGAAAAAACTATTTACATTTATTTACATTTTACATTAATTTACAAACATACTCTTCGTACTCTTCAGGAGTACCGGCGCTACACATTATTTTCACTAAACAATCTCGAGTCAGTACTTAGCTGATTAATAACCAAATACCAACGGTTGCACATTTTCTGATTTTGAATTAAGAATTTAGTGGCTAGTGTCCTTGTTTTGACTGAAACCAAGTTCTGATACCATTAAAGTCTTCTATCTTCTGTTTACTGTAAGTTGGAAATGGATTTGAGCCTACTCAATAAGCCTATAGAAGTAAGCACAACAGGGCTGTCACATTTCCAATTGTGATTACATTAGTTTGCAATCTTATTCTGATCTTGTGGTGGATACATTCTTGAAATGTGCTACTTCCCTAAATGCATATCTAAACCCAAAAGCCAAAATGTAATGTGCAGCAACTTACCGATCCTAAGTAAGATGGCTGCATTGGCTTTCTTTTTTTAGGACTTTTGTTACCTTTATTTTTAACTAGCTTTCTTCGTAGACCTGTCCAGCAAAGATGGCAATTAGAAGGTAGAGGGTTGATCAGGGATGCTGATAATGGTCAACATTTATTCATAAACCTTTACACCAAAAAGAAAAAAAGCTGTTTCTGTTACTGCTTAAAAATCGTTCACTAGAATTCACCTTAATCACTCACAGTATGCAAAGTATATCTAAATCTATTAGCCCATCTGACATTAACCTCTACAAACAATGCTGCTGCCCAAGGGTGTCTCCTTTGCGCCTTCATAAATAGAAGAGCCACCTTAAGATAGGAAGTGTGTTTCTGACTCTTACCCAGTGGCTGCTGGTTCTCAAAATTTTTGGGGGGATGCAAACAAACTGAAATTTTTTGAAAAAAAACCCCATCAACTCACTCAGTATAGCATCAATTGCAGCCACTGCTATCAAACGCAGCCACTGTGCCCATCAATTCCCACCACTGTGCCATCAAATGCAGCCACTGTGCCCAATAAAATGCAGCCACTGTGCCTATCAATTGCCGCCAATGTGCCCATAAATTGCCATCAAATGCAGCCACTGTGCCCCATAAAATGCAGCTGTGCTCATCAATTGCCGCCCATCAATTGCTCCCATTGTGCCCATCACTTGCTGCCACTGTGCCCATCAATTGCTCCCACTGTGCCCATCAATTGCCGCAACTGTGCCCGACAATTGCTCCCACTATGCCCCAAACGCAATCACTGTGCCATATCAAATGCTGCCAGTGTGCCCTCCGCCGGCCCACTGTCTGCACTTACCCATCTCGGTTGGAAAGCTCCTTAATGTCTTCTCCTGTCCTCTGCTATGATTGGACGCCTGGGGTCCAATCCCAGTGCCTGCCGTTTCAGCCAATCAGGTGACGGTTAACAGATCCAAGCACCTGATTGGTGGAGAGGCTGTTTAGTGTTATTAAAAGCAAATATTCATTCGCTTTTCTATCACATCTGAGTGACCTGTGAGCCCCTAGCATGGTGCTTGTAGGTCACCTTTTTTGACATCTACAGTAGGTGCTACGATATTGTGTTTCCAGTGCATCCCCGCTGTGAGCTGTGCTTCTTGGGCTCGCGGGAGGAGGGACATAGCTTGGCGCTGGCTCCTGCGATGGGGCTCGCGGGTGTCATTCTCGCCACTAACAGCGGAGAGATTGACACAATATCGGCGGCACCCACTGTATTAGAGCCTATGGCTCTAATCAGGTGCTTCAAAACCACCCCCCATCACTGTAATTTAGGCGCCTGAATAGGGGGTGGCAGCGGCAGCCATATATAGATATATGCAATGCATGAATGCATGCTATTGGTGTTAGAGGGGGTGGCAGGAGAGAGGGGGCGGTGCCCGTGCACACTTATGGACGCACCGCCACTGCTCTTACCTGATGAAAATAAAGGGTAAAAAAGCCTCAATACAAAAAAGTAAAGCTGCCACCTCATACAGTATGAAGATCAATAAGCTGCAATGTCTGTTTAATTTTTGGCTCTGGGAATAGATCCACTTTAAGAGACAGATCCTCTTCAACATGCAACGAAGCAGTTAATTTAATTCTCTTTTCAGTTGCTGATACACTAATACATCTGCAATGCTTTTTTATTCTGCATTAAGTAATCACATTTCAGAAAGTCTGCGATTCTATAAGATTCAAGATGCTGCATTTCTTTACCAGAATTCACGACCGTTGCTATTTTTTTTTTAAATAGCGCATTATGGTAAAGTCAACAGAAACTGAACATAATGACAGTTCATCCTGGCAGTGAATATAGAAACAAAAGGAAATCTGTCAGTTTAATAGTACACTGTGACCTTGTGAATACGGCAGTGGTTGTTGAATACAAATCTTTCTATAACCTTGGATTTTATTTAAAAGAAAATGCACTTCATATTCTAGCGAAAATGAACGTGCCACGCTGTATATTGATCTTGATTATCTCTACATTTTCAGCCAACAAATCTCCTTCTTGATAAATAAAATATAAATTGAAGAAGTCTCAGCCATTGTGGCCGGCCGTATGTAACTTATTTGCGGTCGGTGAAGCCTTCTGTGTGGTTCTCTCACCTTCTTTAATAAATCACTGAAAGGTCTGTAGGTTCCCAATCTCAGCCGTCTTTAGATGACTCTTGCAGACAATCTTTGCCATCCTAGCCAAGTTCTATATCTTTGTTCGTTTTTTCCTCACTGCAACTGTTGTGGTAGACAGCCATTGGCATAGGAAAATAGAGACGTTTCATTCCTCTGAAAGGTAAAGAGCTTTCGTTGTTGTTATAGGTAAATAAATAAATATATATATATAGATATATATATATATATATATATATATATATATATATATATATATATATATATATATATATATATATATATATATATATATATATATATATATATATATATATTATATAATCTAATTTGCTTCACTTCTGTTAAAGCAAACATACGCTGGTAGGTTGATCATTGTTAAAGGGAACTTGTAATTAGATAAATACACCGATCAGCCATAAGATTATAACCACCCACCATAACCCTTCGAGACATGGAACCCTTTGAAGGTATGCTGTGGTATCTGGCACCAAGCCATTAGTAGCAGATCCTTTAAGTCTTCTAATGGCGTGTACACACAGCTGGACTTTTCGACAGCAAAGAAGGAATCCGTCTGACAATTCAACCGTGTGTGCACTTCATCGGACCATTGCTGTCGAAAAATCAGATGGACTTTAGATTTAGAACATGTTTCAAATCTTTCTGATGGACTCGAGTCCGGTTGAAAAATCCATTTGTCTGTATGCTAGTCCGACGGACAAAAAACAATGCTAGGACAGCTATTGGCTATGAGCTTCCTTATTCTAGTCCAGTCGTACGTCATCACAGTCAAATCCGTCGGACTTTGGTGTGACTGTGTGTAGACAAGTCCGATTCGACGGAAGTCCGTCGAAATTCCGTCGAAAAGTCAGGTCGTGTGTACATGGTATTAGTTGCAAGAAAGGGACTTTTTTTTCAGCACAATTTACAAACGATTCTTGAATTCATCAGATGGGCCCTTATCTTTTATTGCTCTGTGGTCTAGTTCTGATGCTCATACAGGTTAACATGGTCTCCCTGACTGGTCTGCGTGTATGCAGCCCCATATGCAACAAACTGCGATGCATTGTGTGTTTTGACACCTTTCTATCGGAACCAGGATTAAAGGAGTTGTAAAGGCGGAAGGTTTTTTTATCTTAAAGCATTCTATGCATTAAAGTGGATGTAAATCCAATGTCATCCTTTCTAAACTACTGCCATAGGGGTTATCTATAAGGATATACATGCCTCCTGCATGTATCCCTACTTGTCAAAAGTCTCCTCTCTGTCTGTTATGAGAACCAAAAAACTGCAGATTCTGTGGGTGGGTCTGTTGTCTGGAGCTCAGTGGGTGGAGTCGTGATGTCAGTAGTCTCCCCGCCGACCTCTACACTCCCCTTGTCAATATGCATTTTTTCCTGTGTATTTCTTACACTGAACTTCTGCTATGATCTCTAACATCCAGTGAAAAGACAGGAGAGTAACCACATGACTTCAGCATGCCCAATTATGCTGAGGTGGGGAACATCCAATCCTGGCAGAGCAGCAGAAGAAAGGAGTGGGAGGGAATTAAAAAATAATGCATGTCTCTTAGGCTAGTGCACGAGATATGTAAATCAGCTGTCACTCACAGCAAGGGGGAGGATTTGACAAAGTTTTCTCTGTTTGTCAAGATTTATCTCACTTAACAATAAAAGAGGATTGCTCAGAGCTTGATTAACTCTTTGTGGCAATACTGGGCTCAAATGATAAGAAATCTTATACTCTACATTATGACATAAAAAAAATGGGGTTTACATTCACTTTAAGATTAAAAGCCTTCTGTGTGCATCAGACCCCCTCCGCCCCTCTAATACTTACCTGAGCCTCATCTTTGTCCAGCGATGTCCACGAGTGCCTCGGCAGTCCAGGACACTCCCTACTGATTGGCTCAGACACAGCTGTGGTGCCATTGGCTCTGGCTGCTGTCAATCAAAGTCAGTAAGCCACTCAGGAAAGTGAGGGGTGAAGCTGGGCTGCAGCTCTGTGTCTGAATTGAGCTATGACTCAGCTTGGGTGCCCCCATAGCAAGCTGCTTGCTGTGGGGGCATTGAACAGGAGGGAGGGGCCACGAGCACAGAAGAGGGACCGGAGAAGAGAAGAATCGGAGCTGCTCTGTGTAAATCAACTGCAACAGAGCAGGTAAGTATAACATGTTTGTTATTTTTATTGAAAAAAAATACAATCACTTTAACTTTTTTCTGCAATTTCCATGGTACAATGTAGCTGCAGGTCTGGAATTGCTGTTGCTGCTGAGTATAATTCAGCAGCTGAGAGGTATCATGTGTCTCTCCAGTTCCACTTTCATCCACTACAACACAAGTGGTTTCATTGGCAGGATGTGTTATGCTCTGCCTTCAAATCAACATTAAAGTTGTATTTAGAGCTCTAGACTGTCATAGGCTAATGTTAGGCAACCTCCATTTAATGGCTCAGCTTGCCACGCTGGACCTGTAACAGTTGGAGCTAATACCCATGGAAACTAATTAGGTTTTAGCTTATGTCTTACTGGTTTCTGGGGTAACAAGTCACAGCCCTGATTTATTTAGCTTCAATAAATGGTCTAAAAATAGCTATCCTGTAGAGAAGGGAATATTAACCATCATTGCAATACTTTTGCAATGTACCCATAGTCAAAGCTGACCATTTACATATCCAGGAGATTTTGCTTTTGTGTGGGCACAAGGTAGGGCAATCTTAGGTTATGGGGTGTAAAGCCCTTACCACCTCACTAGAATTGTCTGTGCCTTTTTCCCTCAGCAATCACACACAACGGATCCAGAGGTTAATAGTAACAATCTTTGTCAGCTTTTTTTGCGCTAACGAGTGCCAGACTTTTATGCTTTTTCATTTCCCAATAAATTTTACAGAGTACACTTAGAGCATGTCCTTTTATCTTTTTACTCATTTGGAACGGCTACCATACCACATATTATTGCCGGTCTGGAGGCTTGTATTGCTGAACCTCACTGTTGTATTGGAGTCATAGCCTGCCGGATTGAGGATCTTACAAACCGCGCTGGAATTTACCACCATCCCTGTGGGGACAAATATGTTTATGGCCTTCTGTAAAATGGAGGTCCACCCTATCTGGTAAGCGCATTTTGGCTTATGTGGTGGAGGATATTGTCACTCATTTATTACTGGAAGTGGGATCTTGTTCTTTCCATCTGTCTGGACGTAGGAGCCCCTACCCATGTGGATTGGACTTCTTCTTTTTATAATTGTGCTTAACTAACCATTGTTTTAATAGTAACATAATGTTAATGATTTTATGGGCACCAGGCACCCGGCACCCACACCAACAGGGGGACTAATGGCTGACAATGTCCTTGATCATTGCTTCCACAGCATGCCTCTAGCGGATATTTTTCAAAGTCTGTCTGTGCTTCACCTCAAATGCCGCGTACACACGCCCAGGCTTTCCGACTGTCTAGGTCTGGCGGTCTTCCCGGACTTTCCGCAGAGTTCCTATTGACCTTCCCGAACGAATGGACTTGCCCACACACGAACGGACTAAGTCGTTTGAAAGTCCATTTGTTTTGAACATGATGGTGTAAGACGGGACTAAAAGAGGAAGTTCAATAGCCAGTAGCCAATAGCTTCCCTTGCTTCGTATTTGGTCCGTTGGACCAGCATACAGACGAGCGGTTTTCCCGATAGGAATTGAGCCCATCAGACAGATTTGAAACATGTTCTATTTCTAGGTCCGTCTGATTTTTTTTATGTGAAAAATGATCGGATTAGCCCACACATGATCGGATTGTCCAATGGACTGATTCCGCCAGATCTAGTCTGCCGGAAAGTCTGGTCTGGCGGCATACAATTTACACTGTACCAGCAGTCTCTTTATCTCTGTATCATGCCTCCATAGTTGCGATCAGCCAGTGAAGGAGCTACTCTTGTGCCAAAGAGAGACCACCCTTATAATGAGATACACAGAACCTAATTGAAGAACACTAACATTTCACTATGTCGTTTTCAGTAATCATCATTTATAATAAGGTACTGAAGCCTGCCAATAACAGGCAGGTTGAATGTTTCAATTTTTTACTCTTAATTCAAATGATCATTTTTAAACACTAAAAGAAAGGGGGCTATTAGATCCTTTGAATTATGTTGGCCTGGCCTTTTGACATTTTTAAAGAAATAAACTTTTTATGGTCTCTTTGTTTTTTCTTCCCTGTATCTCTTGGAGTTGGTTAAGAGCTGACCACATGGCCTCCACATATGTTACACATAACTTGAAATAAAATAAAGCACAGGTAAAGTTAACATTTTGCAGTGTAATTATAAAAAAATACAAAAATAGCTGTGACTATTAAAGAAATGGAGGAGCACAATGGGTGGGTGAAAGGGCAGCCAATGATAACAGAAAGCCAAAAGTGAATACAATCAGCTCACATCACCTGAACTTAAAGAGGCTCTGCCATGAGACAAGCATGGGGGTAGTCTTCATTTAAAAATACTAATTGGCTGTCTGTATCTGACTTCAATACCATTGAGTCACAGATCCAGTTCAAGCTTGATGCGAATGATTCTCAGAAATTCTTGTTTGCATAGGTCAGAGATTAGGGCCCCTTTCACAAAGGGTGAAGTCCGTTATGATCAGCAGAGGTGCTGATCCCCTGCTGATTAGAGCAGAATGGATGGATGACAGCTCTATGTCCCATACAGAGAGGACATAGACCGAGTCTGCTCCGCTCTATGGGCAGTTGGGTGTAAACTGACTCTGCTGTCCCTTACACCCAAATGCCCTCCAATCTGATCCACCTAGGCAGATCCCCTTCTGTTTTTCTTTAGCAGACTGGATCGGATTGGAAGTAGACGTGTGTAAAAAGGAAACAAGCTTGTTTAGACTCACCAGTCCATATGGCTGAATGGAGAGTCCAATTTGCCTGAAAAACTGACAGGTGGACCTGATCAGACACTTTGTGTCAAAGGGGTCTTAGGCAGCAACAAACCCGAAGCATCAACTTGACAGCCAAGGAAGTAACATTCTCAAAAGGAGAGTTCAGCAATGGCATATTTTATTTGACTTATTACAGAGTCACTTTAATGCATATCCCATAGCCCCGACCACAACTATCCACCAACCATGTAACAGTCACATTGAGGGTGACTAGATGTCACTTTTCACTCAGCAGTTAAAGATGACTTGGCAGTTAAGAAACTGACCGTTTTTTTTTTTTTTTTTACGGTAGCTTTGAGTACAAGATAGAAGTACAGAGAGAAGAGTAAACTTCGCTCACACATATAAGCAAAATAACATTATAAAAAAAAATCGAGTACAGAAAAATGTCCGTATTGCATCAATCAGACAGCATGCAAGTGCAGGATACATATGCAGTTGAAGACCATACATAAATCCGGAATAAAAAATTCTGTATAATAAGTATCAGTGGCTGCTGGTGCTCTAATTTTTTTGGGGGAAAGGCGGCAAACAAATCACCTGACCCCGTTTGTTTGGTTGGCTGGTAAATTGACCAAATAAATCCCCCCATCCCTCCGTTGAAATGTTGGTCAATCGGTCAGTCGGTCAAACCCCCCACCCCCCTATAGCTCGGTCGATCGACAATCCATCCATCAGCCCCACACTTACCCCATCCAGGCCGCGGGCAGCTTCGGTGGCTCCCCCCCCCCCTGCATCTCCTCCTCTGCGTCTCCCCCCTTCTCCTGGCCTATAAGGTCGTTTCTCCTCTCGGCCAATCGAGTTCTACTTCCTGATTGGCTGGAAGGAGAAGCAGGAAGACAATAGCAAATATTAATTTGCTATTGTCACACAAGTGTGTGGGCTTGGGCACAGAGCCCACCCTTTTTTGAAACCAAGTGGAGCCTCAGGCTCTAATCACATGCTTCAGAACAAAAAAAAAACATAGAAATCCATGCGTCTGGCACCCTGCATGTAGATTAGAGGCTGGGTGCATGGATGAGGGGGGTGGCGCCCTTGCCCCCTAATCGAGCCGCTGCCACTGATAAGTGGTAAACAAGGCAGGAAAAATTGTGGGCTTTTCCTATAGACACTGTATATCATAAACAAGTAAACTACCTGGATCCTGGCCTATATGTCTAATCTGGAGCAATGGATGTAACAGTTCACTCAGAAGACACCCATGGGTCCCAAATTGTATAACCTTTCTTGGGGGATCCCCTGGCCTCATAGGTCAACTTGTGTAATGGACTAGCTTGATTAACTAAGTTAAAGTGGTTCTAAAGGCAGAAGGTTTTTTACCTTAATGAATTCAGGAGTGCAGATGGGGGACCTGGGAAGAGGAGGATCAGGTCTGCTCTGTGCAAAACCACTGCACAGAGGGGGTAAGTATAACATGTTTGTTATTTATTTATTTTTTTAAAACCAAGCCCTTAATATCACTTTAATCCATGAGGACAACAAAACTGACCTTTTCAGACTAATAACGAGTGAGCTGCATTGCTGAATTTGAGTCGGAGGCTTGAGAATGGAGTGGTATCACTCTGTCCTTCATTATTAGTACCTTGCAGCAGCTGCTGTAATGGTAGTTCTGCCACCAGCACTGGCTTGAGTTGAAACTCTCAGAAATGACTATAATGAAAGCCATTTCCATGTTTCATAGACCATTAACGAGAATCCTCTCGGCAAACAGAGCTGATCCTCTCCCTGCCTTCCCAGTACATCATCCTGCCATTCCACAGGATTAGTTACTCTTCCAAAACCTTTCTTGTCCAGCCAGAGAATTAAACCGCTTAGAGATTAGTGAAATATGCTTTTTACGTTTCATGGGGTACCCAGCAGCCACATAATATCAACATTATTTATTGGTAATCTTATCCTGCTGTCACTTTATTATAAATGATAAAAAGGGATAAGTGAGAAGTGAACCTGTAAAATAAATCTGCTCATAAGTAAACCATGGCAATATTTTATGTTCATTATTTGTTTAATATTGCGCTTAACCTCTTCTAACCTTTATAACAGCTTGAAAGTTGGAAAAATGCACTCTGATCATACAGCTTGTTATTTGCATGGGCTGAGAGGGATGTCAGGATTAGCAGTGGTGTAGTAAGTTGCTGATTAGATCCTATGTAAGGCTAGATTCATAACACTTTCTTTGGATTTAGCTCACTTTGATGCACATTAAATACACTTGAGTCGACACGTGTTGACATCTGTTTCTTTAACGCATTGCGTTGATGTGCATTCTTTAATGCGCTGTAGTGCAGTTTTTTTGTTCACAGCAGGAGCCAAAATGCATTCTTTTTCTTTCTTAATTTGCATTGCAATGAGCTGGGCTGTGTTAGGGTCCTTTCACACTGACGTCCCGTTCAGGCCCGCCTGTCAGTTTTTCAGGCGGACCTGAACGGGTGCTCCATAGAGCTCTATGGAGCGTCGGATGTCAGCGGTGACATGTCCGCTGACATCCGACCCGCTCCGATCCGAAAAAGTGTAACGGAGGAAAAAGCTATTTTTCCATCCGTCTGTGG
Source organism: Lithobates pipiens (assembly GCF_037356315.1). Classification (NCBI taxonomy): domain Eukaryota; kingdom Metazoa; phylum Chordata; class Amphibia; order Anura; family Ranidae; genus Lithobates; species Lithobates pipiens. The sequence goes on along the minus strand of NW_027507784.1, from coordinate 294,114,717 downwards.
ATCGGATCGGATGACGACGGGCACTGTGGTCCGTCGTCATCCGATCTCCCATAGGGGAGAGCGGCGCTGTGACAGGTCCGTCCCTGCGCAGTGTGCAGAGACGGAGCTGTCATCTCCCTGCTCAGCGGGGATCGGCGGAGTGATCCCCGCTGAGCAAACGGATATCCACGGGGCGGATCAGAACTGATCCGCCCCGTGTGAAAGGACCCTTAAAGTATTTTCAAAAGTGTGCTACGTTTAAATGCAGCGTGCTCCATTTTCTCAAAGCATGCACCAATACAATACAACCCAATGCATGTCGTGTAAATTATTATTATTATTATACAGGATGTATATAGCACCAACAGTTTACGCAGCACTTTACAATATAAAAGGGAGACAATACAGCTTTAATACAATAAAATACAAGAGGATTAAGAGGGTCCTTTTAGAAGAGCTTACACTCTAATAAGGTGGGGCAGGTGGTACAAAACGTTGTAACTGTGGGGAATTGGTAAAAGATTAGTTGGAGACGTGATAGGCTTCCCTGAAGAGATGAGTTTTCAGGGATCGCCTAAAGGTAGCAAGAGTAGGAGATAGCCGGACAGGTTGAGGTAGCGAGTTCCAGAGGATAGGAGAGGTTCTGAAGAAATCCTGAAGATGAGCATGGGAGGAGGAGACAAGAGAGCTTGAGAGTAGGAGGTTTGAGAAGAGCGGAGAGGACGATTTGGGTGATATTTGGAGACAAGATTGGTGATGTAGCTCGGGGCAGAGCTGTGAATGGCTTTGTATGTTGTGGTTAGTATTTTGAATTTAATTTGTTGGGTGATTGGAAGCCAGTGTAGGCATTGGAGGAGAGAGTTGGCAGAAACTGAGCGGTTGGTAAGGTGGAAAAGTATGGCAGCAGCATTCATGATAGACTGAAGAGGGGATAGCCTATGGAGAGGCAGGCCAATGAGAAGGGAGTTGCAATAGTCAAGGCGAGAGATAACAAGGGAGTGAATGAGGAGCTTGGTGGTTTCATTTGTTAAAAAGGGGCGAATTTTAGAGATGTTACGGAGGTGAATTCTAATACATGGGTCAATAAATATGTCCTAACACCTACCCAATAATTTAATATTGCCATGAACAAAGTAACATTTCTAAATTATAAAGGTTTTCTACCTTAATGCACTCTGTTCTACCCATCCCCATCCCTAAACACTGATCTGACTCCTGTCACTGCTCAAGAGCTGTCAAGAATCACTCCCCTAAATTCTTGCTTTCACAGGAGACACTGAGCAGTAGGAGCCATTGGCTTCTACTTCTGTCATTCAGGCACCTTTGAGGCCCTATCAGGGGTGTGGCTTACAGGTTCTGTGTGTGTCTGTGGATGCACCCAACCTAGCACCCGTCTTGCTAAGGAGGCACATGTAGCAGTGAGAAGCTGACAGCACAGGAGGGACTGTCAGAAGAGAAGGTACAGGACATCTCTGTGAAATATCATTGGACAGAGCAGCAAGCATTAAATATTTTTTATTTTAAACAAAGTAAATATTTGCATTTCTTTACATTTTAGGTTGTATTTGCCACAAATCAGGAGTCATGAGGGTTTTAGGGGAAAAAAACTATTGTATTAAAAATATAAATATATATATATATATAAATATAAAAATATCCAGCATTAACTGATGAGTTCAATAACAACTGCAAACCCTTAAAGGAATGTATAATACATTTGTATATTTTTTATTATATATTTTATTTGATATAGTCATGACTAAAATAAATATATTATATAGACCCAAACATAAAAATTGCAGCCCTAAATTAAAGATTTTTTTTTTAATTCCAAAAAACATAAACAATTACCAAGAGTATTGGGCAACATCCTTTAAAGCTAATGCTTGAATCTGTAGCAAATTCTATACATTCTTTTGAACAAAATAACTATTTATTGAGTGCAGCAAACCTTGAAGCTGGCTAGGTTGTGTTGCCCCCCCCCCCCCCCAATACATTGTAAAGCACGGCATAAACTGTTGGCGCTATATAAATCGTATATAATAATAATAATATAGGTACTGGAGAAGCTGTCTCCAAGTAGGCTTGCAAGTAGATGACTTTTCTATTAGTAATATACAGAAAAGCAGTGAGTATACAGTACTCCACAGTCCACTGGTTCGTTGAAGATGTCTGGAGATGGAGTTGCTGTAGGCTACAGCAGGCGCAGGAGGTCAGAGATCTATAGCAAATTAATGATAATATGTCCCAGTATAGTCCCATATATATATAATATGTGGGATGGGGATGTAGGTGGGTTGCTGCATCGCACGACAGGAATAACACACTCAATCCTAGCGGAATGAAAGAACTTGTATTGAAATAATGCAGAAACAGTTCCCAAATGACCCGGTGGGAAGGAAGCCCAACACTTACTGAGCAGTTTGGGCAGCACAGTGGTGTAGTGTTTAGCACTCTCACCTAGCAGCAAAAAAGGGTCGCTGGTTTGAATCCAAACCATGACACTACCTGCCTGGAGTTTGCATGTTCTCTCTGTGCCTGCATGGGTTTCCTCCAGGTACTCCGGTTTCCTCCCACACTCCAAAGACTTGCAGATAGGTTAATTGGCTTCTGTCCAAAATTGGCCCCTAGTATATGAATGGGGGGGCCTTGGTTTGTGGGCTCCTTGAGGGTAAGGACCTATGTGAGTGTGTAATGTACAGGGATAGGGACAATTGTAGACACTCAGGTTGAACTGGATGGACTTGTGTCTTTATTCAACCTTACTAACTATGTAACTAACAGTTCCAACAGCATGTAGAGAGCAGGAAGCAGCCAAACTGACCACCCATAGAGAGGGAAAGAATGCAGCCCGGTTGCTTTCCCTCTTCTTCAGGAACCTTTCCCTGCAGCTTGCTCTGTCCCTACCAAGCGGGGTACCAGTCGTTACTCTACCAACTCACAAATGTGCATCAAACCAGGGAGCCAAGGCCTTAAAAAACCCTGCTTGACCCAATATGACCAACAGAGTCACATGGGATGGCAGCATCTAATGCAATAGCTTACCTAGGAAACAATGGAAAAACCCTGTCCCTCCTGACTTCCTCTCCAACTGCAATGCTGCAGTGGTAGAGTGCCACCTGCAGTGAAGAAAGTAAAGTGCACCTGCCTACAGGGAGGGTAAGGGAGCTGTATGTCCCCCTTTGTATGAAAGTATTGCTATCCTTTAACTTTCATTTATGTCTTTGGATTTGTGTGCAGAGGAATGAACTGCAGTGTACCACCCTTGGAGTATCCTGGGGGATGACCGAAGATCTAGTTTATTCGTACAGTGCCTATGAGCCCTTCATCTTCTTATTATAGACATACCAGTCTGTATGTCTTGGGAGTTGGGATGGAATCCCTGTGGAAATTTGTTCCAGTCATTTACAGATACAAGAAAAAAAAAAAAGAACACAACTGATGGATTTAACCATGGATGTGAACCGAGTGAACCATGGACCACGGTAGTAACAGAGTGGATTTTTAATTATTCCCTCATATCTGTTTCTAGGTGATCCTTGGAAAGGATCTAATCTGTAAACATTAGGCGTCTCTGGGATAATACAGCAATGTGACAGAACAGGACTTGTGGCGTTATGCTGAGTGACAGGCTGGGAGAGAGATGCCTGACTCATGCGATGCTTCCTCAAACCTTCACATCAAGGAATGTCTCTGTTTTAGCAGACTCCATAATCCCCATGTGTAGAAAATATTAAAATAGATTGCTCAGCTAGACCAGTCTCCATGAGGGAGATGCCAAGAGAAAAAGGACAGACCAAGAATATGAATTAAAAACTCATCTGTTCCACAAGTAAAATTAACTGGTAAAATGCTAAAGGGACACAGGCAACACCTATATCCTTAAAACTAACATTTTAACAATTTTAACGTAGCCTACCTTTAAGGTAGACTTTGTATAAAACTTTGCAGGACTATCTCAGTGCTTCTGGTGGGATCGCAGCATCTTGTCAAAAGCATTTGTCAGGCAGTGCAAAGTGTTTTGTTTTTTTTAAGAACCAAAGCCTGGAATGGTGGAACTTAACCCACATAGAATAAAGTGAACTTGAGTTTAAAGCGGAGGTAAACCCATCCATAAAACAGTTTCATTTCTGGGGCATCCCCAAAATGTAACACTCCCATTGGTTGTGCTCTCAATAAAACTGTTAAACCATCCAATGGCTGGTGTCATGACTGATCACATGTGCTGCATCATGGTAGTTTTAAATTAAACAGAGGCAAAGATGGCAGCTTCCTTGGCTGAAAACGATAGGAGGGTTTACGTACACTTTAAATGATAATTTAATGGAGGACCACAGTCTCCCACAAGTCGTACAGTTGTACAGCAGAACTCCTGTTTTAACCTTTCTGACAAATATAATATTGTCAAATTGTAAACCACTTGTTAGAGGCAACCATAGCAACCATAAAACTGCTAATATATTTAAAATATTTCATATTTTATTTCTACATCATTAAAAAATAATTTGTCAGTATTTATAAAACGTACAAAAATATAAAAACAATGGTTAAACAAGAATTTCCATCTTGACACGATACTCATTAATCATAGTGGTTTTCCCAAATGCCGATTTTACAGGTCCACACAATCAGGAATTTTAGACGGCAAGGTACATTCAGCCAGTGAGTACTAACACGTTTCATGCTTTTTGTATATAACTTCTTCCTCAGGGATTTATTACCACTCTGTGAAATGTAGACATGATTTACAATCAAATCCATCACAATATTTAATACACAGCAGAGAATAAGGGCCATTGACATTGGCCAACTAATAAGTACACTTACATACTATGCAATATATTTCTAAATTGGAAGTTGTTCACACCCCTCCGCCAGGTGAGTAACCCCCAACACTAAGAAACCATATATGCTGCGCAGGTATTTAGCTGTTACAATAAACTAAAGTGTGTCTAACCATCGGGTGTTTAGATGCATATGTCACTATGCACCAATGTCTGTAAATAAAGGCCAATTGGAAGCAAATGAAAATATGTAATGATCAAAAGGTTTCACTACATAAAAAAAAAAAAAATAATTCTCTGCGCAGCGTATGTGGTTTCCTGGTGTTGGCGGTGACTGACCTGGCAGGAGGTGTGAACAACGTCCAATTTAGAGATACATTGGATCATATGTAAGTGTACTTATTAGTTGGCCATTGTCAATGGCCCTTATGCTCTTCTTTTTTACATTTTGTGAATACTGATGAATTCATTTTTTAACAATGTACAAATAAAATATAACATATTTAAATATATTAGCGGTTTTATGGTTGCCTCTAAAATCCCACCACAAGGGGTTTACAATTTGACAATTTAATTAAAGCGTTTGTCACCCTAAAAAAAAAAAGAGAAGCATCCTGTCCCTTTAAAGCATGAATAACAGCACAGTGTGTGTGCTGTGTAATTTGGCTGCCACCTGTATCACCTGAAATACCTGGCTGATCCTGCCTGGTTCTGCTCTCCCCCTGTAAACTGACCACGGTTCAACATGGCTGCTGAGCCCTGACACCGTGTTCAGTTTATGTGCCTCTGTCACCCCCAGCTCTCTTGTGTCCTCATCTGTCCTCTTCCCCCACCCCTCCCTGCCTGTCAGTTCTGTGACAGTACCCGCAAGGCCCTCCCCTCCCCTCCTACTGAAATAACAGTGTTATTTTTAGGCAAACCCCCTGTAATCCAAAGGATTGGTGATTGATCACCATGTCCCATATTATTCAAAGTCAGTCATGATTTTGGTGTGGAGGAAGAACCAATGATGATGTATATTTCATAGCAAAATCATGCACATTTGCCCTACTGGACTACATTTCCTGAAGTTTCCTGGAACCCTGTGGTAGGACATTGATAATGATTTCACTGGGTGACATGTCAACAAAGGTATTGATTTGAAAAGAATATTAAGCATGTCTATAATGAGGAAAGAGAACACAGGGTTGTCATCAGTGCATTACTGTCCCCATGGTGGCCCGTCCATTGTGAGCACACAAGCGCCCCCCCTCATCCATGCCCTGCTGCCCTCCTTGTCCATGCACCTAGCCCCTTTCAGGATGCCGGGGGCATTAAGTCATATGATGGGGGTGGGAGGTGGTTTTTTTGAAGCACTGATTAGAGCCAGAGGCTCCAATAGGCTTCAAAGTAGGGTGGGTTTGGGGTGAAGAGCATTGTGTCCAGAGCCCACCCAGTTGCGTTGCAACAGCAAATGAATATTCGCTGTTGCAACACTGATCTTCCTCCTGGGCAATCGCAAGCGGGTCTGATACCTGCCACTCGACTGGCTGAAAGGACAGGTACTCTGATTGAACGCCTAAGAGGGGGGGGGGGGTAGACGCACGGCAGAAGCGAGAAAGAGAAGAGCCAATATCTGGATGCCTGCCGATACCCAATGGCTGCTGCTGCTTAGTGCCCCGACCCCGCCGCTCCTTGGATGCCTGCCGATGCCCACTACCTAGATGGGGTAAGTGCTGGTGGATTGACCGTCAGGCAGCGGGGGAAATGGGGGTATTTGTTGCCATGGGGGGTTGTTTGCCACCCCCCAAACAAAAAAACACCAGCCGCCACTACCCATATTATCCAATAACAGGCTGGGGCAGTACTTGACCAAGCTGTATTGCTTGAACTGCAGAATAGAAAAGTGTGGTCAGAACCTGCTTGAGCTGTCTCACAGGGATGTCTGGTTTAAAAAACTGTCTGAACGGAAAATTATTTTGGTACGTAGGACAGTTATGTTGTGCATTTCAGCTATGCAATTTAGCCTCCTAAAGCAACCTGAGTGCCATATTTCAGTAGAGTGGCAATCTTTCCTGAATAGCAGAAGCTCTTCACTGACTAATTTCACTTGTAGTCTGGAATTGCTCTTTATTAATATAATGCTGTCGTATGTCCTTTTTAGCAATACATCTATTTGTTGTGTAAATACACCAAGTGTAAAAGATAACCAAGTAATTAATTCAATATTTAGTTAATTTATAGATTAATTAGCCATGGTGAAATAGAGATAATCTCTCATAAAGTTAAATTGCCATAAAAAATATACTCGGTGTTGGAGTCATCACTCAAAACCACGGCTCCTGGGGGAAGGCTTCTCTCGGTGGTAACGCGTTACAGTCTTTATGCTCCAGCCTGATATTCATCTAATGTGTTTGTTTGATAGAGTGGTCTGTTTATAGAGCAACAATCCCGGCAAAGTTTATTTAACATTTTTCCAATAGATTGATTTTTCAATCAACTTTTGACCTTCTCTGGATCTGGATGTGTTATTAAAGGTCATTTATCCTCTTACAGTGATATTAGAGACATGTATATGGCAGATGTGCTGAGTGGGCACGTCATCTCTATGCCAAGGATTTCAACTTTTCACAATGGTAGTGGATCGACTTAAAAAGAGTTTAAAGATCTCCATCCACAACTGTTGGATTTGTTTTTGGCAGAGGCATTGCTTTTTATGTTTCATTTTGCCCCCGGTCTATCCCACTATTAACAACAAAGCCTGGGGAATGCCCAGGAAAAAACCCAAGCCTACTTACCACCAGCTCGCAGACAACCAAATGAACCTGTCTAACAGTGAGTTAAAAACAGGGGTTTAGTCCGCATGCATCTATCCCACTATTACAGATTTTAACAGTTGCCTCAAGTGAGTGTTAAAGTGGAAGTAAACCTTCCTATCATTTTCGGCCATGGAAGCTGCCATTTTTGACCCTGTTTAATCTTCAACTGCCATGGTGCTGCACATGTGATCAGTTATGACACCAGCCATTGGATAGTTTGACAGTTTGACTGAGAGCAAAACCAATTCCCGGCATGCCGTGAATGTAACTGATTTTTGAAACTGTTAAATTGATCGGTTTACTTCCACTTTAAATAAAAGAGCACCTGTGTGTGGGATTTGGTGACCAATCACCCAAAAAAAGTCTGCAGTCAGCCTTTATTATGTGGACCAGAAAAAACTTCCAGGTATACACATTGCAGTTCACAGAAGCCTCAGGAAATAGGCATATGAGAGGAAATATAAAGATGTATTGATCATATTTAGCCAACTGACGTAACATCAGTATTAGACACATACACCTTATGTTTCAATGCGTCAGGGAAGGTCCCCCACCCATCTTTTGCAGCTAGTGAAGGTGGTGACAACTAGTAGATTAACGTGATCTGCCAGGAATCAAAAAGGCAGTGCTGGGCTTTCTCATTATAAAGCCCAGCATGGTTTTCAAATAATGGTTCAAAATTGTGCCTTGTAATGAATATTTATTAGTAAAAGAAATATTTGTATGCAAATCCAGTGAAAAAGAAAAATTTCAGCACTAAATAATATCACAAGAAACTCGGGACACAAAGTGTTAGCCCTTGTACACGCGGTCGGAGAATCCGTCGGAATGTGTCCTATCGGACCGTGTTGTCGGATCGGACTGACAAACTGGTCCGATAGGACATACTCCGATCATGTGTAGAGAATTTCGATCGGACAAAGTGCCACGCATGTTCAGATCAAATTCCTACATCAAAGCTATTGGCTACTAGCCTGAACGTAGTCCCATCGTAACGAAATTACGTCATCACGTTCTGAAAGATCGGATTTTTCGACAACTTTGTCCGACCGTGTGTATGCAACAGTTTCGGACAAGATCCGACGGACAAAATCCGACGGATTTGGTTGTCGAAATGTCCGACCGTGTGTACAAGGGCTTATACTTGTATGTCCATTAAGTGAGAATATATACAAATAATCAGCATAAATCAAATATATTCTCATGAAGATCAGGTGATGTATTTCAAGTGTTCTCTCTCCTTCAATGTGACATACACCCAGTACGACTTCCACCAATGCCAGAAATACGCACTCACCAGATGGAGTCGCTGTCTAGAATTAGAACAGCAAAAATCGCATCTGATAAGATCCAGGAAATCAGAGGTATGTAGTCAACATCAGCTCCCCCTTTCCACTCTTATTCGAAATATAGGACTTTCTTTTAGAATGTAACAGGTTATGTGGATCATGACCAGAAAGCTTTCTTTTTTATAACAAAAACAACTCAGCGTATATCCCATCCGAAGAAATAAGTCACCAATGACAAAAAAGAGAAAATTTCATGGTGCCGTATTTATTGGTGAACTAACATATAAAAAACAAACATAAAACCACATGTGCAAAGAGCACTTACATAAAAAGCAGCCAATCTAGCCAGGGAAAAAGGGCAGCAAGGACCTCAAGCACGGACATACACCCAGTACGACTTCCACCAATGCCAGAAATACGCACTCACCAGATGGAGTCGCTGTCTAGAATTAGAACAGCAAAAATCGCATCTGATAAGATACAGGAAATCAGAGGTATGTAGTCAACATCAGCTCCCCCTTTCCACTCTTATTCGAAATATAGGACTTTCTTTTAGAATGTAACAGGTTATGTGGATCATGACCAGAAAGCTTTCTTTTTTATAACAAAAACAACTCAGCGTATATCCCATCCGAAGAAATAAGTCACCAATGACAAAAAAGAGAAAATTTCATGGTGCCGTATTTATTGGTGAACTAACATATAAAAAACAAACATAAACCCACATGTGCAAAGAGCACTTACATAAAAAGCAGCCAATCTAGCCAGGGAAAAAGGGCAGCAAGGACCTCAAGCACAAAACATTATATGTAAGTAGTAGGCTTGCACTTACGTGGAATGCCACCAATCCATTGCAGAGTGGTGGCCAGGACCTCAAGCCTTGTATAATAAGAAACTTCAACAGCTGTTTCGCAAACATACGCATCACCAGAAGTATAAAATGTTTTGCATGCATAAAGGAGTATTGGTTTATATAACCAGATACATAAGAAATAAATTTCTGGGGTCAAAATGTAATTTCCTGTTCAGGAATGATATCCTGTTTGGCACCATCTTAACTAAGGGAACCTCTATATAGTGAACAGAAGGGCAAAAATCAAGCAAAGTAAGGGCCAGAACATTTTTAAAATAAATAATTTAAAACATTGGTATAAAATCTCTGTATTTAGAGTTTCAGGAAAATGGTTTAAAACACAGTTGACTTAAATCCATTACCATTTCCCTTGAAGTTCCTTTAACATTGGGACACACCTGCCATTAAGTGTGCATCTAAACTCACAGCTCTGTTTTGTTTTTTTTCTCTACAATCTGGAGCGTGTGGTTAGGGGGAGATCTCTCTGCAGGGACTCATTAGAAATATAAAAATGATAAAAATTGAGTCATCACACCGACATCCACTAACAGATAAAATGTCAGTTTAGGGTGGACTGACCTTGGACAGGTACGATCAGCTTTTGGAAAAAAATGTAGCATCGTGAATTTGGGCTCTTCATATACTGATATTGCAGATGAAGCAGGAACATTATTGTTGTGTAGCAGTGATTGTTAATAGCTAACACAGTTTGTCAGTAAGTGCTGAGTCGACAGAGACATCCCTACACATTGCTGTGATATATGTGGTGTCATTTGCGTTAGCTGCCATTTTGGTTTCGTGCATTTCTCCAGAGTAGGCCCCAGGGGAATATGAGTCCAATGTTTATGAGCTTGGCAAGCGCTGGTTCATGTTTATTAATTGGCTTTACAGGGATTACTCGTTAAATTACAGCCCATTACTTCTTTCAGCCATAATAATATTAACCCCTTTCTTTATCACCTCCACACTGCCTACAGTGAGGTTGGCCAGAGATATTTGCAAACGCTGCTGCCAAATAGAACAATACCTATGGTCATATCGGTTGGAATGGTCCATCTGGTCAATTGTAACAATCCATTGACAATATGTCTTGATTAATCTGTGCTTTATAGTAAAAAGGAAAACTCCTCTAGCAGAATATATACTGAATTTAAAATGCATTTGTAGCCAACATTTATAGGAAATAGTTAAAACCTCTCTAATGCCGCGTACACACGGTCAAACTGTATGACGTACTTAGTCTGGCGGAAAAGTACGCCAGACTGTCCGTCGGAATTTCCGAACGGGCTACTTGCCCACACACGGCACTTTTTGAGCGGACTAATACGGCATACTAAGTCCGCCGTACTATCCGCCGTACTTTTGAAAATACTTTTGAAATGAACGGACTCGCCCACACACGCGGAGGAAAGTCCGCTCATTTCGAGCGGGTCTCCAGGTAGGCGGGGCCCGCGAAGGAGACGGCGAGGAAGAAAGCCGGACTCCTCCGCTAGCAAAAGAGCTACAAGAAGATAGCGGAGGAGTCCGGCGAGAAGACCCCCGAAGATGGAAGACCCCCGGAGCTGTGCAATAAAGTATTTTATCTCATGTGTTGTGTTTTTTTTGTACTTTAATTTTACAGGTGAATGGGTAGGGGTACATTGTACCCCATACTCATTCACATAGGGTGGGGGGCCGGTATCCGGGGGCCCCCTTATTAAAGGGGGCTCCCGGATTCCAATAAGCCCCCCGCCCGCAGACCCCGACAACCAACGGCCAGGGTTGTCGGGAAGAGGCCCTTGTCCTCATCAACATGGGGACAAGGTGCTTTGGGGTGGGGGGGCCGCGCGGCCCCCCCCTTCCCCAAGGCACCCCCCCATGTTGAGGGCACGCGGCCTGGTACGGCTCAGGAGGGGGGGCGCTCGCTCGCCCCCCTTTCCTGGCCGGCCGGGTAGCGTGCTCGGACAAGGGTCTGTTGTGGACTTGGGGGGGACCCCCACGCCGATTTTTTTCGGCGTTGGGGTTCCCCTTTAAGTCCATACCAGGCGGCAGGGCCAGCGACGTCTCCATCGCGGGCCCCGCCTACCTGGATACCCGCTCGAAATGAGCGGACTTTTCTCCGGGCGGGAAAAGTCCGCTCATTTCAAAAGTACAGCGGACTGGCATACACACGGCTGGATTGTCCGCCGAAATGCAAGTACGACGGACAGAATTTCGAAAAAAAACGAAATTCTTAGTACACCGGACTGCACGCTGAAAAAGTCCGCTGAAGCCCACACACGAGCGGACTGTCCGCTGAAATGTGTTTCGGCGGACTAAGTAGGCCATACAGTCCGCCCGTGTGTACGCGGCATAAGATTGTTTTCTTTCTGTGGCCCTTATTGCTCTCTCACCTGCTGTACTCTCTTAAGCTGGGTACACACTTGATCTTTCATAGCAAGATTAAACTGAGGATGGTACAAATTGTACAAAAATTCTCAAACGACAGGCTTATTTTTGTTTGACTTCTTGTTGTTTATTGCTTCTGATCATGTGCAGTCTTTCGTATCCAATTGCTGCAAACAGCACACATTAAATTAAAATCTTCAGTTCTGTTCATGTATGAAAAACATTTTGGAGTTTGTCCCTTTGGAAATTTTTGTTTGGAAAGTCTGAATTGGATGTTGAAAGTTGTGTACACACTATACAAAATTTGAACGACCATTCCTCGTAAGGAATATTTCTTCAGATTTTCTCAGTGTGTACCCCACTTTACAGAGATCAACAATTTACCCATACACATGCAGTATTTCACAAAAGTAAGTACACCCCTCACATTTTTGTAAATATTTTATTATTCTTTCATGCGACAACACTGAAGAAATGACACTTTGCTACAATGTAAAGTAGTGAGTGTACAGTTTGTATAACAGTGTAAATTTTCTGTCCCCTCAAAATAACTCAACACACAGCCATTAATGTCTAAACTGCTGGCAACAAAAGTGAGTACACCCCTAAGTGAAAATGTGCCAATTGGGCCCAATTTTCCCTCCCCGGTGTGGAAGAGGACTCCAGTGGCAACCTGTGAAGCTCTGGCGAAACCTAATTCCCAAGCAGGTTAAGACCACAGAAAATAATGATGGCCACACAAAATATTGACACTTTGGTCCCAGTTTGGAAATTTTCACTTAGGTGTGTGCTCACTTTTGTTGCCAGCGGTTTAGGCATTAATGGCTGTGTTGAGTTATTTTGAGGGGACAGCAAATTTACACTGTTATACAAACTGTACACTCACTACTTTACATTGTGGAAAAGTGTAATTTCTTCAGTGTTGTCACATGAAAAGATATAATAAAATATTTACAAAGATGTGAGGGGTGTACTCACTTTTGTGAGATATTGTAGGTGTGGTAATAACCACTGTGCCTAAACTGGTTCTATCTTAGCTTAGCACAGTCCTTTTATAATAATTATTTCCGTGCATTCCTATTTTGTTAGGTACACACTGTCTGCCTTTATATTCTATCTACTGTATATATAGTCACCTCTCTTCCTCTTGATCCAGCTACTACAGTACCTTCCTATTTCTCTGCATAGTTTCTCAAGTTCCTTTCTACTAATATCGATACTATAGTTATGAGTCATTTTAAAATACCCAAGTGACCTTATCATATCTGCTGCCAACAAACATCTGACACGAACATTCTCCTTTGGCCAGACCTAATAGTCCTCTTCTCACCCTCATGTCAGTGGTCACACACTTGACCATATATTTATTAGTCTCTGCACTATATAGATTTTAGTTCGCTTTTCCCATTATCAATCCTAATTTACAAACACTTCTCCCTGTCCTTCCTGCAAATCTCTTCTGAAAAAGCACCAACTCTAAATTTTCACTCTCTTGCTCACATTCTGTAATGTCATCTTTATATGTAGACCACAGCACCAATGCCTAATCTTTTTGCGCAAAGCAACAACTCTGGTACACCATAATGTGGACATAATGTCTGTTTTATGTGCAGTAGATGATACTTAAATGTATTTTTGGCCACTGATCTTTTTTCTTTAATATCATATGTTTTTGCCTATCTGATGTCAAATCACAACCTTCAGGGGCTAAGTTTGGACAGCTCTGGGTTCTCTGGAGCCAGGGTCAGTCATATAGAAGTCTGAATATATGCCAACAACGTTACCTTGTGACCATTGTTCTTGAACACTTGAGACCATTGGAATCGCTTATTATACCGCACAGAAATTTTCCAGTGTCTCTGCGGAAAAAATCTCTGAGATTCTTCAGCAGTCATGCAGATCACAGTCTATAATGCTCAGTGAGAGGTTTGGTGGGGTATGTATGACCTATAACTTGGCAGTAATGAGAAGATTACTTGACTTGCAGCAAACATTTGATGTGTGTGTTGGGTGAAATATGAATTCTGCTGATCATTAAGTACTTTCTGCCTATGGCCAGCCTAAGTGAAGAAACTGAATGCATTTCAGACACTTGATGTCCAGAATTTGTGCTAAAACAACAATATTCCACTGTGGGGTTAACTGGGAAGCCAAACCTAAGACTCCAACAGGTTTAATTATCTTGCTTTAATGAGGATTAATTAGCAATCCGGTTTTCCTATAATGTAGTGTGTTGGAGCTTAATAAACATTGATCACCACTTTGCCACCCAGTAAAGTCAAAGATAACAGAAATGGATGGAACTTTTGTAAAACACAAAGAACACAATCCCTGTGGACAGCACAGCCCTTTGAACATAAATGTATTGGCATTTCAAATTGCTAAAAAAAATCTTCAGCTAGCCACACAAATTGGTTTTTCAACTTAACTTGTGAGAAAGTTTACAATAAATATTGGGCACAAACTGTCATTAGGTGTTTAAATAAGATTCTAGTTTCTATGAAACCTAGGATGTGTACATGTTCATTCTGGTTTCAACTGAGAACACTTGACCAGTACTGATGAAGTCTCTGTTCACAGGTGCCACTGGCCACCAATGTATTTCTTGTATCTAGTGTCCAATACTAACCCTGAAAGCTTTCTGAAACTGCAGGTGTCTTCCTCTATGAAACAGATTCATAAGATGACAGAGTATAGGTGAACAGACCTCCTCTTAGTGCAGAAATAAACAGCACGACGGCCCTGTGTTAATTCAACTGCTAAACTTTTGATTGGAGAGTACATTTTAAAACCATCATATCTATAATAAAGTGGCCCACCAGGTGCCTTTACACATGCAAGAATTGTCTTCAGCGCATACTCTGGTAAACCTCCTTACATACTTAAGTCTTCCTATTGACCAGCAAATGTGATTGTTGGCCTTACTGGCCAATAAAAGACAGTGATTGACCAGAGATGCTATGGTTGATATTTGTGTAACAGATCTTCCTAGGTTTTCGAAGATCTGGAAACAATCTAAGGTTACAAAAGGCACTTGGAGTTGTGGACCAGAGGACCGCTTTAGAAAGTAAGGTGTGCCCATAGATTTACTTTACATATTGTTATGGAGGATTTGTTTGACAGCATTTCTTCAAAATGAACAAGAAATTGTTCCCATATAGATAATATAAACCTAAACAAAGATGGAGTCTACACTGCAAAGGAGAACACTTTATTTATTTAATTTCCCATTCTGACATATTATCTTTATACCTTTCCACAATGAATTGGACAGTCACCAGTAGTGATCTTTCATAACATACAACCTTTACCACTTAAATAGTTCTGGCTGTCACCCCATTTCCCAAAGAAAAGCAGTGCAGAACATAAAGCCCCATACACACTATCAGTTTTCCTTTAGATTTACCAAAACCATATAATATGAGGTCAAACCTTAGGAGTTTCAATTTGAATGCAATCAGGCAGGCCCTTGCACTATAACAGTGGAAAAACAGTAAACTAAGTTGTGTGCATGTTGGCCGCTAGATAGAGCTGGCTATTACTACTGTACATGACATGTACGTAGGTTGCACCACATTGTTTTTACAAATTGAGATCTGAAAGAAGATGAACTTTAACAGGACAAACTGTAATGTTAACCTGATGTGTATCGTTTATGTACTTTATTGGCTACATTATTTTAATACAGTATTTTCTCTATAGAGTCTTTAAAGGAAAGTTTTAGTTTCTTTGAGTTGATTAATTTTTTTCTAACTTTTGTAAACAATTCAAGAAAAGTTTGTTGATTTCTTTTAAGATCAAATCAATATTATTTTGATCTGTTGTAATAGGGGCTCTTAAAGTGGTTGTAAACCCTCCCCCACAACTTTGTCCCATGTAAATTGGCATAAAAAATCCTAATGAACACTGCTTGTAGATATCTCCTTACTTGCTTAGTATTGTTGTAATCCTTGTTCTGTAGAATGAAGTCACTGAGCATGCCCAGATCTCCCCTGATTTAAGGCACACTCTCTATGTCTTATCTATCTGTTATCAGGACTTCCTACGGCACAACACTGAACTCTGCTAATCACTCAGAGTTTCCTCCTACACACCATGTGACCATGTGATCTCACATACAGTCTAAACTTGGCCATTACTGCAGTCTTATCAGCTGAAGCTGATAAGTCTGACAAAGGGAAACATTAGACATCGGCACAAGTAAATACTATGAAATAAACAAGTAAGCTATGAACAAGGAAGCAGGGTTGCCATAGAAACGCTGGATTGAGAAGAAGGCTTGGTTAACAGTACAGGAAGTGCTCAATGTAAGGGCGGAAATACACTCCACTGTGGACTCAGAAAACAATACTTAAGATGGCACTGCCCAACCCCTGGAAACAAGTTTTTTTAAAGTTTCTTTAAACAGTAAGTAATATGCGATTTGGACTGGATTACAGTGGCTATAGTCTAATAATGACTTATTATAATGGACTAAATGAAAAGAAGCATCAGAGTGGGAGAGCTTACTTCCTCTTTAAGCAGTGTGAAACCCACAGGCCAGCGCCTACTCTGCCTATTTAGTAATCTGGCACTGATGAAGAACAAGCCTTTCCTCTATTGATCCATCAGAAAGATTTTGTAGAATCAACAATTCATCTGTGTTCCTCAACAAGTAGACAAGCCAGGGCATCAGCAGTGCAGGAAGGGGGGGAAAGTCAGTATGTGGCGAGACAGCCAAGTTTGATTTCAGCTTTTATAGGATGAAATTAAAAAGAACATGTAGAATGCAAGGAAACATTATCAAGAACATCAAATTATAGAAAAGAGGTTATGTGCTTTAGTAATTAACGTTTAGAAAACCTTAATTACAAAGATCAATAAAATAAGATAATCTTAGATAGATTGCTTAGATTTTATCCCCTTGAGATCCTATTATTAAATACAGTGCTATTTTATGTATAGACTTACAGTTGATGGAATGGGGAACTTAAACTACAAATAATACTAAAAATAATATTATAGTAATGATATCTGTATAATCAGAATATTTTGAACTGACTCTGAGTACAGGACTCCCTGTTAAAAGGTATATCCACTTTAATGGAAAAAAGTAGCAAATAATAATAATAAAAAAATAATATAGCATATACAATTGCTACACAAGCCAATGTTGTAATTTAATATTAAATAGCTTTTATTTTTAATCTGCAGCACTGTAATTTTCTGTAAAGTTCAATGCAATATGCCAATCTGGAGGCATTCTGTACATCCTTGATGTGCAGAACACCCCCAGAAATCTAATTTTCTGCTTGTGTGATTGTCTCACTGATTTTCTCAGAAGTCTGCACTAAGATACAAGTCAAACACCTGGCACCATCTGCAACAGAAATTTACATTTTGTTGAGATACTCCCCAGGGATAAATACTTCTAAAGGGATGCAGGCAGTGCAGCTTTTCTCATTAGAGCACTGAGAATGCACCAGCTGATTATAATGAACACAGACGCTCCCATTCAGTATCAGTATCCAAAGGGCATGGTGGCACAAACAGTTATTTCTTCATAGCAACACATAGTAGGACATTGCTACAAAGCTTTTTAAAGTCCCTGCAATTTACATTGATCTCAGAAGCAGCAGAGCTACTCTTTAAACCTTCTAATTAATAACCACTCATAGAACTCAACTCACTTTTAAATTGTGTTTTCCTAAAAGTGGGCAGAACTCTCACAGGTGGGCATGGTGTTGCATAAACCTGACAAGTTCAAATTGTACCTGAAAAATCCACGAAGTTGGTCCCATCAGAGACAATCTTCATCTCTTAGTTTCATTCTATCCAACAACCATCTGCCAGTCTATAGAGATGAGAAATAATGACTTAAAGGGTTGTAAATAGGGATGGGCGAAGGGTTCGGCGCAAGCCTGAGTTCGGGCCGAACTTTAGTTGTTTGGATGTTCGGCGAACACCGAACAATATGCAGTGTTCGTGGCAAATTTGAAAGTCGCAGAACACCGTTAGTCTATATGACACTAACATGAAAAACTAAAAGTGCTCATTTTAAAGGCTTTTATGCAAGTTATTGTCATAACAAGTGTTTGGGAACCCCAGGGGACATGTATCAATGCAAAAAAAAAGTTTTAAAAACTGAAGTTTTTTCCGGAGCAGTGATTTTAATAATGCTTAAAGTGAAACAATAAAAATTAAATATTTCTTTAAATATCGTGCCGGGGGGTGTCTATAGTATGCACATAAAGTGGCACAGTTTTCCTGTGTTTAGAACAGTACCGCCACAAAATGACATTTCTAAAGGAAAAAATTTAATTAAATGTAATTAATTTAAAACTGATCACGGCTGTAATGAATTGTCGGGTCTCGGCAATATAGATGAAACTCATTGAAAAAAACACCATGAGTCCCCCCTCACCCCCCTTTGGGTCTGGTAGGAATATTAAGGGGAACCCCGAACCAATTTAAGAAAAAAAAAATGGCGCAGGGGTCCCCCTAAAATCCATACCAGACCTTTGTCCGAGCACGCAACCTGGCAGGCCGCAGGAAAAGAGGGGGAAGCGAGAGAGCACTCCCCCCCACTCCTGAACCATACCAGGCCACATGCCCTCAACATGGGGAGGGTGCTTTGGAGTGGCCCCCCAAAGCACCTTGTCCCCATGTTACTTCCTGTGATTGTCACGAGGATAAACACTGTAGTTTTGGTTACTGAAGCCCCCGATTCCCTCGTGAAGACTGAGGAGAATAATAAATTCAATACCTTCGCCACCTCCCCATCTTTTTTAACCAGATGTCCTTCCCCATTCTTTATGGAGCCAATATGGTCTGTCCTCCCTTTTTCTTGGAAAGTTCTTTGGATTTTTTTTGCTCTGTGCCACTATGTGTCTTTCGTGTTCTATCTTAGCCATCCTTATTGCACCCTTAACTTCTTGTTGCATTCTTTATAAAGTCTGAATGCTGATGATCCCCTCAACCTTGTATTTTTTGAAAGCCTTCTCCTTTGCTTTTATATGCATTTTAACATTGGAGTTAAGCCATCCAGGACTTTTGTTCGCTCTTTTAATTTTATTAATCAAGGGGATGCACTGGCTAATGCCCTTATTTTATATGCTCTTAAAGCGAACCCATCTCTCCTCCATGTTCTTTGTTCCTAAGATTTTATCCCAATTTATATCTTCTAGCAAGGTTCGTAGTTTAGGAAAGTTGGCTCTTTTGAAATTCGGTGTCTTTGTATTCCATTTATGTTTCCTATTTGTGTGATTTATACTGAAGCCAATTGACATGTGATCGCTGTTTCCTAAATTGCCCTGGGGGTGACAAAATGAGGGTGTTTTTAAGGGTTTGATTGGCTTTAAAAGGCTCCTGAGGGTTATGGAAGCTCCTTTCAACCATCCTGGACATATTCTTGTGTCAAAAAATGGCACCTCATTAGCCTCATTACTTTGCCTTTTAAATACAAAAAGAAAGCAAAGACAGAGAAAGAAGTTAAATTATAACATAAGTCAATCATTTTTATTTGTATTTTTTTAAGAAAACACTCTTAAATTGCAAGGTAAAAAATTTGCATGAATGCATACTTGCAATACATTGCAATTAGTTATAGGTGATACAAAGCTGGACCTACCATCCAAGGGAAGTGATGAAATTGTTACATTACAAGATGTTTTCTGTAGGAAATATTTTTTTGTATTCTCAGGAATAGATGTGTTATGAGGGGGTTCTGTCTCCAACTTGTCCGCTTCTCCTTTTTTTTTTATCAACTACAACTGCATTAATCTCTTTATGACCATCTAACAGATATATGCGGTAGCAAAAGGGTAAGTAGTAGGGTCCACATGGAGGACATATACGCCAGTGGGCGGTTGATGTTTATGGGCTGAAAGCGCGCTTATTGCATACTCCTACCTCAAAGACTGAGCTGTCAAAGACACCTCTTGGTCCATACTAAAGATTGGTAGCTGGCAGGACCACATGATTGCCGATCCTTCCCGATTCCCCTCTCCCCAGGTGTTCAGAAATGTTTAAAGGGATGGTGGGTGGGTAGAGGTTAAAAATGGGCTATCAGAGCCAGCAAGTTGTCTGCATTATATTCAGAACTACTCTTCAATTGTACTGAGCAACAAGAGAAGTACAAATTTACTTTACAGCATAGTATACATTATCCTTTATACCACCATCATATTTTATTTATAAAGTGCCATATATCTCATAGTGGTGTACATAAAATCATAGAAGAGGAATTGCAGTTGCAGCACAAAAGAAAAAAAACTTTTCACCTATGAAGAATTGCAGATAATTACACACAGCACATAGTGTTATAATAACCCTATCAATGTTTTATTGAAAGTATAAGTGGACTAAAATATTTTTTTTTTGTTCACTAGGAAAGCAATTACATTCTAAGCCACTGAACAATCTGCTTGTTGAGTTTGGAATTATACCATCCCATGTATATGTTTCCTATGCCTGCAAACATCTTATTGTCCCAGAGGGAATACAAATTTCATAAGTTATTGCCAAAAATCTTTTAACAGAATTGCTACTATTTCTCCGTAAAATGCTATATATATGTAGACTTTTTCTGGGGAATTCCCGCATTCCTCCTGTTGGGAACAGGTTCTTGAATCTTTCGCATGAAGGGGGGTTGCACTGTGGTTAGTGTAAAGAACAAAAAAAAAAATACCCCTATGCACACTGATGTATTGATTGTAATGAGGCTGGAGTGTTCATACTGTGGACACTCCATCCTCATTGCATGTTTAGCCATTGCTATCTAGGATGCAGCTGGCTGCATAGCAACAGATGACTCATTCCCATTCTGCTGCCAGCTAGGGGATACCCTGGCTGTCAGCTGGAAGTAAACGAAGGGGTGGGATGCTAGAGACAAATATGGTCATGGTCATATTTGGACAATGATGTCATCAACATTCACGCCCCTTTGTTTACTTTCAGCTGTTGGCCAGGGAATTTCCCAGCTGGCAAGTAAATGGGCTGGGAATGAGTCAGCAGTCTCTGGCTTCATAGCGACCAGGGAGTCATGCGTGGAAAGCTGTCACATTCATATTCCTGACAATTTCCCAGCGCTAAATGCTCCACTCTGAGCACTGGTGTCTCTCTGAAGGCCAATTCAGAGTCTTAACCACTTCAGCCCCCGAAAGATTTTACCCCCTTAATGACCAGAGCATTTTTTTGAGATACAGCACTGCCTCGCTTTAACTGACAATTGCGCATTGCACCCAAACAAAATTGATGTCCTTTTTTTCCCACAAATAGAGCTTTCTTTTTTATTACATTTTTTTTTTATTGTTTTCTTTTTGCGCTATAAACAAAAAAAGACTGAAAATTTTGAAAGAAAAAACAATATTTTTTATTTTTTGCTATAATAAAGATCCCCAAAAAAACAAATGTCTTCCTCAGTTTAGACCGGTATTCTTCTACTTATTTTTGGTAAAAAAAATAAGCGTATATTGATTGGTTTATGCAAAAGTTATAGCATCTACAAAATAGGGGATATATTTATGGCATTTTTATTATAATTTTTTTTATTAGTAATGGCAGTGATCTGCGATTTTTATCATGGCTGGGACATTGCGGCGGACAGATTGGACACTTTTGACACTATTTTGGGACCATTGACATTTATACAGCGATCATATCGAAAAATAGCCACTGATTACTGTATAAATGTCACTGGCAGGGAAGGGGCTAAACATCAGGGGGCGATCAAGGGGTTAAGTGTGTTCCCTCGGTGTGTTCTAACTGTAGGAGAGTTGGGCTCACTAGAACATTACAGAGATGACTGCTCCCGATCACTAGGCGCAGTAGATCCCTGTGACGTCACTAGGCAGAACAGGGAAATGCCTTGTTTACATTCTACCTCTCTGTGCCATGATTGCAGGCCACCGGCGGACATTGAGTCCACGGGACCGCTAGCCTGCGATGATGGATGGATGTACGGGTTCGCCAATTTGCGCAGCCATGCCATTCTGCGACGTACATCGCCGTGCAGCGGTTGGCAAGCGGTTAATTGACTCCAGTTTGACTCTGTAAACTGTCGCCAGTTCTTTTAGAATCTTTCAGAGCCAAACAACATATTCTAAAGGTGATAGTAGTAAGAAATATTTGAATCTGACGCACGTGTAAGTACTGTTTACCAAAACTGGTTATGTTAAAAGGGCCTTATAAGTATAATATAAGTTAGTTATTTTCCATAGACAGGCCTCTTAGGTGGACATGGGGTAGTCAGGCTATAACATTTGGCACACTTTTTTTTATTTAACACAAATAGTCACATTCTAAAAGCAATGACAGATGTGGGTGCTCCAGACATCTAACCTCCCTTAAGCCTCGTACACATGATTGGACTTTCCGACAACAAGCTCACATCCAACATTTCCAGACGGAAAATCCGATCGTGTGTACGCGGCATTAGACTGCTTCCTTCTTTGGAAAGGCAAAAGGTGCCCTTTTTGCTTATATAGAAGCTAGCTGGACATGTGATGCAAACACCTGGCTCCTCTGACAGCTGTATCCATGGTTTTATCGGGGACGCGTTTCAAGAAATCGTACCCCTTTATCAGCCTGATGCCCTATACCAGAGATATGCACTTAGCGGACCTTCAGCTGTTGCAGAACTACAAGTCCCATGAGGCAAAGCAAAACTCTGACATCCACAAGCATGACACCCAGAGGCAGAGGAATGATGGGATTTGTAGTTTTGCAGCAGCTGGAGGTGCGCTAATTGCATATCCCTGCCCTTTACCTTATGCCCTGTACATTACTAAGTTTTCCTTTGGAGTACTGCCATTGCTGTCTACTTTGCTTAGATTTCTACATTGGGGAACATGCAGAGATTTAACAATACCAACCAGTGAGATACTTGTGCTCTTTTTCCAACCTTTAAAAGAAAAAAAGAAACAGTATATGATTAGAGATCAAAAACAACATACTCTTCTTTTCTGAAGGTTGTTATGGAGTACATCCACTCACTATGTATAAAAACTAAGCGTTAATAAATATTTACTATGTGAGGCTGTAACACACAAACCAATACTCTAGAATGAGTACATCATTCATAATTGCGTGCGTGGTAAGTGTATTATCGTATTATTTAGGATCAGCAATACATGATATCAATATCTGCCAGGAGATACTGCAGAGTGTATTAAGCACAATAATTGCAGCTGTGACTCACAGATGCCTCTGATTCGCAGTAATATTAAAGGTCCCAGTGTACAGATTTTCTTACTTCCATCCAGCTGTTATGTTATGCTTAACATTTGTCATGTAACTGTGCAGGAATTGAGAAATTGGCTCATTCTTAAAGTGGAACTTTAATCAGACAATTAAGTCTTGCTAGATTACGTTAGGCTGGCTCCTTTTGCAGGTATAGCTATGTAAAACATTACAAAAAAAGCACCTACACTGTTTAAAATGTAGTAATACACTGTCTCACCCTGCTCTGCACAAGCTCAGTTGCTCTCTATTTTTTGGTACTGTGCTGAAAATGTAGAGGCTGATCTGCTGACAGCTTAAAGATTTACTGCTGCTTGGGGTTTCTGGGCTTCAGAAAATGGCAGCCTCCAGAGAGAAGAAACAGGAACAATGCTGCAGGCAATTCTCAGCACATTGCACATTACTTATTAATGTGGAATGTATGTTCCTTGCTAAAGAACATTTTTTATCAAGTTGTTTTGGGTAAATCTCCTCTTAAAGAGGATTCAATTCTGAAAGCTGTTCCCCCAAAAGTCGGACATAGGGCAAAGGACTTAGTCTCCTGCCTGTGGTCTCCGTATGATCTTTTACCCAGGCCTCAAGTCCTGCGGGAACGCATGGGAATTTCTGTACTTTTTCCACAACAGGAACTCAGTTCCCATTAGCAGCCGCATCCTGCAAGACTTTGAAGTATGCGAGTTGTGTGGCAGGTGCTACACCAGCAGCCGCCGACACAGCTCGCAATAGTAAGTGCCGCACACCAGGGGTGGACTGACCATTCAGGCATTGCCAGTAGGGGGCCCCATGACAGCTTACACTTCGATCTACCTGTCAATCACAGCTAGCTGACGGGTAGATCAGGTCCCTGCTGCTAAGAGATTGTATTTAGTCAGACCTCTCGTGATGCGCTCCTCCCCGCCGGCCCCTCCTGATTTTCTGTCTCCTGCATACTTGCTCTGTGTGTCCCGCTGAACTCCCCCCCTCCTCTATCTTCAGTGCCATATGATGAGAGAACCCAGAGGAGGAGCACAGCTATTCTGCTCACAGGACATGCAGGGAGAGAGGTGAGCTGTGGGAGGAACATCAGTTTGGGGTGGTAAGCTGAGCACAATACCTGGCAAAGTTTAATGCCATGAGGGAAGTTTATGTGGAAATATGTGAAGGGTTGGAATAGCAGTGAGTGTGTGTTGGAGCCCTGCAGAGTTTGCAGCCCCCAAGCTAATATACATCTCCTAAGCAGGAACACATCACTATCTCCCCAAGCATTCTGTCCAGATAATGTGCAGTTAATTTATGACCTTTCTGTTTAACCCTGTGTTATCCAAACTTTGTTCAATGAAAAGTGTAAACTCACCACATAAACACTCTATACACAAAATAACATTCCCCAATAAAGATCAGAACATGATGTTCACATTTGCATGGAAGCACAATTGAATGAATGCTGATTATTCAGAGAATTACCGTATTTATGTTTATTGAGGATTGTTTTTTTTTTTTATGTACTAACAGTTAAGCTTCATACACACAATACGAAAATTGGATGAAAAATACCACTTTTGAAGTGTTTGTGGATATGAGCATATCATTTTTTTAGTTTTTTTGGTGCGGGAGTGGATCTTGGGTGGGAGTTCCCACACTTTTTTCCCCAGGACTTGACCCCTGCTTTTACCCATTACTGACTTACCATGTCTTGTTCTACATGTTGTTTCTCTGTGTGTAGGTAATCTGAGATTGAAACGCCACACCAATACTTAATCATCTAGATATAAATTTATTCCAAAGTAAGATAATACTTGTAATCACAAAGCCATTGCATTATCAGATCAGAGAGCTGCTCTACCCAGCTGTTGACAAAAATAAAATCATATTTTGCATCAGTCCAATATATTACCTTTCATTTCAAGCTGATGAAGAGGGTGTTTTTGACCCCCAAAATGTTTTTGCTTTGTGACACAGGTTTTATCTTACTGTAGAATAACTTTAAAACTGGACGATGAAATATCAATGTGGCACTTCAATCTCAGATTATCTTAGTCGAAGAAGACAAAGAAGACAGTGGAAGTCATGTGGCAAGAAGAAGATGCCAACCCTAAGAATCCAGACAACCTATTCATTAGGATAACCATAAGATTCCAGTGCTATCCTTCCAAATGTATTTTCTATCTTGGTGGAGGTAGGTTTTTGGTTACGTATGTCAAAGCTTGTAGTAAAAGGGGACAGTGAGCAGCAGAGTAATACATTCACCCAATCACACTCCAAATCTTGTAAGACTAGCAGGCTGTAGTCACAGTAATGCCTAGGCTCACTCAAATACCTGGAAGTGCATTGCTGTTTTTAAAGCCCAACTCTGGGCAAATTTTTTTCCATGCAGTGGGGCAGTGCCCACATTGCACAGGTTGTCTAGGGGATCCTTCACTGCACCGGAAAACAGCATTCCTTCACGGTCCAGCGATGGACTGTTTCTTCTCTATGGAGCCTGCTCTGAGCTTGATGATATCAGGAACGTGGGGCTGCCGGACCAGTCTTGTGCTGGGAGGATCGGACGATTAGGTTAGTAAATCTCCTTTCTCCTCTCCCCTAGCCAAAAATGAGCAGTTAGCCCGTGGACTGCAGATACAGCCCCACTGCATGGGAAAACGTTTTTGCCCTCGGAGATGGGCTTTGAGGAGGAATTCAAGGCAAAGGTAGCTTTTTCAGTGTGCTGCTTAGACACAGTTAGCATTTCCTTATGTTTCCCAATACATAGCAGATGTTCACTTTTTTGAGCTCAGGTCCACATAACGACTCTTCCACACCATTCATTTTCAATGTCACCTTAACCAACTGAGGAACTGCGTCTGCATTGCAGTGTATTGCAATGCATGGTAACATGTTACATGTGTTACGTTGTGCTGCATTGCAAAGAATGGTGCAGATTTTTTTTAGTCCATGCAGGAAAAATCAATGGGATTAATTAACAAAAGAAAATATGTAAACTTCTAGTGCCGATCTCTAAAAATATTAGTTGCCTGGCTGTCCTGCTGATTCGGTGGTCATTACCTTCTAAAGGCTGTGATCAAGAATAAGTATGCTGATCAGGAGTTTTGACTTCATTCAGGATTTCAGATTTTAATGCTTGTTCTAGGTCAGTGATTTGCATAGTACCGAAGCTGGAGACAGCCAGGTAACTAGTTTTATTTGAAGGAGGTCAGCAATGGCATCCTTTTTATTTCTTGCAGTACAAGGTTTGCTTTATTGAAAACCTGTGAACCAGAAACATGGAAGCTGCCATTACTAACTTGGTTTTTAAAGGTGCAGGCTTCAATGTCATCAACCGTAACCTGTGACTCAGAACCAACACGCCACACTAGTTAAGTCTGAATTTTTGCTTTGCATATGCGAGAGTATTAACTAAATAGGTAGAGAAACTGAGATCAGAGTGACACCTCCAAATCATGGCTCATTAGGACTTGAGGTCAGGGGGGGGGGGGGGGGGGCATTAAAAACTTCCTACCCACCTCCCCATAGGCTATAAAGTGTCAGACTAGGGGTTTTAGGATGCTTTGTGCCCCTGCCAAAAAGGATTCCCCTTTTCAAGCGAATGGAGGCACACCACAAATGTCCCACAATTGCGTACATTATACGTGGCTGTGGCATGTTGGTGCAGTATTTACAAGGTTAAAGCAGATGCCAAGAAGGCATCATATCCAAACGTGGTTCGCTTTTAAGAGGCGCAACAATTTTTTCCTTACATCTAAACATAGTCTTAAAGCTTAATTCCAGGCAAGAGCACATTGTCCAATTAAAATACACATATTAGAACTGTTTTATCTGCTAAAGGATTTGTAATTCTGCGAAGACAGCACAGCCAGGGGGGTGACACCACTTTCTCTGCTAACATTATGGAATACAGTGGTGCCACCTCTCTGTCTGCTGCCTGTTGGACAATATAGCAGCAGCGAGATACTATTAAACTTGTCTCACGTGGCTCTTTCTTCTTCTCAGCATGCTCTTTGCCATCATATCACAGCCTGGTTGGCTTCAAGTGCTTCCCTTCCCTCTCCCTGTTAAAGCGCTGATCTGCAAGAGATGATAAGGTCTGGGATTTGCTATATGTAAAAATACTTCAAAAGAATACCTGTAAGGCCCCTTTCACACTGTGGGATATTCAGGTCTGCCTGTCAGTTTTGATGGTGGACCTGAACCTGCTAGTATATGGAGCGACGGATGTCAGAGGTGACATGTCCACTGACATCCGACCTGGTCCGATCTGCTAAAAGCAGATAGATGGCCCTACGTTTGGATCCATCTCTATCGGATCGGGTGAGATCTGATGAAAACAGACATGCTGTCCATTTTCATCTGATCTCTCCATAGAAACCAGCGACACTCTACAAGCCCCTCCCTGCACAGTGAGCAGAGAGGGACTTGTTGTCCGCCGGCTCAGCGGAGATCAAAGCAGAGATCTCCCGCTGAGCTGGCGGACAGAGGTGGACTCCGTGGAAGCGGATCAGCCTCGTGAGAATGAGGCCTAAAACAGAAGTTTCTCTTCCAAAAAAACAAACAATTTATACTCACCTAGGTGGCTGCCGCATCTATCAGATGCTGCATCTGTCTCCCACTGACTCTGCTCAGTTCTCCTCCTCCGTGCTGAGCAGAGAGCCCGAGAGCTGAAAACTGGTCACAGGAGTGCAGAACAAACATCTGGGACCTACAGGAGAAGTATAGCCACAATAGCTTTGGTTATACTTCTCCTTTAAATTGTGTCTCTAAAAACCAAGACTGAAAGGTAGCTTTCATATTTCTATTCTCACAGGTTCTCTTTAAGACAATAATTCAGTGAGACCGGTTCTCCCATTCCCAATCAATGAACTGGAGGACCTTGAACTGTCAATGCCAAACCGGTACCCGCTCATAAACTACAATGAGATCATTGCAGCTTTTTATGTCTTGGATTTAACACATCAACACAGTCTATTCCTCGGCTGGCGTTCACGGTTCATTTGTGGTTAAAAGAACTTCAGGGGACAAACATTACCTGCTGGTTGTGGGCAAACGGCGGAGGGCGTAAATCATATAAAAGCCTCATGACACCTTGCAGGAGGAAGTGGGCCCCTCTTATCTTATTCCACAGCGGGCATTCTTCCCAAAAGCTGTCAGGCTTACTGTAAGCGGGATAGGAGCTGGGAGGCAGCAGGAGGAAGGTTACAAGAGGTTATGAGTTCTTCAATAAAGATTAGTTTCAAGGAAAAGATTATATCTCGGATGATTTGCTGTTTGTAACCTCCAGCAGCCCTGAGAAGAAATGGATTTCATGACGAGGCTGGGGACACTGAGCCTGTAACCCTTTACGTCTCTTCGCTCCGGGAGAGGAATAAAATTAGAGGACGCAGTTTAGCTGGCACAGGGGACTGGCGGAGGAGAAGATCAATATCCAGTTTGCTCCATTTATTGCAAATCTTGACACCTTACATTATATTTGAATGCAGAAAAACATTTTGGTTTACCTTTTATAAATATTCTATATTTTCTTGTTCATGCTCTTTTTGAGCCAAGGGAAAATGGAAGAAATTTTAGCTAACAAATTTGCTTGCAACTGCTAATGGTTTCCAACAAACAGTTGTAATTAACAGGAAATTGTAATTGGTATTTACTTTTTTTTTCTTCTTTAAGGATTTCTAGTTTATGGATTGATCTTTTTCTGCCAAATTTTTCATTTAATTGTACTTATATTGTAATCATTACTATTGAAATATTTAGTATGGAATTCCATGACAATGTGCATGCAAAGTATTTTATAATCGTACACCCCAGCAGTAGCTTAGTTTTGGATTGCACTTTTGTAATTGGTACTAGGTACAGTGCTATATGCATTATATGCAAAGTGAAAAGGCAATTGTCCATCCTAAGATCATTAAATATTGTAAATATTTGAATAGTGTGGTGGCATGTAAAGACATTGAGGTTGATTTACTAAAGGCAAATTTACTGTGCACTGCAAGTGCATTTGCTCTAGATCTGAGGGAAGCTCTTCTAATTCTATTATCCAATCATGTACAAACAAACATGCTTTTTTTAGTTTTCTTGCATGTGGTTGAGTATCCTTTGCAAAGTGAAGCTGTACCTAATTTATTAAGCTCTGGAGCAAGTGCATGTGCAGTGCACAGTATATTTGCCTTTAGTAATCTATTTACTAAGGGCAAATAGGCTGTTCACTTTGCAAGGGAATTGTCCCCGAAAGTTTAGTGAATGAGGTGAAGCTCTGCTAATTTTCATTGTCCAATCATGTGCAAACAAAATAGTGTTGTTTTTATTCCTTGCATTTGATTGGGTATTCTTTACAGAGTGAAATTTCCCCTCATTCACTAAGCTCTGGAGAAAATTTGCCTTGAGAAGTGCAATCTCACTTGCAAAGTAAAGGGCCTATTGGCCTTCAATAAATCAACCTTTATGTTTTTTCATTATCTGCCAGTAGATATATATTTGGGTTGCTTTTCACATATTTCCCAGGTTACTCTATCCATTTTGGTCAAATCCACTGCAAACAAGGAATGGAAATCTCTTCTAAAGCTGAACACAAAACCAAAATAAAGTTTGCCATCTGTTGGAGAAAACATACAAATAAACAGCAGGGTTGTGTGTTGGTCTAGTTCAGCGAAGGCAAACATTGGCACCCCAGATGTTTTGGAACTACATTTCCCATGATGCTCATGTACTCTGCAGTGTAGATGAGCATCATGGTAAATGTAGTTCTGAAACATCTGGGGTACCAAGGTTCGCCATCACTGGTCTAGTTGTTTCACATCAGGCCTATGGTGAGTTTGTTCTTGAGTAAACCAATGCGGAAATAAGTTTCCCCTGTAGAAGTTACAGTTATACATACACTATATTGTCATAAGCATTGGGCCACCTGCCTTTACACGCACATGAACTTTAATGGCATGCCAGTCTTAGTCTGCGGGGTTCAGTATTGAGTTGGCCCACTCTTAGCAGCTAAAACAGCTTCAACTCTTCTGGGAAGGCTGTCCACAAGGTTTAGAAGTGTGTCTATGGGAATGTTTGACCATTCTTCCAGAAGCGCATTTGTGAGGTCAGGCACTGATGTTGGACTCTTATAGCTGCAAAGGGTGGGCCAACTCAATATTGAACCTTACTGACTAAGACTGGAATGCCATTAAAGTGCATGTAAAGGCAGGTGTCCCAATACTTTTGAAAATATTGTGTATTTTTATGTATATCAATAGTCATATTTTTATTAAACAGGTAATTGGAAAAACATTTAGCATGTGAAACTATATACACTGGTGATAGTGTTCCTTTAAAGTGAACCCATCAAAACCCACGATGATTTAACTGGTGTATCATGAAAATGCATGAGCAGATAATACATTTGGTGAAAATCAAATATAAAAAAATATAGGCATCTGAGTTTATCTACAAAGCATACCTTTTCTTATGAAACCTTGACCCTGTCCCCATTTACCATCGAAGCCTCTTTATTGGCAAGTCAAGCTGCCCATCCCATTAGAGTGGTAATAGGAAGACTCAGGGGATGAAAGAGGTGGACTAAGCTCTAATACTACCAACAGAGATTTAAATTTAATTTCAGCTGCCTTCATTACGAGCTCTACTGAATATTTTGATGTTCAGCTTACAACGAAGGTAGCCCCTGTGTACGCTCTTTCAGAGTAAGCTCGGTTTGAATCGGCAGGCTTGCTTCAAAGCCATTTTAACCTTTTTTTTATTTTGGTTGGGCTTTCTTGCACGATGGTTTGTACAACAAAATGTCATGCGTGTTTGTTAAATCTAATACTAAACCTGTGTGAGCTTTTTATATATAACACAGCTAGCAAATCCTCCGAGATTTAGTCAGTAAGGCTCACTGGACTCAGTAAAAGCAATAGGTTCCATTATTGCGAGGAAGCATGACCAGATCTGCAGTGTGTAAAGTGTTTTGGTGCACTGGGATTAGGGGCCCATTTAGATAGAACGCTAGCAATATTTACTGCTTTGGGAATATGTGCTTATTGCCAAAGTATCTACTAAAGAAGGAGAAAACTTAGTACAACCAAGTAATGCAGACTGCCATCCCCAGTACAAAGAAAGAGCTCCTGCTAGTTTAGTTAAAGTGAACCTTTAAAAAAAAAAAAAAAAACAATACTGTTGTTGTATGTGGCAGCATGCCAGGCATTTATTCACATAGACTTGTTCATTTATAAATGTACCCTTTATGAATAAAGTTAAACAAGCAACTGTAATTCTGTATTTATTAATATATTAAACATATATTGTAATCCTAATAATAAACATACTGATAGAGAGTGATGAGCTAAATCAGTCTGTTGTCAATTATTGTGTTGTCCGATCACAGGCTGGTTGAGGGACAAGACCCCCAAATTGTTACTTAAAGTGATTGTAAAGTCTCATTTTTTTCCTATAAAAATAATAAACAAGTTATACTTACCTGCTCTGTTGTAGTGGATTCGCACAGTGCAGCCTGGATCCTCCTCTTATCGGGTCTCTCTAATGTGCTCCTGCCCCCACCTCCTGTTCAGTGCCCCCACAGCATGCAGCTTGCTATGGGGGCACCCAAGCTAAGTCACAACTCCCTGTGTCCATTCAGACGTAGAGCCCCGGCCCTGCCCCACCCCTTCTCTCCCCTGATTGGCTAGCTGACTTTTATTGACCATAGCAGGAGCCAATGGCGCCATTGCTGTGCCTCAGCGAATCAGGAGGGAGAATCTCAGACGGTTAAAACACTCATGGACATCGCTGGAACTAGATGGACCTGAGATAAGTATTAGGGGGCTGAGAGTGGCTGCTGCACACAGAAGGCTTTTTATCTTTGGCCTTTACAACCCCTTTAACTTTGGAGAAAAGTCAGGTATACAGTGGATCTATTGCTGACACTGTATCCATCTTTTTTTGCATTAGCCACAAGGGGAAATCACAGATTACTGGAGGAAAGGGAGAGTTTTCACAAGTATGTATATTCTCAGTAACTTTTATATAGCAACTATGTTAACAACATTGTTTGTTATACAAAATATAACTTGGGCCGAAATATTTACCTTTTTTGGAGAAAATGCTCTCTGATGCTGACTACATGGCCAAAATCCTAGGACTTTAGTGTCATGATCTTTGCTCAATGGGGTGGTTAACCAGTCTAGTCACTGGCTTTCTCCTTCTACAAATGTAGTAACGATTAGCTAAAAAGATTTTAGAAATATTGGGTTCTTCTGCCCTTTACAGTGGTAATCTGTCCTTAACTGGACCAGACAATTCACTCATATATCATTAGTGATATAGTGGGCTTTGCAGAGGGCTTTATTCAAGCAGGAATAAGACCAGTGGGATGCTCAGTAAACATATTCAACAATGGCAGGGTTATTTAACTATCAAATATGAGACTATTACCTTTGCAGCAAGGTAGATACCATTTACTTCCCCAGCTGCATGTGTAATGGCTCTCCCAGAACACACTAAGCGAGCAGAAGGGAACAACATCAACATATCAGTTTTATTCAATAACCTGACAATGTGAGATAATACAAATGACAGTGCCAAATACAGTACCAATAGCAGAACAGCCCATCTACTGCATACAGGTCCTGTCTAACCACTTGCCAGTGGAGCAACAAATAAGTCTGCTGGCAGCAGGACCCTTAATCTTTTGTTGGAGATCTAACCCTCAAGGTGAAGGTATTTGTAATCCGTAAGCAAGAAAAGGACAATGCAATCTCTTTAGGCCGAGCTCAGTACATAATTCCATACACAATTGTGTCCTAAATTCTCTCACCACACTTGTGCTGCATAGATGTCCTCCTGATGGGGATCTGTCTCTTGATGGCTACTCCTGTAGGCTGGATGGAGGTTGATGGAAGTGGAGATTAGTGACTTAGGCTGGCTTGATGGTCTCTGAGCTGCTGGCATGTTTCTCAGGTTTCTCAGCTCATGTCCTAGGATAGTGATGGCGAACCTTGGCACCCCAGATGCTTTGGAACTACATTTCCCATGGTGCTCAACTACACTGCAGAGTGCATGAGCATCATGGGAAATGTAGTTCCAAAACATTTGGGGGGCCAATGTTCGCCATCACTGTCCTAGGGTTCTCCCTTGTGTCTGGTCTCTCTGGGCTGCAGGTGAAAATCTCCAGCTGCTAGTCTAGAGTCCATGGCTGTGGATGTCCACTCCCTTTCAGCTGTTTTCTACCCCTGTGGGCTCCCAGCTCTTAATAATGGACTTTCCACAGTCTGGCAGCCTTCCTTTGTCCCCCATCCTGGCCAATCTCCCCTATTCCTGGGCTCACTCTCAGTACTCGAAGGAAGAACATTTCCTCCAGAAAAGGTAATGCAGCATGTCTATTACTCTTAATTTAGCCATCCCAGCAAGATGGCAAGTAACCGGCCATTTGCAAGTGACCTCTATTGGCATGATAGGATCAGGAAAAGTCCCTCTACAACCTTAAAAAACAGATTTCAGCATTAAGGGGAAAAGCTAGCAGATTACTCATGGTCAGTGTATATAAATCGCTTTTCCTGCTCTGCTCATGTCCCTGTTGATTGTAAACCATAGGTGCTCAGCCTGTGGCCCTCCAGCTGTTTTGCGGAATTACAAATCCCATGAGGAATTGCACGACTGATATTTATAAGCATGACTCCCAAAGACAGAGGCATAATGGGACTTGTAGTTCCGCAACAGCTTGAGGGCCACAGGTT
This sequence comes from Lithobates pipiens, assembly GCF_037356315.1. Lineage (NCBI taxonomy): Eukaryota > Metazoa > Chordata > Amphibia > Anura > Ranidae > Lithobates > Lithobates pipiens. The sequence continues at coordinate 294,080,748 of NW_027507784.1, read as the reverse complement.
GAGCACCCATGCTGTAAACTCTGATGGATGTCTTCAACAAACAACAGAAAAGTGAGTGTCTTAGGGAGCAAATTTCACATGCATTTAGATGGCATTTCCCTTGAGATCAGTCTCTGATGCTGTCTTATGGCATTCCCAGAAATAGGGATCATTTCAATGTCCTATTGCCGGTAGCCGAAGGGAGTCTGGTGCTACTAATAAGTAAGGCTGGCTATAGCTAGCTCAGGATGGAACCATGGGTGGACCTGCAAACACCACCCAGATTTTCAAAAGTTGATATAAAACTCCACTCAATTGGGTTGAAATGATTGCATCCTAATAAATACAGTCACTACTGGAAATCACCACATTATGCAGGCTGTTGTGGGTGCAGTGAAGCAGTTAACACCAATGGCCTTGCAGATTGTATTCCCTTTTCACAGCCTGCATTCATCTCCATTACACATAGCTATTAAAAGTGCTAACAGCTCACGTGGCCTATTAGACAGGGGAATCTTGTATCTTCTATTGTGCTGCATTTTATTTTGAGTGGATCTCTTTGGCTGTTAATGTTAAATCAATAGCCCGTATTTAGTGTTGGCCGGATTCTCACACTAAATGACAAGTGATAAGCAGGCTTATAGGCCTTGTTAATTGGTCTGTGTTTAGTATTTACACTAATCAGTAAACTCAGGCCCTAAGGCAGCGCTGCACTAGTAAATCTGTTTATACAAACCGGTCACAGACTGAACTATTGATGGAGTGAAAGCTGCATACTCTTATTGAGGTAATTATTGGCTGAGTATGGTTCTAAAGGATTGTTCCAGGTTTCACATGGCTAAGCGAAGGCATTACAAGTAAAAAGCTATTACAGTTAAAGCATATATTCATTGTTCTTTGCTTTATGATGAATTTGATGTTGCACAGATGGTAATTAGGCCCTGTCATCAAATCCTACCCTGACAGCTTAGAATAGGCTGGCAACCTGTATTACCTGTGTTCCAAACCAAATCAGCTCACATATGACACTTACTTCGGATGTCATTAACACTTTCAGGCCAGAAGCCATAATGCACTTACAGTAGCACACCCTTACAGAAGGACCACGGCTTCTTCGTCTTTCCGCCAGCTGGTGACATGGTCTGTTCCTACCTGTCCCGACATACAGTATGAATCTGAAGCATTTTTTGAAAATATAGCTGAGCAAGTATTTGACTCCACCAGCTTTTCTCATATCTTCACTCTGCTGTTTTTTGTCTATATTGCACCTTTGGGAACTCAGGGAAGCCACCATACTTCACTTTCCACACTGCGACTCCAGATTTGGTCTCAAGGTTGGTTTTGTACCACAGCAAGCTCCTATATGCAGATCTTGCCACTAAGTAAGGAACATGAAGTACTAACTGTTCCCTCACTACCAGAACGCCCATCACTGGCCACCATCACCACTTTCACTGTCAGTTATCTGCTTCTCCTTCCGGTATACTTTACACCCCTTAGTATACAACCTCAGGAGTCAGGAGTTATAGTACATCTCACTCATCTTCCTAACTCAGAGGGTTAAATGCAACTAGGGCTGCAACTAACGAATACTTTCATAATCGATTAGTTGGCTGATCACATGGTAAGGGGCTGGAAACCAGCCCCTTACTCAGATCTGTGATCACCCAAGTCTCAGGGACTCAGTGCTCACAGCGCGCTCCCCGCGTGCCCTGCAGGGAGCATGCACAGGGGAGGACGTCCTATGACGGCCTCCCGGAAATTGAGGTCCGTGCTGTAGCCATCATTCGGCTATGGCCCGGACCTCAAGTGGTTAAAGTGACTGGCACCCAATTTCCTCCACCCCAAAAAGAGTCAAGGGTTCTACCTGAAGTGAAATGCTAGCCCACTAAGCCACGTAATGTCTCCCTAACCACCATTAGGAGGTAAGGGGTGGTACACACAAAATCATACATGATGTAAGGTAATATACAACAAATTAACTTCTCTCCAAAGGAAAGTGAGTTACCTATACATTATTGCTTATATTTATTATGTTTAAAACCTATTTTTATAGAACATAATATACTTAAACATAATCTATTTTATATATACCCTTTAACTTAAAGTGGTAGTAAACTCTTTTTTTTTTACCTACAGGTAAGCTTATATTAAAGCTTTACTTAGGTAAAATGAATATCTCCTAAACGTAAACTGTTTTCGAGATATTCTAGCGAGCAGAAGCCGGTGACGTTCCCCGACGCATGTGCTCTCAAGGAACGGCATACCCATGCCATTCCTACAGATCCGTGTGCCGTGGCCAGTCAGATGGCCGGAGTCCCCAACCCCGTAAGGAAGACCAGGTTAAGCTAGAAGCCCCTGCAGCGGTAACGGAGGGCTTCTTTTTAAAGTAAGTCTTTCATAATGTAGTAGTATGCAGTGCATACTACTCTACAGTATGATATTGCCATGCAGGTGGAAACTTTTTTTTTTTCTTAAAGACTTTTCTACAGCTTTAAACTTGTGTTGTCTTCAAAGGTACCCTCCAGCAAAAATTGAAACTTAAACCCTGGGATGTATACAAATAGCCTGTTTGCACAATATTTCCAGGAATTCTTGTGGTTCTTCAGTTCAAACTACTCCCTTTTGTTATCTGTTTATTGATCTGTGAACCCCTGCTTGTGGTGTGCTTAAGCTACTCCCAAACACCCCCACATGAAATTACTGTCCCTCTAAAACAAAAAAACCCAATGTAATTTTTTTAAAAATGTAAGTTTTAGGATATTTTTCACAGCCACCAATTCGATTCAAATCTTCAGTGTTTTAATATGACTGGTGAGAGAGGAAGCAGAAAAACAGGACGTTACAAAGCACAGGCTTTAAAATAAATACTCCTGGTTACTTTGTAAGGTACTTTCTGGATTCTTGCGGCAGTGATTACAGAGAACTGAGTCTTCTTTCCTCATTTTACTACAGTTGTTTCATTTCCTAGGTAGCATGTATAGCTAGCTGATTAGTTTCACCTGTTGCTTCAAATTTCCCTTTAAAGGATATACCCATATTTTTGTATGTTATATTGTAAGTGACATAATTCGTATTAATAAAGTCCTAAACAGTGGAAGTTTTTTTCCAAAAAGGCAAACACATGCTGTGTTCTGCTCTGTGTATTTACCTGGCGGTTGCTATCTTTGTAGAGGAGCGGGGTTTAGCTTGATCATGGCAGACCTACCCTATGATGACTGGTGGTTTTATGAATAGCGGGGCAACTATCCAAAAGCAGCAGAAGAAGGGCAGAAAGCATAAATCCACAGAGTGGATGGAGAAGCTGGAAGATCCATGCATTGCAGGTCGTCACGTACAGATTCTTCTATGGCATGGAGAACAGTGAACAACACAGTAGTGACATCACCAAATCTCACTCGAAATCCGAGGCAGCGGAGTACAGATATACAGCTATGAGTGTAAAAAACAGCAGTGCTTAGTGACAGGAAATCAGGAATTTAAGACATGATGTGACTCTTTCATGGCACTGCTTAGGCACCATTGACATTTCTAGATGTTCCCTATAACAAATTTTTACTTTTTTAGTTCATGTCCAAATGTTTTTTTTGGTATATTCTCATAGGCTTTTGAATATATTGTAGATGAGCTTGGGTGGGGTCCAAACAGGGTTTGGTTCAAAACCCAGAAGCTACAGTAGCTGTTGTAGGCTACTGCAGAGATTTCCCACAGCTGACATATACAAAGGGACCCAGGACAGATAGGTAACTTCTGGGTTTGGATGAACTTGGATTCTAACCAAACCTAATTCTAAACTCATGCATAATATTTCCATTACACACGTTCCTGAAGATGGCAAAAAATAAATGGGTGCTGTAGCTACTGGAGGCTGGTAATATCTTAATCAAGAGTATACTGTATTTCACCAGTACACCATGGATCTTTACGATAAGGTCCAAATATTTAAGGTGCAACATTTCGGGGGCCATGTAGGACCCCTTCATCAGGCATGTGAACTCTGGATCCAATCTCATCACCACTTTTGAAATGTGTTGTTGAACATTTCCCTTTTTTTTTTTTTTGGTTGCCTCTGTATAGCTGTTTATAGTTATGTAAAGTCTTTTTAGAATGTCTGCATTGGCAAAACATCTCATTGTGTCTCCAGTTCCTACATGGAAAATGGCCAGGCTGTCAGTATTTCCTTTTGCGTAAACATGTTATGTTTCTGTAACAGCCGTTAATACTGATTCCAAAGATACATATACAAACACACTTATCCTTATTATTGAAAACAAATGCATTCCTTTGATTGAATGTACAGTACGTATGAAGTTCTTATCTCTCTGCACAACCTAGTCTCCTGTAGAGCAGAGCTGTAGATAGTAATGTGAGTTATTCCTTATCAGCCCGCACTGGTAATTAGCTGCACGCTTTTACCATCACACATGCAAATAGGACTCCAGCTTTTTAATTTCCCTTCCCGCATGCCGCATTCTTTTTATTTAAAACATCACCCCTTAATTAAGTGTTTTTCATAATTACTGTTTTATGTTACTAACGCTTTGGAAATAGATTGCAGCATTTTGATTGCATAAGCTGTGCCACTCTGGCAGTTGTCTACAGTTTTAACCCTCCAGAGCAGCTTTGGGCAGCCTGTAATGTAGTCTAACAAGAGCAGAAGTGTCACAGGCTGCCAACCCTGGATCCAGAGGGATCTGCTGGCTGCCAGGATGGTCAATGTACATGATATTTTTCCTTTTAATGTCTGAGATAGAAAGCTTTAGAAATGTAGAAGCACATCACGTTAACGGCACGAGGACCAAGCTCTAGTCCGCCTGTGTGCTTGAAGTATATTGAAACCCTAAGGAAATTATTTTTAGTTTGCTTACACACTGCGTACCAAAAACATTTGCCATTTCTGCAGTCTCTTTGCAGTGACTTCCTTCCAGTATGTATAAATAGTGGTAGTGCATGGCATTTCTCAGGGCAGTTTTACTGATACAGTGGAGCATGCTTGCGTAGTGAGTGTTGTAGTCTCTACTTGAGATCTGTGGAACAAGGAAACAGAGTAGGAGGACAACTGAGACATAGTTTTGAAAGTAATTTTCAATATTTTTAAATCTGCAGCTTTCACTATAATATTACCTGGTGATCCTGCCATTAAAGTAATTGTTCATATACATATGTTCATGTAGACATCGAATAAACAGTTCCAGGTGAATCTTAGCTCCCACATTCATCAACTATGACTGTGTGTTGGACCTATTCTTCTGGTCATAGCAAGAATAAATATATTAAAATAATATTTGGTGATCCTGTCATGAAGGTACTTGACACTTCTTCCTGTAGACATCCAAAAATTGCTCTTAGAAAATGTTAGCTCTCACACCCATCAACTATGAGTGTTCATTATATTCTTGCCAGTCAAGAATAAATAAATAAAAAATAATACCTGGTGATCCTTCCATTAAGGTACGTGGCTGTAGCTATCAAGCAAACTGCTAAGCGTGAATCTTAGCTCACACACCCATCAACTATCACTGCATGTTGGATTGGTTCTTTTTGTTGGTAGCACCAAGAATGTAAAGGATTCACCATACAACCCAACTGGGACAACACAGGAGGACCTTTTGGAGACAGGGACAGTGTGTTGTCAACTTACAGCAGGAGGTACAAAGAATATGAAGAATTCATTGCACAGCCTGACAGAATTTAATTTTTTTATTAAATGGCACAGGCTATAGCTCTGACCCATTTTTCACTTACAAGAACTTGTAAGTGTAAAATACATAGGTCAGGTATGGTGGCAGGTGCCTAAAATATAATGTGTTATGCTGTAGTGTGCCTTCTACGTATGAGCCACTTCCTTTTTCTGGGGTGATAAATACAGAAGGAGGACAGATTGCAAGGTCTTTCTGGAACCAGGGGTTGGAGACAATACACCAAGAAATGTTATCATTGGAGTAATGTTAGAGTTACCAGATAACAGGACCCTAGCATGGGAATATGGACTTGAACTATCTTGTGTTCTACATGTTGGGGGCTCTCTTATATAGAAAAAGTAATGGTCACCACATTATTTAATTTAGGGAGAATTTGAGAGTGTTATGCACTTATTAAAAGTTAGTACCATAAACCACTGTACCGCAAGTTATGGAAAACTGTTTGTAAATACGTTGTAATTATTAGTAAAGTATTTAATGAATAAACAACACCATCTGGCCTGGTTCTTGTGAAGAAGAATTTAAGTCCACTGTGAATATGCTTTGGGAAACAGCGTAAATACTATGGGTTAACTCTTTGGTAAAGTTATGGAACGAAGGAGCTGCCAGTTCAGGAGTGGGAGTTGTGGTGGCCAGGAGACAGAGCTCAATTCTGGGGTCCCTCTGAAGAATATAACTGATCCTAAGGACCTGGCCTGGAACCATTGAATGCAAAGCCTTGCAATGCACTACAATAGCTCCCCTAGGGGCTGAAGATGGCAAAGTGTTATGGGGTAAAGGGCTTTCAGGGAGAGACAGCATTCTACTTTGTAAATCTTGAGATGTCTTGTAGACAGTGCCAGGACAGGTGGCAGAGGCAGGGAACAGTAAGGGCGAGTCCGTTCATTTCAAAAGTAGGGCGGATAGTACGGCGGGCTTAGTACGCCGTATTAGTCCGCTGAAAAAGTGCCGCGTGTGGGCAAGTAGCCCGTTCGGAAAGTCCGACGTACAGTCTGGCGGAAAGTCCGCCAGACTAAGTACGTCGGACAGATGGCTACGTGTGTACGCGGCTTTAGAAGATGTTATTGCTCCATTTATGAGGTCCCAAGATAGTAATATGGCCTTCAGCCATGAGCGGGCACAGCCAACGCATATGCCGTGTGTCGTTATGTAATTCTGGGGCGCGCTAGATTGATACCCACAGAACAGAGAATGAGCAGTCACCAACGGCTCACAGTCCCATACTCACAAATGGGAGTGGGTAGGACAGGCTTTAGAGCTCATTTAAAACACTGGTTGTGGTTGGAGTAAAGGGGTTAATATACTTGGTCCCTCCTGCTATAGGGGGACAATACATTGCCTCTGTCACCCAGTTGTCCTCGAGTGTTGTGAAAATTGGGTTGTGCAGCGAGTCCTTCACATTCTTGGTACTTATCTGCTGATTAGATGAACTGGACCAGCACCTGGTCATAATTAAGGATTCACTACACAACTCGACTGTGAAAAACGTCTTTCTTAGGTTAAATATTGAATGTAATTATTAGTTTAGGATGCCTTTACAAGCACTTATGTGTGAACTGCATTGTAAAGCCTGGTACACACTTTCAGTTCTTTTTTCGTTCAACCCAACGGACTGAGTTTGGGGGGAGCTGTACTAACTATCCAATATTAGTACAGCAATCTCCCCCTTAAGCTATTGTGTTCTGACAGAGGGACAGCCCTCTCAGCCAATCGGCAGCCATTTTTTGGTCATGCCTCTTTGACACAAGCTGGACGTGTACCCAGCTTCTGTCGGACTGGCTGCCGTACACATGGGATGAATGCAAGCCGGTTTCTATTGACTAATGACACACGATATTTGGTCCATGTGTGTACAGACCATAAGAGTGAGCTGAATTGGAGTTAAAGTATATTATTTTAATGAACTAGAGAAGACATTTTTGACAGGCAGGTTGTGCGGTGAATCCTATGCTTTCTTGATACGTCCTGCTGTAGCATGAAAACACACTTGTCCCTGTCCCCGGTTTTTCTTGTGTATTGTCAAAGTTGGGTTGGGTTGTGTTGTGAATCCTTCCTATTCTTGGTGCTGCCGGCAAGAAGAATAGGACCAATAGTCGTTCATAGTTGATAGGTGTGAGAGCTGAGATCCATTTGGAGCAGTTTGTTTTATGTCTATGGCCCCTTTCACACGATCGGCCCACTCGGATCCGCCTGTTCGTTTTTCAAGTGGATCTGAACGGGCCACACATTGACTTTTTTGGGCAGGCGAATGTCGGCAGAGATGTGTCCGCTGACACTGCCTGCTATTCGATCCAAAAAGATGCGCTTATAAACAGACGGATGGTGATACTTTCGCACTCTGTCCAGCGGATTGGATCGGAGGCTGTCCGTTTTCATCCGATCTCCCCATAGAGAACAACGGGGCACAGTGAGCAGAGACGGAGCTGTCATCAGCCTGCTCAGCAGGGATCAATGCCTGCTGAGCTAGCAGAGTCCGTCCAACTGATCCTCTCCATGGGAACCCAACCTAAAGCAAGAAAAGGCAAGTATCTTCATTGCAGGATCACCGGGTGATATTTTAAAGAAAGACGCAGTTAAAAAAAAAAAATCTTTAAGAATTAACCAGACAGGTAAAGCTTATTTTATATTTTACTGATGGGTTTATATGTACTTGAATTTTTCTGTTAATCATATTCCTATAGTTAATGATGGTGGATTTTTTATTTATTTGGAAAGTAATTAAATACACACACAGCTACGCACACATATATATTACATGAAATTAAACTGTACATTTTCTCTGGAGCAGCCATTGATTAATGCTGAATTATTTTTATGAAGTACTGTGTTGTTCCGTTAACGTGTAAAAAATATAGATTTTTTTTTTTAAACAGCATCAATGAAAAAAAAAAAGTCAGCTCTGTCCAATAGAAGGAGGCTGCAAGAAATCGACTAGGACAGCGTATAATAAAGATTTATGATTTTCATTCTGCCGGGCCAGAGATGCTGTTGCCTTTCATAAAGGCTGAATCGGAGCTGCCTGACTGATTCCCATCACTTCCACAAGCTTTGATTTAATGTCCGTCCGGAGAACTCTCAGTCGCTTCTGCGACTTCAGATAACAGCGTTGCGTTTTACTCCCCTGCAGCTGATAGCCCAGCTACCCTCCCTGCTGAGCATAGGGGGAAACTGCCAGACAAAGATGGCTACCCATCCTAAGCCTGGAGGGGAAAAATGTTATAGAGGAAAGAATGCTGAGCTGGGAACAGCTTATGCTCCATGTTGAAGACTGATTGTTCTGGCGTCTTCTATGACTAGTTGAATCCTCCCTTCAGAGTCCTCTCTTTACTCTAGTCTGAATTGTAATCTGCTTTTATTTTGCCTTCCCTGGTATCCCCTCACCCTCCACCTATCAACATGCTAATGTACGTCTTATATAAAACGTTCCTTTTTTAATAACACTATATTTATTTTAGACCCAGCAACGTCATCACTGGGCCTCTTTGCTTCTCTATACAATGTAGACAGGGCTGCTGATAAGGCAGTACAACTGGTCCTGTAGTACTGGGCCCAGGCCCCATCGGTTAAAGGGGGAGGGGGTTCAGGGAGATTTTCTGTCCATTTCTGTCTAAACAAATAAATTGATTTTACTAGACCACACCCGCCTCCTACTTGCTTATCAGTGCTTAAATTACATTACATTTTTCCGTGCCTCATCAGGTCAACGGAGGGGTCCAGGAGGTGGGAGCAAAGGAGGGACTCATTTTGGGGGCGTAGGCAGATAAAGTCAATGTCGCTGTGTTTACTGCACCCTGGGAGGGGTTTAGGTGGCATTGAGGTGGCCCTGTCAGAAAGTCTGTACAGGGGGGCCCCATGATTTCTAACAGTGGCTATGAATGTAGACAGATCATGACTGGTGGGAGGGGCCTGCAGGGGGCTGTACATAGCTTCCTGAAAACATCACTCTGCCTCATTACTCCTCTCAAGAGCTCTCAGTCCTGATGCAAACAGTGACTAGTGCTGCCCTTCCCACTCTAATATCAGTACTGCTGCTCAGGGGTGTGCAAAGGGCAGCTATCATTATCTGATACTTTCCTTAGGTGGATATAAAAATGTATTTCATTATTTCTTACCCCCTTGCCGCCCGCCCCAAATGACAGAGGGATGGTGCGGCTCTCATTCTGGGTGGACGTCATATGACGGCGCACCTGAATGGTCATTCCCGCGCACCAGCGGGGGCTTGCAGGGTAGCAATCGAGGCTGCGCTGTATTGCTGATGCGGCTCTTTAACCATGTGATCGGCTGTGTCCAACCACAGCCAGTCACGTGTAAAGACTGAAGTGCCAGTAATCGGCTCTCATCGCCTCCCACTGAGTGATTGGCAAGGAGAGCCAATCAGCAGCATCTCCTTGCAGGGAACAGAAAGACAGGTAACCAGGGCACTGATCATCAGTGCCCTGATTACAATCAAGCGCAATCAGTGCCAGCAATCAGTGTCCATTAGCCATGCCAGTCAGTGCTGGCTTTCAGTGCCCATCAGTCCCGCCTATTAGTGCTGCCCATCAATGCCCATCAGTGCTGCCCATCAGTGCCACCCATAAGTTGCCCACCAGTGCTGCCTATCATTGCCCATCAGTGCCCACCAGTGTCACCCATCAGTGCCCACCAGGACCACCCATTAGTGCTGCCTATCGGTGCCCATAAGTGCCACATGTTAGTGCCTCCTCATCAGTGCCACCTAATCATTGCCCGTAAGTGCCACCTCATCAGTGCCCATCACTGCACCCTACCAGTGCCCATCAGTGAAGCCTCATCAGCGTACATCAGTGAAGTACAAAAATTATTATTTACAAAATATACTGACAGAAACTTTTATTTTTCAAAATTTTCAGCTTTTTTTGTAAAAAAATAAAAATTCCAGCAGTGATTTATGATCTGTAATTTTTTTTTTTTGTCTGTACTTGTATTAATTATTTCCATTGATTATGTGCAATAAATGTATTATTATTATTACAATTATCATGTTAACCATTTTTCATGATCAAATGATATATTATTTACATATTCATTATATAAAAATCATGGACTACCCCTAGGGGACATTAAATCAAATTAAAACGAATTAAATCATTTTTAGATTTACATATTTTTTTCAAACAATGACATGCTTCATGTAAAGTCCCACCTCCGTTTTCTATATTTTTTACAATTCTATTTGAATGAACAAAATGATAAAAATTTCACATGGTTCTGACGCCTCTATATAATGATATTATTCTTAATAATACTCTCAAAATAATAATTTTGAGGCTGATAATTATTTCTGTTCATAACATACAACAGTTTTTTTTCTTGGTTTCTGTTGCTACATTGGATGTAAACTCAAATAGATTCTATTCTTTGGTCCAGGAGCAGTTTATAACACGGCACGTTTGGCGTATTGTATGTAATATAGTAAAACTGTCTTTGTATGCTTTGTTATAAGTGATATCTCAATAATAAAAAAAATAATTAATTGGGGAAAAAAAAATAATTCACATGGTTGCAGTGTAGCATTACCGAGCAATTGTCATTCAAAGTGTGACAGCGCTGAAAGCTGAAAAATGGCCTGGGCAGGATGGGGGTAAAAGTGCCCAGTATTGAGGTGGTTAAAGGAATACACAGCGGCATAACACGTTGTAATGAATGGATCAGAGCTCAAAGCCCAAAAAAAGGTTTATCTCTTGTGATTACTTACTGATAGATCATTAATGCAGTTCCAAGCTTATGCACTTTTCTTTCACAGTTAGTACCGCACTCCAATGTTCATTTAAATTCAGTTTTAATAAGGGGAACAGAACAAATTAATCTTCATGTTTTATGTGAAAGTTGGGTAAGATCCTTTAGCTATTCTTGGATCATTCTGTGCTTTGTGCAGCTAATGGAAAAATGGAGAAGGAGTGAATATTTCAATTTCAAGTTTATGAAACAAAAACTATTTTTTCTTCCCCCGAAGTTGAGAACCAGCCAAATCCTTTTGGAAGGGTTAGAACTTCTGTGTGCTGTTTTCAGTTTATGAAGGGATTTTTTCTAAATTTTTCAATAGGCAGCAATAAAAGAACTGTTTCATGGAAAGTGGAAGGTCACAAGCTTTGTCAGGTTTTAAGGATTCCCATGTGGTCACCAATACAGGAAGTGTAGGAATATTTTGCAAATGGGGACAAAAACTGCAAGAAAAATGTTTCTAAAGTAAAAAAATAAAAATAAAAAGTTTAACCCCTTCATGACCAGGCCAATTTTTGTAATGCGGTGCTGCGTTACTTTAACTGACAATTGCGTGGTAGTGCAAAGCTGTACCCAAATACATTTTTTGTCCTTTTTTTTCCACAAACAGAGCTTTCTTTTGGTGGTGTTTGATCACCTTGGTGGTTTTTATGTTTTTGCGTTATAAACAAAAAACATGGACAACTTTGAAAAAAAAAAAACAATATTTTTTTACTTTCTACTATAAAACATATCCAATAAAAAAATGCAACAAATTTAATTTCTTCATCAATTTAGGCCAATATGTATTCTGCTACAACACTGAAGAAATGGCTGCACTCCAAGAGCCATCAAAATTCTCATTTAATAACAAATATCCCAAGTTTTACAGACAGTTTAAATGGTAGACACATTTCACACACTAACAGGTGCGCTTATTCATTACCTGCTACATATTTTTGGTAAAAAAAATCCCAATAAGCGTATATTGATTGGTTTGCGCAAAAGTTATGGCTTATACAAACTATGGGATATATATATATATATTTTTTTTACTAGTAATGACAGTGATCAGTGGCTTATAGCGGGACCTAATATAACCTATATTGCGACAGATAAATTGGACAGATATGCACTCTCACTGGACCTGTATATCAGGAAACCATCAAGTTTAGAGTAGCCAGAGCTATGAAAGAAAGATTCTAATTGTCTGCTTTGGGTTAGAACATTTTGCATATCACTTTTTTTTTTCATATTAACCACTTGCCGACCACCCACCGTACATTTACTGCGGCAGGGCTGTGCCAGATCACGTACCTAGTACAAGATCTGGCTTTTCCAGGTCTGGGGTGCACGGGCACGGCGATGATGACCTGCTCCCGTTGTGATTATAAACAACAGGGAGCCCAGCGGCGGGTACCGCGGACTCGAGGTCCAGTATGGGTTATCCATGGCAACTATGTGTAGCGGGGTCCAGAGGGGTATTCAGGACATTTAAAGCTAGTTCACTATTTCATTTTTCATGAAAAGGTGACCTTGCCCCTTTAAAGGGAACCTTTCGCAGGAAAACATGGAGGCTGCCATTACTTACCTCTCCTTCTGAAAATGGTGGTTACCTACCTTGTTTTCCCGAAAATAAGACCTAGAGTGATTGTCGATGATGGCTGCAATATAAACCCTACCCCCAAATAAGTCCTAGACCTTGTAGCTCTTATTTTCAGGGTAGGGCTTATTTTCGGGAAAACAGGGTAGGGCCTATTTGGGGGGCAGGGCTTCTATTGCAGCCATCACCAACAATCATGCTAGATCTTATTTTCAGGGAAACAGGGTAGTTGTTGTGTTGACCATCTTTCTTTAACACTAACCTAGAAGTAAAATATAGGTAGAAATGTTATACTGTTCCAGCACACAAACCAATTTTTCTGGTTGAGGGGGGTAGGTAACCCCCAGGACTTCATGCTACCCACCTTTACTACAATAGCATTATAGGTAGAAGGGTGACATTATTCTCTATAATAGAATAGCAGCGAAAGACATCTTTCCTAATAAATAGCTCTGGTATTGATTAAAACATACCTGAATAACAGCAGGTTACTCCTGAAATGATGATTTTATGTAGGGCAATGAGCAGGTCACTTCTGTGAGTATATAAATAAAATCAATATCACAAACAGTGAATGCAGTTAAGGGGTAAAAAATGATATCAATACTGGCTGACTTGTGTGTGTATGAGCCACATAAGGAGCTGACAGATATTTAATAAGGTCAAATGTCACTGTTAATGCAATTGACGTCCACTCAAAGAATGGTCTTCTGACCGGTCCATTACAAGTCAACAAGACGCCTTTTACCAGCTGTCAGTCCAGCCTGCTCACAGAGACCTCTGGTATCATGGAGAGGAATTTCGATTTAAATGCCGCAAACAAACTACGATTCGGGTCAATTTCCTTTTTTTTTTAAAGAAGTAATGCAGGGTTTAAAGTGGAAATGTTAATATATATATATATATATATATAACATACAACCTGTCACAAAACACTGCCATTAAAACTCATATATTAAAACAATGCTCAGGCAGAAATTACCATCAGTCAATATCATAGGTAAAAATGTTTGGAACAAGTAGAGATATCGCCAGCTGAACTTAAAGTTGAAGTTTAGGTATGGTGATTTTTAGTTATACTATGTTACCAAAAGTAATGGAATGCCTGCCTTTACACGCACATGGACTTTAATGGCATCCCAGTCTTAGGCCGCATACACACGAGAGGATTGTCCGTCCAACTTAGTCCGCTGAAACGTGTTTCAGCGGACAATCCGCTCGTGTGTGGGCTTCAGCGGACTTTTTCAGCGGACAGTCTGGCGGACTAAGTCTTTCGGAATTTCCGTAATATTGTCCGTCCAAACTTGGTTTCAGCGGACAGTCCGCTCGTGAGTAGGCTAGTTCGACGGACTAAGTATGGCGCATGCTCAGAAAGGATTTACACGGCCGAAGGTTGCATTGCAGTGTATTGGACGTCGAATTTCTAGTCCCGTCGTACGTGCCGTACACGTCATCGCGCAAGCTTTCAGCGGACTGTCTGTTTGTCGTGTGTGGTCAAGTCCGTTCATTCAAAAGTAGGACGGACTGTCTGTCGGATTGTCTGCCGGACTTAGTTGGACGGATAGTCCGCCCGTGTGTACGCGGCCTTAGTCCGTAGGGTTCAATATTGAGTTGGCCCACCCTTTGCAGCTATAACAGCTTCAACTCTTCTGGGAAGGCTGTCCACAAGGTTTAGGAGTGTGTCTATGGGAATGTTTGATCATTCTTCCAGAAGAACATTTGTGAGGTCAGACACTGATTTTGGATGAGAAGGCCTGGCTCGCAGTCTCCACTCTAATTCATCCCAAAGGTGTTCTATGGGGTTGATATCAGCACTCTGTGCAGGCCAGTCAAGTTCCTCCACCGCAAACTCTCCCAACCTTTATGGACCTTGCTTTGTGCACTGGTCCAATTCATTTGGTGGAGGGGAGATTATGGTGTGGGGTTGTTTTTCAGGGGTTGAGCTTGGCTACTTAGTTCCAGTGAAGGGAACTCTTAAGGCGTCAGCATACCAAGACATTTTGGACAATGTCATGCTTCCAACTTCGTGGGAACAGTTTGGGGATGGCCCCTTCCTGTTCCAACATGACACACCAGACCAGTGCACAAACAAGGTCCATAAAGACATGGATGGGATCCCTGTGGAAGTTGAAAATCACTGTGGTAGGCACTGCTACTCCACTGATCCCCACTAGCTTCTGGTTCTCTGCGGCTGCCCTGCTACATTGTAAATACAGGTGATTACTCGGCATGGACACCATTCAGGGAACACATTGAATTTCCTCAATTTTTTATGTTCTCTGATTGGTTCAGGTGGATGATGTCATGTTCTTGACATTGTTCAATGGGAGAACACTTTGTGTTCATTGAGAAAATGCAGTGTTCTCTGGATTAGTGGTTCTTTACCTTGTCCTCAAGTACCTGTATCCCCAACAGGCCATGCTTTGGGAATTTCCCTTAGATAAAATAGCTGTCCAAATACCAAGCCATTGACTCTGATTTAACTGCTTCAGCCCCAGAAGATTTAACCCCCTTCCTGACCAGAGCACTTTTTGCGGTTCGCACTGCGTCGTTTTAACTGACAATTGCACGGTCGTGCGACATTGTACCCAAACAAAATTGACATCCTTTTTTTCCCACAAATAGAGCTTTCTTTTGGTGGTATTTGATCACATCTACATTTTTTTTGCTCTATAAACAAAAAAAGAGCGACAATTTTGAAAAAAAAAACACAATATTTTTTGCTTTTTGCTATAATAAATACCCCCAAAAATATATAAAACGATTTTTTTCCTCAGTTTAGGCCGATATGTATTCTTATACATATTTTTGGTAGAAAAAAATTGCAATAAGCGTATATTGATTGGTTTGCGCAAAAGTTATAGTGTCTACTCTACACAATAGGGGCTAGTTTTATGGCATTCTTATTATTAATTTAATTTTTATTAGAAATGGTGGCGATCTGCGTTTTTTTATCAGGACTGTGACATTATAGCGGACACATCGTATAGCGGACATTTTTGACACTATTTTGGGACCCTTGCCATTTATACAGCGATCAGTGCTATAAAAATGCACTGATTACTGTGTAAATGACACTGGCAGTGAAGGAGTTAACCACTAAGGAGCGATGAAGGGGTTAAGTGTGTCCTAGGGAGTGATTCTAACTGTGGGGGGTGAGCTACAACTTACATGACAGCAATCACTGCTCTCGATGTCAGGGAGCAGTGATCTCTGTCATGACACTAGGCAGAACGGGGAAATGCCTTGTTTACATAAGTGCTTCCCCATTCTGAGGCTCCCTGATATGAGTCCGCTGCTCCCATGGGCATGGTCACACTGTATGCATGCCTGCTATCCCTGCCTCTTAAAGGGGACATATAGGTATGCCCATTAGCCCACTGCTGCCATTGTGTCGATGTATATCAGTGTGCAGCGGTCAGCAAGTGGTTAAAGCACCTGTGCAGGATAAAGAAAACCTGAAAACATGGCCTGTTGGGGGGTACTTGAGGACAGGGTTGAGAACCACTGCTCCAAATTATATTCATGCCATGCAGGTAACCTACTGTGTTCAGTAAGCAGCAGGTCAGCATCTCAAGCATGAGATGTGGAAGCTAACAGAAAATACTCTGCTAGCAGTGCCAACTACAATGGTTTCCAGATTCCATAAGGATCCCATACGTATGGGATATGCATCAATCAGTTACATCAGTTACATTAGTCAAAGTTGGATGAATGTATGTAACTGAAAAATAACCATAATTAAACTTCAGCTTTAAAATTAATAGTTTGTCCAAGAAAACAACACATGGCAATTTCTAGCTAAATGTATACATAATCAAGACGTAATATAGGCCTGATCCAGCCATCAGCAGCCTCATGTCTACAGGTGCAACAAATGCTGCAGTGTGATTAGAAACCCTAATTGCTAATGTTCCCGCTTTGAGATTGCCAAACCTTGGAGATGCCTGCTTGTGCCTCTCCTGCCAAGTTTGTACCCAACAACCATGAACTTTGATGGTGGTCCAATTGTTCCTGCTTATTTGGCAAGCTCTGTTTTCCCATTGACATGAACGAATCATTTACCATTGATCAATGCAAAAAAAAAAAGAAAAATCATTGTAATCCTCTTTATAGGAACCATATTATCAACATGAAAGTCCACAAAAAATTGTTAGGCCCCTTTCATACATGAGGACCATTTGTCCATTCCTCATCCATCCGTTCACACATGAAAAAGGATATCAATGCATCTCTATGGAAAAATTATTATTATTATTATTATTATTATTATTATTATACATGATTTATATAGCACCAACAGTTTATGCAGCACTTTACAATGTAGAGGGGGGCCAGCACAATTATAGTACAGTTCAATACAGAAGGGACAGGAGTGCCCTGCTCGTAGAGCTTATATTCTAAAGGGAGTGGTACTGGTACAAAAGGTGATAAACGCGGGGAATGATTTGATGGGGTTAGCTCTGGGATAGTTGTTAAGTAGGTGTGGGATAAGCTTCCCTGAATAAGTGAGTTTCAGAATCTCCTAAAGGTGGACAGGTTAGGGGCTGATCGGACATACCGAGGTAGGGAGTTCCAGAGGATGGGAGAGGCTCTGGAGAAGTCCTGAAGCCGAGCATGAGAGGGGGTAACAAGGGAGCTAGAAAGCAGGAGATCCTGGGAGGAGTGATATCTGCAGATGAGGTTGGTGATGTAGCTGGGGGCGATGTTGTGGATGGCCTTGTATGTTGTGGTTAAAATGGTTAAAGAGGAAGTAAGACCTGATGGGTTTACTTCCTCTTTGTTTCCCTGCAAAGGTAAAGCTGGGTATCCTGGCTCCGTACTGTGATTGTCCGGAGCTGCGATGATGTCACCCCCACGCATGAGCACGGGAGCCGCCACTAACGGCATATCACCGTTAGCAGCGGCATGCTCAGTGCACCTACGCACCGCTGTCTACGGTGCATGCGCCGTAGACAGCAGTGACTGTCTTTTAGTAAATATCTCCTAAACCGTGTAGGTTTAGGAGATATTTCTTGGACCTACAGGTAAGCCTTAATCTAGGCTTACCTGTAGGTCAAAGTGGTCTGTAAGGGTTTACAACAACTTTAAAATGTGGAAAAATTGACATAAATGGATGATCATCCAATTACATCAGTTGACATTTGCATCAGTCAACATCCATTTTTTTTAAGCGCATCAAAGCCCTATCTTTGTTCCATTAAAAAAAAAAATGAACGGTCGAAAAATGGATACAGACAGACACATGGTGTGTTTTGGCACTGGTAGTGGATGTAAAAAACTGATGAGGAACTGAACTGATTAAACGAACGGTCCACATGTGTGAAAGGGGCCTCATATTCCTATTGTAGGTTCAGCTATTGAGCTCTTGTTAAATGATGCAAGCCAGTGTGGGTTGTGTGTAGAGATGATGGGTTGAACAAGAGCAAGCAAGGACAAGGTAGAACAAGGAAAGAGAGAGAGAGAAAGAACAAAGAGGGGAGGGGAGAAAAAGAAGAAAACGTTACTTTGTATTATTAATTATTCTACAGCAGTTGCCCAAATGTGTTTGCAGTCATTTCTTTTCTATGTTTAAGGATTTATTAGAACCCACCGTGTGTCGTGTGGAAATTACTCAAGGTATTTTGGACTCACCTAAGATTTCCGGATTTTCTTGCTTCATCTGACAAACAGGCTGCTTCTGCTGTGTAAGTGTGTATACAACTGATAGTGAGATCTTCTTGTGCTTAGAATTATAAGATATTTCAGGGGAAGAAGGGGTGTATCAAAGCTTGTCTAGGCTTAAAAACTGAGATTTTCATACAGGCAGGGCTGGACTGGGACAAAAATTTGGCCCTGGACTTCATCCAGACCGGCCCACTCCAATTTTGCAAACGCGCACAAAAACAGTATGCTGCGCACTTGCACGAGAGTGACGTCATCACGGCCCGGCTAGACACATAGCAGGAGTATGCAAACTCAGAAGCCGACAGCACACTGCTGGTGATCTTTTATTTTCCAGCCCCCACCCCCTGGTGTCCCCCTGTCACCTGCCCGAAGTCTGGCTCTGCATTATATATTTTAAAATAAACAACTAATGCGCACACCTATTTTTGATCAACCGCAGTAATGAGAAGCTGCCAACATCAAACAGGTTTAAGCCCCTTTCACACGGGACGGATCAGTAATGATCCGCCCCGTGATGATCCGCTCGCTCAGCGAGGATCGCTCCGTTGTCCCCGCTGAGCCGGCTGCGGACAGGGCGGTCTCCGCACACTGTTCGGGGACCGCCCTGTCAGATCTCTGCTCTCCTCTATGGGGATCGGATGAGCACGGACCGTCTGTCCGTGTTCATCCAATCCGCTATGCAGACGGATAGAAAAATAGGATTTTCCTCCGTCTGCAGAATCGGACTGTTGCGGAGGCGGATGAAATCGGGTGTCTGCGGATGTTCATCCGCAGACACCCGCTATCCCATAGGGATGAATGTATGCCCGTATTTCATCCGCAAACGGATGGATGAAATACAGACATATCATCTGCATGTGTGAAAGGGGCCTAACACAAACCCACAGATAAATTGAATATATAGCAAAGGATGTGATGCTAACCAAAATAACATAAAAAAAATCCATTTGGTGCAAATAATGATTCAAATAATACAAAAAATCCAACATAGCTAAAAGTACATCAAACGTGTCAATTAATATTGAAATGTGCATAAAAAAAAATTTCAGCAAAAAATTTGTATATAAACGATGCTTATAATTAAAACCATTTTATCCAAACTATGTCCTTGGTATTAAAGTGCAAAAAGAGTACAAAAAAAAGGGGGGTTTTTAATTATAAGCATTTTTATATATGATTTTTTTTGCTGAAAATATTTTTATGCACATTTTAATATTAATTGACAGTTTTGGTGAACTTTTAGCTATGTTGGATTTTGCATATTATTTTAACCATTATTTTCACCAAATGGATGTTTTATGTTATTTTATTTAGCACCACATCCTTTGCTATATATATATATATATACACACAGCTATATATATATATATATATATATATAATATATACACACATGCACAGCATATATATATATATATATCCAGCCATGTGCTATATACAGTATTCAATGGGCCGGCCGGTTACCTGGATGGGTTCCTGCAGCACCGCCATCCTCCAGGCTCCCTCGTCTTCTCCAGGGACTTCTCTGCCTGTCGGCTGCTCTCATGGCGGCCCCCGGCTCATTTAAACTCACAGCGTCTGTTACCGCGGGGGCCGCCGGAGATAGCCGAGTTTTGTTCGCTGTCGGAGAGGAGCAGGGCGGGGGAAGCCGAGCGGTGGCGGAGGTGGCCGAAGATGTGTTATGAGAGCGCCGAGTGGGGGCGGAAAGAGCCGAAGTGCGCCGCGCTGTGCTCAGAAGTACAGCGGTGCTCAAATGAATGGCTGTGCGAGTAGCGCAGCCATTCATTTGGCTAGGCTGTCACTGAAACCGGCCCACTGAGCCATCGGCCCACCGGGAATCTCCCGGTAGTCCCGATGGCCAGTACATGCCTGCATACAGGGCATCTGAAGTTGGCAGATCCCCCGGGCACGTAATTGTGATTTGACAAGAAAATAAAGGTATGCACAAGCACTTTTCACTGCCTGCTGTAGTTAATAATACATTTTTTAATGTCCAGTAGCAGCAGCCGCAAATCCATGTCTTGGTGAATTTTAGGAAGATATGGGGAACTTAACCACCTACCTCCCCCATACAGCAAAATGACAGCAGCAAAGGGATTTCAATACCCTGACCGGAAGTCATATGACGTCTTCAGGATATTAAACCACTGTACGCCCTCGGGGGTGCCCACCGCTGCGATCGTTGTTGCGGTGTGTCAGTCTGACACCCCGCAACTCTGATCTAGGTAAAGAATCTCTGACGGAGACTCTTTATCACATGATCAGCCGTGTCCAATCACTGCTGATTACGATGTAAACAGGAAGAGCCGGTGATTGGCTTTTCCTCACTCGCATATGTGAGTAGAGGAGAGACAATCGGCTGCTCCTCTGACGGGGGGGGGGGTCTTTGCTGATCGACTATCAGAGCAGACCCCCCCCCAAAGATGCCCACACTGGACCACCAGGGATGTCACTAGGACCACCAGGGATGTCACCACCAGGTATGCCACCCTAGACCACCAGGGATGCCAATCAGTGCCCACAATGGATGCCAATCAGTGCCCACAATGGATGCCAATCATTGCCCCCAACTGAATGGCAAAGATGTTTTTATTACAAATTATGTGGGCAGACTGCAGTTCCTCTAAAGTGGAACTAAACGCTCTCAATCAAAATGAACTATTGTAATCCTTATGCTACTAGCCTTAGTAAATATATAGGAAGGTATGTTATATTTCCTTGTTTTAACCACTTAAGGACCGCTGCATGCCATTGTACGTCATTACAATGGCATGTACAGGCACAAGCACGTACATGTACGTGCTTGCCTTCCAGCGGGTGGGGAGTCCGATCGGACCCCCTCCTGCTGGAATGCGGTGGTCCGGTTCGCTTCAGGAGCGATCCGGGATGAGGGGATGGCCGTTGGTTTCTGGCCATCCCCTCTCGATCGCTCCTGGCGAATGAGAAGCTTCCTCCCACTGTGTATTGCATACACAGGCAGGGAGGAAGTGATGTCATTCTCCTCGGGGCGGTCTTATTGACCGGACTACGAGGAGAGGACACAGTAAGTCTGCACCAAACACTACACTGACACTAAATAACACATAGGCACACAAACAAAACAAAATTTTTCTGATCGCTGCATTAGTGTCGCTAGTGTCGCTAGGTAGCTAGTTATTTTTTTAGGTTCACCGCCAGGTTTTTATAGCGCTAGGTACCCTGATATACTACCCAATAACGGTTTTAACCCCCTGATTGCCCCTAGTTAACCCTTTCACCCCCTTTTGCCAGTGTCACTAAGCGATCATTTTTCTGATCGCTGCATTAGTGTCGCTAGGTAGCTAGTTATTTTTTTAGGTTCACCGCCAGGTTTTTATAGCGCTAGGTACCCTGATATACTACCCAATAACGGTTTTAACCCCCTGATTGCCCCTAGTTAACCCTTTCACCCCCTTTTGCCAGTGTCACTAAGCGATCATTTTTCTGATCGTTGCATTAGTGTCGCTAGGTAGCTAGTTATTTTTTTAGGTTCACCGCCAGGTTTTTATAGCGCTAGGTACCCTGATATACTACCCAATAACGGTTTTAACCCCCTGATTGCCCCTAGTTAACCCTTTCACCCCCTTTTGCCAGTGTCACTAAGCGATCATTTTTCTGATCGCTGCATTAGTGTCTCTAGTGTCGCTAGGTAGCTAGTAATTTTTTTAGGTTCACCGCCAGGTTTTTATAGCGGTAGGTACCCCCATATACTACCCAATAATGGTTTTAACCCCCTGATTGCCCCTAGTTAACCCTTTCACCAGCGATCACAGTATAAGTGTCACTGGTGATGCTGGTCAGCCAGTTAGTTATTTAGGTTCCCCGTCAGGTTTTTATATAGCGCCAGGGACCCCCATATACTACCTAATAAAAATTTGAACCCCCTGATTGCCCCTAGTTAACCCTTTCACCAGTGATCACCGTATAAGTGTTACGGGTGACTCTGGTTAGTTAGTTTGCTTTTTATAGCATCAGGGCACCCACCATTTATTACCCAATAAAGGTTTAACCCCCTGATCACCCGGCGGGTGATATCAATTAGGTTTTAGGGTCAGGGTCTGCGTCGCCCCAGGCAGCGCTAGGTTAGTGCCAGTACCGCTAACACCCACATGCAAAGCATAAACCTCCCGTAGTGGTATAGAATCTGAACAGATCAATATCTGATCTGATCAGATCTATACTAGCGTCCCCAGCAGTTTAGGATTCCAAAAAAACACATTGTTAGCAGGATCAGCCCAGATACCTGGTAGCACCTGCGTTTTGCCCCTCTGCCCAGCCCACCCAAGTGCAGTATCGATCGATCACTGTCCCTTACAAAACACTAAACACATAACTACACCGATCGCAGAGTCAGGCCTGATCCCTGCGATCGCTAACAGTTTTTTTTGTTAGCGTTTTATATTTAAATCCGGAAGGCAGTGCTTGGATTTCGGGGTCCAGTACGTGGCTAGGCTCCCAAAAAGTCCCCCACATGTGGTATCCCCATACTCGGGAGAAGCAGCAGAATTTATTTTGGGGTGTAATTTGACTTATGCCCATAGCATGTGTGAGCAATATATCATTTAGTGACAACTTTGTGCAAAAAAAAAAAAATATTGTAATATTCCTGCAACTTGTGGCAAAATATAAAATATTTAATGGACTCAACATGCCTCTCAGTAAATAGCTTGGGGTGTCCACTTTCCAAAATGGGGTCATTTGGGGGGGTTTTGTGTTATTTTGGCATTTTATGGCCTTCGAAACTGTGATAGGTAGTGAGGCGTGAAATCAAAAATTTGCACCCTTAGAAACCCTGAAGGCAGTGATTGGTTTTCGGGGTGCCGTACGCGGCTAGACTCCCAAAAAGTCCCACATATGTGGTATCCCTGTACTCAGGAGAAGCAGCAGAATATATTTTGGGGTGCAATTCCACATATAACTATGGCATGTGTGAGCAATATATCATTTAGTGACAACTTTTTGTAAACTTTTTTTTTTGTGTCATTATTCAATCACTTGGGACAAAAAAAAAAATATTCAATGGGCTCAACATGCCTCTCAGAAATTTCCTTGGGGTGTCTACTTTCCAAAATGGGGTCATTTGGGGGGGTTTTGTGTTATTTTGGCATTTTATGGCCTTCGAAACTGTGATAGGTAGTGAGGAGTGAAATCAAAAATGCGCACCCTTAGAAATCCTGAAGGTAGTGATTGGTTTTCGGGGTGCCGTACGCGGCTAGACTCCCAAAAAGTCCCACATATGTGGTATCCCCATACTCAGGAGAAGCGGCAGAATATATTTTGGAGTGCAATTCCACATATAACTATGGCATGTGTGAGCAATATATCATTTAGTGACAACTTTTTGTAAACTTTTTTTTTTTTTTTTTTGTCATTATTCAATCACTTGGGACAAAAAAAAATATTCAATGGGCTCAACATGCCTCTCAGAAATTTCCTTGGGGTGTCTACTTTCCAAAATGGGGTCATTTGGGGGGGGGGGGGTTGTACTGCCCTGCCATTTTAGCACCTCAAGAAATGAGATAGGCAGTCATAAATTAAAAGCTGTGTAAATTCCAGAAAATGTACTCTAGTTTGTAGATGATATAACTTTTGCGTAAACCCAAAAATATACGCTTATTGACATTTTTTTTACTAAAGACATGTGGCTGAATAAATTTTTCCCTAAATGTATGACTAAAATCTAGTTTATTCGATTTTTCTTATAACAAAAAGTAGAAAATATATTTTTTCTCAAAATATTCAGTCTTTTTCCATTTATATCGCAAAAAATAAAAATCGCAGAGGCAATCAAATACCACCAAAAGAAAGCTCTATTTATGGGAAGAAAAGGACGCAAATTTCATTTGGGTACAACATTGCATGACCGCGCAATTACCAGTTAAAGCAGTGCAGTGCGAAATTGTAAAAAGACCTCTGGTCCTTAGGCTGTTAATTGGTCCGGGGCTGAAGTGGTTAAACATTTTTTTTTTTTTTACATTTCTTTAGATGATGTCTGGTTTCTGGCTTAAGTCAAAATGATGTCATACATACAGCCTTCATGGGCATTCATGAGGGGAGGAGGGGTTTTCTCTGCTAAGAACACCCTCCTGCCTACATGTTTGAGCTAAGGGTAGATGGATTCCATGAAGTAAATGCTACATGAATCACCTTTCCTTTCTTAAGAGGGCAATGGCTACAAATGCTAGGGGGTGCTTTTTAAAGTGATGTGTCAACAAAATAAAGCATGGAGACATGGATGGATGGGTGAATTGAATATTAAAAATAAATTAAATAGCATGTTCAGTTTGTGGTTGTCAGATACAGCTAAGTTCCGCTTTAAGACGGGTGACCGAAAAAGATAAGCTATGACAGTCATACAGGGAGGTGGAATATATGAAAACTGGAGCCCCAAAGAACCTCGGAAGTCTCAGTGGGGTATTAACCCTTTTCAAATCCTCACAATATTGAATAGGTTCTTCCATCAGTGATAAGCTATTAAAATGATAAGTTCTAGGAATGAAGATAAGGACAAAACACCTTCATAAAAATGTTGAAATGAATGAAAGAAAAACTGTTATTAAAATAATTAGTAAACATCCGCTCTTAAGCCCCATACACACGGGCTGAATATTGGCTTGCTGGTTCAATAGAAACCAGCCAACATTTGGCCCGCGTGTATGGCAGCCTGTCTGACAGAAGCTGGCCGAATGTCTGGCTTCAGTTGAAAGGGCATGCCCGAAAAACATCTGCCGTTTTGAATCCAATCAACGCTTTCAGCCAATTGCTGCGAGGGCTGGCCGCTGTGTTCTGGCAGGAGAGAGAGTCCCCCTGCCAGAAGACAATAGCTACTAACATTGGATAGTTAGTACAGCACACTCCTCTCTACCTCCTCAGCTTTTTTTCGTTCAGCCCGCTGGGTACCTTGCATTAAGCTTTGCCACTTGCTGGTTGTTACTCAGAACTGCAGCTCAGGTTATACAGTGCACACCTGCCCCAATCTGGAGTACCTAAATAGACTTCTGGACATTCGGTCTGTGATGGTTTAACTGGTTCTGTTTGACTTTTGACTACCTGTATTACTAAGGATCACTCCAGTGATTTGAACTGTATTGAAACTCTATTCCTTGACTCTGCTGTTTACTGTCTTGCACAGATCACATGTCCTTTGAGTTTGCTCCTGCTTATTGCATTGCTTCAGCACTGGTCCACTGCTACCAATGGTAACATTTTTTATAGGCTGGCTATAACATTTTTAGGGGTTTTTGCATGTGCATGTGCATAAATGCTTATTTATGATAGAAAAAGAGTAGGAGGAAGCACCATCTAGAGTAGTGGTTCTCAACTTGGGGGTCGAATGATGATTTGCCAGGGGTCACCGAATCTTGGGCTGTTTCTGAAGTCTGTGCCGCTCTCCCAACCTTTTTGCGGCCACCCAGCTGGGCTGTTCCAGGAGCCCACTCAGCCTCTTCGGAGCTGTCCATTCAGTTCACAACATGGCTGGGGGTCAGAGGCTAGAGGTCAGCTGACTGGTGAGGAATGTGACATGGGAGGGGCTGGAGGAGACACTATCTCTTGATTTCAGCATAGGTGTCACTGGTACGAGACACCACACGTCAGAGACATGGTGAGTAACACTGCCTGTGATTATAGTTGCCATATTAAAAGTCCCCACTAAAGTTTTCTTTAGCAGACGACCTTGATCAAGTGCACCTAAGTTGGATGGTCAGAACTCCCCCCCCCCCCCCCCCCCACAGCATTACCACTCATCCCATTCCCCCTACCAAGGAGTAAGAGAAGGAATGAAATAGAGAATACATGGAAGGGAGAGGAAGAGAGGGGGAGAAACAACGAAAAAGGGAAAGAACAAGAAAGATGGCTAGAGAGGGGTGGGGAAAAAACCCAAGAAATTAGGATAGAGAGAGAGAAAAGGGAAAGAGAGGAGAACAAAGAGAGAGTGGTACATCCTAAATTTTACAATAAGGGGTTTTAATACTATACGAGTGGAAGGGACTCTAAATGTCTGTGGGTTAGGGATGCAAATTACTTGTCTTGCCTTGGGTGCTGACAACCCACGCTACGAAAATAATTTTACTGTTAGAGGTCCCCACAACTTGGGAAATTTTATCAAGGTGTCACGGCACTAGAGAGGTGGACCACTGATCTAGAGCATTGTCTTATCAGGGCGTGTTACCGCTAGGAGCACTCATTCCAGCATGAGATCTTTTGTCTGGCGGAATCTGTAACTTCCTGTGAATATTCTTGTCCGATGTATTTTGAGGGAATATTAGGCTACTGTCACTTTATGTCTATGGGTAACCTTAGGTAAGGACACAAGAGCCCCATAAAGCCCCCATGCTTTCTGCATTTAGCTGTTTTTGGCACTATTGGTTTGTTTGCAGTTGTTGCATTTTGTCATGTTCTTTGCTTACAAGCGACATCTTATTATATATGAGTTGTTCCGTTTATTGGCACGGTCTGGCTGGATGAAACCATAGTCCTTTGCTACTATGATAAAAATGGCTCTGACAAAATAATTCCATTCAGAAAATCAATAATATTATCACTGATCATTATAATTACAATGATTATTATTATTATTGTTGCAAGCTGCGCTGCTAAGTCAGCGGATGGATACAAACTTATCATGTTAATGAGCATACTGGCCATACGCTGATAAATGGCAGCTGTGAATAGGAAATAAACAGTGTAATCTGGATTTAAATAATCCATCCGGGGCCTCCTGGAAACACAGAAATTCACACATTTCACAAATGGATTCTTTGTGCATTAATTGTCCATTTGAAGGCTGTCTCTGTGAACTGGAAGACTTTTTTGTTTGAGAAGGAGTGCGGGACTGACAGCTAAAATAAGCAACAGAATCATGCACCTTCATTATCTTCAAGGTGAACATTTCAGTCAAAATAAACACTGATGCATTTTGCGTTAGTAAAAAATACTGAAGTATAGGTACCCATACACAACACATCGCTACAGAATATTTATTTTAAGGTGCCCCTATACATAACATAGTCATTTTCAGTAATGGAAATTTTTATTTGTGAGCTCCCTATAAACATTAGAACATTTGAGTTACCAACACCTCCAGCCAAGGCTTGCTGGGGAAGAGAACATTAATAAGCTTTAAATAGAACCATTTTATTTACTCTGATAATTTGGTCCTAGATGTGTCTACAGTGTGCCCTAACCCACTGCCCCCTATATCAGGCATGTACTGGCCATTGGGACTACAGGGAATTTCCCGGTGGGCCGATGGCTCAGTGGGCCGGTTTCAGGGACAAAGTAATGGCTGCGCGGCTTGCCCCTCAACTTCACGCAGTGATGTGAGAAAGATGAGAAAAATACAGAGGAGAATAAGTGAAATAATAAAAGAGGTTAGTGAGGACTCCTTATGTTATGCTACTTATGTTTTTTTGCACAATTACGTATAGTTTTATATACTGTTTTTGTGCTTGTTTGCAAAATTAAAGTGGGCTGGCCTGGATGAAGTCCAGGGCCAAATTTTTGTCCCAGTCCAGCCCTGCCCTATAGACCCAATACCACAGAACCTATTCATGCTTAGGGAACATATTCATGTTTAGGGAAGCACTCATCTATGGAGGCCTATAGACTTTATCTGGCAATTAATGCTACATCTGTGAACTGCCACTGAATTGCCTTCCCAGAAAGAATGCTTTCAGATACTATACCCTTCAGATGAGAAGGAAGATGTTGCAGTAACAGGGTCACCTAAGTGTATACATGTTGCTCTCATAAGCTAAAAACTATGTAACCCAGTCAGTGAGCCATTGAACACTTGATGGAGTGCAAGGAGAAGATTGGGTTCCTTTCTTTTAATTTTTTGCTACTCTAGAAAAAAAAGAAAGTTCTATGGCCTGCCATTTATTGGTGGATGTCTTAGGATGGTGGATGTCTTAGGGAAAAATTGTTTCACGCAGCATATTAGTTTTGGCCACACATTTGAGGAAATGGACAAGTTGACGGTAGACAGTGAGCAGTTATCATGCTTTATAGAACATGGGTCAGGAAGTGTCAAATGACCAGCATGGATATTTATCATGGTCTAACCAATCGCAGGAAGGTGGCATCCAGAATGTGCCTGAGGAGGTCATAAATGTTTGGGAGGCATTTCCAGAGTGTTGTATCCTCTCCAGGGAGGGTTCAGTTATCCTGGGGCTGTTGCCACTGTGCAAGAGCTACAGAGGCTATGACTGCACGATGGACCTCAACAGGAGTTGAGCTAAGGGCCGGGAGAAAATTTTTAATTAATGTTTCTGGAGGGCACTGTCCTGAAGTCCTGATGTGGAGAAGGATCTCTAATCTTCATCACTGTGGATCTACCTGTGTGTAGGAAGGTGCAGTCTGTTTTCTCCACTGTAGGTGGTGCTCAACCTCAGCGCCAGTGCATAGGGAGAGGAAGCCAGGAGGAACATGGTTCCTCTCTGGTTTCCTGAGTTACTGGGACAGCGATCTGATGCTGGCCACCCATGTGATTCTGGCAGCCATTTTAGGTGTAGCAGAATCTATTTAAAACCCTGGCCCCTGAGTTAAGCACACATTGGCTTGGGGATAGTGTAGGGACAGGTCAGATGTCTGCCAGAACAGTATTACTGGCAAACAAAAAAATCTGGTAGAGCAAGTTTAGGGCTCCGTGTTCTCCTTGGACACCTTCCCATTTGGGCTCGGAATGGCCAGGCCTCAATCCATCCCTCCAGACATACGCTGTCAGTTCGATTGAAACATGCTCATCTACATGCTGTTGGCATTCATAAGTGTTCACAGTTGGGCCTCCTCACCCTGGGTTTATTGTGAACTGTTTTGCCTTTGCTGCAATACAAGTTCCACTATTTGCACCTCAACTGTGTGTGTGTTTTTGCTACCAAACCACACCCAAATGTGGATGCTGGATGGCAGACTACTCCTGCGACATAAAGACCCAATTTGGGACTATAGTTTGTGCCTGCTCCTGAAAGGATTTTTCTATTAAGAAGTTTGTCCTCCCATTGATTGCTATTACAAATTTGTAACCCTAAACCCCTCGCTTGTTTGAGGTTTTCAGCAATAAATTCTAAAAAAGACCCCCCCCTCCCCCCAGGCCAAGCCAGAATTATCAGCATGTATGGATCTGCTCATGAGACTGGCAGCATCTGTACTATTCTGGAAGAACCTGGGCATATTTTCAGGGTAAGCGCTACAGAAATGCACTGCTACAGTGTGACCCAACACTTGCTAGCTGTCTAAGAAAAGAAAATGTGGTTCAAATGAAACTCTGCATTTGATTTTTTTAAATCTATATAACGATTTAATGAAATTAATAAAACTGTGATGCAGATTCTCACATGCTTCTGATCTGGAGACAGGGCATTGCAGCAATGTCTTCAAAATAACTGGTGAGAAGTCCTGGCTGATAAAAATCAATTAATTGGTCCTTGTGTCGTAGAAAGAGAAAACCTGCATCGCTGTGGATGTACCAGGCTACCTGTAGATTTATGGCAGAAAGGTTCGCAGAGATGGGGATACCTGTAATTATATCTCACACACAGTGCTGATTGGTGTCATTGCAGAAACAGGAGATGTGATTTCTTTAACTCTTAACAAAATGCCTGCAGAAAGCTATGCCAAGGTTCTGTTTTGTGAAAAAAAAAAAAAAAATAGTGCCTGCAGATTTAAGGAGAAAGGCCATCGTAAATCTTTAAAGGAAAGTGACAGAACATGGAGGTTGCTATTGCTGGCAAAAATACTTAGTCGGCACACTCTCTTGGATCCCTCTCTCCCCCAGGGCTGTTTTAGGGGTCTCTCACCACCTTCAAACAGCTTTACCTGGAACAATCCCCCATGCGGTCTCTC
Source organism: Lithobates pipiens (assembly GCF_037356315.1). Lineage (NCBI taxonomy): Eukaryota > Metazoa > Chordata > Amphibia > Anura > Ranidae > Lithobates > Lithobates pipiens. Next base: position 294,050,214 of record NW_027507784.1, on the reverse strand, counting down.
TAACCTACCAACTGCTGACAACACCGCCAGCAGATCACAATCCTCCATAAATTGCTGGGTGGGAGAGAGATCTGGGGGTTGAACTGACCGAGAAACAGGTAGATAGACTCTGTTTTCTTACAAGACTTCGATCTGTGTTAAACACCAAGAGGCAGGCTTGAAGATACTAACCCGATGGTATCACACCCCTGTAAAGATCCATAAATTGTTTCCCCAATGGTCGGACATGTGCTGGAGATGTGGAGACTGGCTCCCTTCTCCACATCTTTTGGTCCTGCCGACTCTTGCAACCCTACTGGACAGAAGTTCATTGTGTCATCCAAAAGTTTACTAACAGAGACCCAGCCCTTTTCCTCCTGCATCAACACACATCCCCAGTAAAGCATATAGGAAGTCTATCTTGCCCGTCCTTATCAAAGTCGCCAAGGGATGCATCCCATTGTTCTGGAAACAGACACAGCCTCCGACGATCGACACTTGGTTGAAAAAGGTTGCCGATATGAGGTAGACCTGGTAGCCACTGAGAAAGGCCTCTACGATAAATATACTAAACAATGGTACTACTGGTGCAAATTTGTATACTCTGAGCAGTATGCAGGACTAGTTCTAAATCCCCCATGAAGAACACTTGTGGAGACCTCTTTCGTCTGCATAAGCTTTTAGACTGCTGGATTTCTCCCCACCTCCCGATTTTTAATTTTTATTTTACCCCTCCATTCCCCCTTTCCGCCTCCTCCTTCTCTTCTTCTTCTCTTTTGGGTCCCCTCGGGCCAACTCTGACTCTTTGAACTTTGTAACACGGTTCTTCCGTGGAAAATTAACACACAGGGTACGATAATCGTCCACATCTATGCGAACAGCTAAGAGTACAAGCGCATGAATTCAGTTGTAATGGTATCCTTTTCTGTACTGTTTTGTAAAATCTTTTGAATCCAACAACAGTTGGCCTCTGTATTATACCGTTTGTCACTTTTTTCTATTTTGCAAAAATAAAGTATTGGAAAAAAATATATACTTATTGTCCTGAAACAAACATGCAGATCAGAGGTTCCCACTTATCTATGACTTTCTGATCGTAATGCATGTTTTAGGTCAGTGACTCATAAAGTACTGAAGTCTCACATAGTGAAGTATCTAGTATGCTAGGAGGACAGCAATGGCAGCCACCTGATTTCTTACAGTTCAGGTTTCCTTTCAAATAAAATTGGTGATAATTGGTGGTGTGTGTTGTATACGCATGACACATACAAGCATTTATTACCTCTGCTTCATCATGGATATGTGATATTTTACATTTACAGAGATCACACAAATACTCATACGTATAACATTTATTAAAAGTAATGAAAGATACAGCTAATGATGATAATAGAAAATATAATAAGAATACTTAAAATTATTGTAAAGTCAATTTTTTCCCTATAAAAATAACAAACATGTTATACTTACTTGCTCTGTTGCAGTGGATTGGCACAGAGCAGCCCAAATCCTCCTCTTCTCAGGTCCCTCTTCTGTGCTCTAGACCCCTCCTTCCTTGTCAGTGCCCCCACAGCAAGCAGCTTGCTATGGGGACACCTGAGCTGAGTCACAGCTCCCTGTGTCCATTCAGACATGGAGCCCAACATGGCCCCATCCCCTCTCTCCCCTGATTGGCTAGCTGACTTTGAGTGACAGCAGTGGCAGACAATGGCGCTGTGTCTCAGCCAATCAGGTGGGAGAATCTCGGATGGCTGAGACATTCGTGGACATCGCTGGGCAGAGATGGATCTCAGGTAAGTGTTATGCCCCGCACACACGATTGGAAAATGTGCGATCTGATCTTGTTGTCAGAAAATCCGATCGTGTGTGGGCTCCATCTGACTTTTTCCATCGGAATTTCCAACACACAAAGTTTGAGAGCAGGATCTAAAATTTTCCGACAACAAAATCTGATCATTTAAATAACGATTTTATGTTGACAATTCCGATGGACAAAGTGCCACGCATGCTCAGAATAAATTATGAGACGAAAGCTATTGGCTACTGGTCTCTTTATAGTCCTGTCGTACGTGTTCTACGTCACCGCATTCTGAATGATCGGATTTTCCGAAAACTTTGTGCGACCGTGTGTATGCAAGACAAGTTTGGGCCAAAATCCGTCAGAATGTCCGACCATGTGTATGGGGCATAAGGGGGGCTGAGGGGGGCTGCTGCACACAGAAGACTTTTTATCTTAATGCATAGAATGCATTAAAACAAAAAACCTTCTGCTTTTACAACCCCTTTAACTAAAGATGCTGTTTCACTTTGGAGTCCCCAGCCGCCATTTGTGGCATAGCTAACCAGGTTTAAACACATGCTTCATGGCAGCTCTGACGTGAGACTGAATGTTCCAAGCCACAACTGTAGTGTATAAGATTTGTGAGTAAAGAATAGCCAACCCCCAGCCAACTCCCTTTACAAGCAACATTATGCCCTTCTAAGGAAAAGGAGATTAATGGGCTGGCTTGTCCGTATACTCAGTTTACAATCACATTCCCATGTTATGAGTCAGCTAAGGTAACCAGGAAAACCAGAATATTAGAGGCTTTCTTATCATTTGGATGGTCCATTATCCAGGTTTAGAATTCCTTATTAGATATTGTGAGCCAATAAAAATAATAAGGAAATATTTATCAATTTGCAATTGCCCCATCAACCTCTCACAGAGATCATAGTGCTCACCCTGGCAAAATTTCCACATGCTCCAGAAGGATGAACCTGTCTATCCAGAGCCAGTACCTATTTCCTGAAAGGAGATGCTTGCTTACCGATAATACAGTCATATAAATCCTGGTGACTGTGCAGTTCTTGGCTGTGTTTACAAATGCCTGACACAAATCAGCTCCCCGCTGCAGCCTCTCAATTTGTGACATGTGTTACAGTGAAATATTGCAGTTTCAATCCCTGAGGGGGACAAGACTGAGGAAATGCTTCCTCCTGTCTGCAGAAGACTGATGACATCATCTCAGCCTAGGCAAAGTCATCTTACTGTAGTGAAAAAAAAAAAAAAAAAAAAAAATATATATATATATATATATATATATATATATATATATATATATATATATATATATATATATATATATATATATATAATTTTAGGTATATGCAAAACAAATAATAATAAATAGTATTATTTTGAAACACTGTGTAGGGAAAAATACTCTTTCCCCTCAACATTTGTAAGGTAACTAATATACATTTTACAAATATAAATGAACCAATTTATATCTATCTATCTATGTATATATATATATATATATATATATATATATATATATATATTAGGGCTGTTACTGATTACAATTTTCATGTTCAATTTTTTTTAATCGATTAATAAACTAATTTTGATTAATTATAACGCACATACAGATCCAACTGCTTTTACTTGATCTCCTTGCATTGCAACTCTGCATTAGTCAGTGGTAAATGTGGTATACACTATATACAATCACCCGACACTAGTTAGTTTCCACAATCCATGACTTAACTTCACAGTTCACATAAATACGTTTTAAATTCAAACTGTAGCACTGATGTTTTTTTTTTATTAAGAAAAACTTAGAAAGTTATTTTAACTTTAATTATAAAGCTTATCTAGTATATTGACTGTCAGCCACTTTATAGTAGGCAAGTAGGCTTCACTTTAGCCAGTCATGCAGACATACCAGAATGTTTTTTTTTAAAGAGGGAGTAAAGGCAAAAAAACAAAAACCCACACCCTGTAAGGCAAAGGCATAATGAGCTAGTATGCATAGCATACTAGCTCATTATGAATAACTTACCTGAGAACGAAGCCCCCGAATCGGTCCTCTGTCTTCCTCTTCGCCGCTGCCATGTATCCTGGAGCGACTTCCGGGTCTCATTGCTCCAGCGCCGGAGCCGCGATGGCGTCACTCCCGCGCTGGCGCACGGGAGCCGACACTCGCGGCATGTCGCCGCGATCTGCGGCCTGCCCAGTGGCAGTGGCTGTCTTCGGGTAAATATCTCCTAAACCGTATAGGTTTAGGAGATATTTCTTGGACCTACAGGTAAGCCTTAATCTAGGCTTACCTGAAGGTCAAAGTGGTTTGTAAGGGTTTACAACCACTTTAAAGGAAATGAATATGAAACAAGCATTACATAAAATAATATTAATTTTGAATCAATGTGTAGGACAACAATTGTTCCACAAGCTGTCCATGTGCATGAGCCCAAATAATAAAAGAGAGTTTTTTAAATTTGTATAAGCAAAGTTGTAAAGTTACTTAAAGGTCCATTTTTACTAAATTGCTGTTTTCCCTTTAAAATCTTCTGGTTTAAGTCAAACCTCCATCCATGAAAGGGTTAAGATGACTAATAAATATAGACAGACCCAATGAGGCTGAACGATAGCAAATTCACATGTCACATACAATATTGGACCTATGCTTTCTGTAGCATTTGACAGGCAGAGAAGAGTCGCTCTCACACCAAGGCTTTTCATAAGAGGCACTGTGATGGAAAGAGAAGGGATAGCTGCTTGAAAATCCTCTGAATGTCTGAGCCGATAAGCTGCCATTTCTGTGGACACCATCCAAGAGCTATATTAAAACACAAAGCAGGAAAATCACTCAACTTCTTCATTTCTTGTCCGTTGGCCCAGCGAATAAAACACACTAAAATTTCAAGCCTTGACCTTAGTTTGATACTTTCCTATCAAAGAAAAGGGCACAGGCCAATTCCGAATCTTCAATCGGAACAAATTTCTCGCCGCTTTTCTGCAGCGTCCAGATATAATTCTTTGATGTTAAGAGCGGAATAGATCTGCTAGATGAAATGCTGCTTATTAAGGGTGTTAAATACAAATTTGACTTTCAAAAAGACATTCTGGTGGCCATCACATTCTCATGTTCGTATGGTGTACTAGGGAGCAGGCGGCAATTGAGCGGCGCCAGTACTTGTGCTCACATGTGCTTTGCAAAATAACTCAATTTTGATCTTTTTGCTGGCAAAACGTTTACAGAAAAGGAATAGAGAATAGCTTCCAGCTGTACTTTTATATTGAAATGATTGTAAACGTTTTTTTGATTTTTTTAAAATAACAAACATGTTATAATTCCCTGCTGTGTGCAATGGTTTTGGGCAGAACAGTCTCTTCTTCGCCAACCCAAATTAGTGTAGCACTAAATATTAACAAAATGTAAATAAAATATACATGATGTACTGTCCAATCAAAACATTAAAGTGGTATTAAAGCTTCTGTTTTTGTATACTTTCCTGCTCTGTGCAGTGGTTTTGCACAGAGCAGCTCTGATCCTCTTCTTTTCGGGTACCCAGCTGTCAGTCTTGGCTCTTTCTCCTCAACCAGTGCCCCCAGAGAAAGCAGCTAGCCATGGGGGCATGGAGCCGCAGCCCCTGCCTCCCTGCTTTCTACCCATTGGCTCCTACTGCTGTCTCAACCAATGAGGAGGGAGAGCCCCTGGACAGGCGAGGCTCTCGTGAACATCGCTTGGGGGGCTGCACACAGAAGGTTTTTTACCTTCATGTATAGAAAGCATGAAGGTAAAAATTCCTTCAGCCTTTAGAACCACTTTAATATACAGTGGAACCTTGGTTAACGAGTAGTGCAGTTAACAAGCATTTTGAAAGACTAGCAATTTTTTAATATTCGGACACGGTTAGCGAGTGTTTTCTCGCAAAACGAGCAGAATTCAAGCTAATGGGTGTGCAGTACCGCATCAGGCCAGAGGTGAGGGGTGTTGGTGACACTGGGAATGGTTCAGAGCCATTCAGAAATACTTGGAATCACTCGGAAATAGTTACATAGCAGGTTAGGTTGAAAAAAGACACAAGTCCATCAAGTCCAACCCATGTGTGTGATTATATGTCAGTATTACATTGTATATCCCTGTATGTTGCAGTCGTTCAGGTGCTTATCTGATAGTTTTCTTGAAACTATTGATGCTCCCCGCTGATACCACCGCCTGTGGAAGGGAATTCCACATCCTTGCTGCTCTTACAGCAAAGAACCCCCTATGTAGTTTAAGGTTAAACCTTGTTACTTCTAATTTTGGCAAGAGTGACCACGAGTCTTGTTAAACTCCCTTCTGTGAAAAAGTTTTATCCCTATTGTGGGGTCACTAGTATGGTATTTGTATATTGAAATCATATCTCCTCTCAAGCATATTTTCTCCAGAGAGAATAAGCTCAGTGCTCACAACCTTTCCTCATAACTAATATCCTCCAGACCCTTTATTAACTTTGTTGCCCTTCTTTGTACTCGCTCCATTTCCAGTACATCCTTCCTGAGGATTGGTGCCCAGAACTGGACAGCATACTCCAGGTGCAGCCAGACCAGAGTCTTGTAGAGCGGGAGAATTATCATTTTATCTCTGAAGTTGATCCCCTTTTTAATGCATGCCAATATTCTGTTTGCTTTGTTAGCAGCAGCTTGGCATTTCATACCATTACTGAGCCTATCACCTACTAGGACCCCCAGGTCCATTTCCATCCTATATTCCCCCAGAGGTTCTCCCCACAGTGTATAGATTGCATTCATATTTTTGCCACCCAAATGCATTATTTTACACTTTTCTACATTGAACCTCATTTTCCATGTAGTTGCCCACTCCATTAATTTGTTCAGATCTTTTTGCAAGGTTTTCACATCCTGCAGAGAAGTTATTGCCCTGCTTAGCTTAGTATCATCTGCAAATACAGAGATTGAACTGTTTACCCCATTCTCCAGGTCATTTATGAACAAATTAAATAGGATTGGTCCCAGCACAGGACCCTGGGGGACCCCACTACCCACCCCGACCATTCCGAGTACTCCCCATTTATCACCACCCTCTGAACGCGCCCTTGTAGCCAGTTTTCAATCCAAGTACTTACTGAGTGTTTCCGAGTTCAGCCAAGCTGTCCCTGAGTATTTCCGAGGCTCTCCGGCGCCCCCCCCACCTTTGGCCACATGCGGTATTGCATGCAATAGAAGTCAAAGCGGAACAAATTATCTTCGTTTCCATTGACTTCTACGGGGAAACACGCTTTGATATGCGATTGCTTTGGATTACAAGCATTCTCCTGGAATGGATTATGCTTGTAATCCAAGGTTCCACTGCATGTGAATAATGACAATCTCTGAGACACTTGTGCTTCACATAATGAACACAAGTGATGGTGAAAACAATCACAGTGATTTACCCATACACAATACACTTTGTGATCAATTTCAATGTGCGAAAAGTCCAAAAAATGTGTATTCTCTTCTAAACACAGATACTGAGAATTTAGTGCTGTATAGATTCAAAATTCAACTCTCCAGGATTTCTTAAAACATCCAGTGGAGAAAAAATATATGAATATACACTGCTTATCAGGAATCCATGGCCCTCTTAATGGATTGCCGTAAGCGCTTGTGAGATTTATCACAATATTCTGGAGGAAAGCTTATGCTCAGCTTCCTACCAGACTCTGCCCATAAAGTAAACAAAATCAAGAAAGAACCAAACCCCAGTGCCGTATGTCAAATTAAAACACTTTATTAAAATATAAGTTCCGCATGCACATTAAAATATCTTGGTACAAACATCTCATAAAGAGCTGCGGCTAGATTCGATCCTAGTCCCAGTCCTTCCAATCAGTGGCCACTATTCGTGATGATGTCACATCAGGCACCACCCTATGCATTTCATCACACAATGATGTCGTCAGGGGCGTGGATGAGGTTTGGTACTACATTAATGTTTTTTTAAAATAAATATAATGATTTATTTATAATTATTGAGCTAAATAAATGTGTTTTATTTTCTGCCTTGAATTCAGGTTTAAAGCACAACTAAACCCTCTCACTCAACACTATTTTTAATCCTTGTGCTGCAAAAATTTGTAAATAGATGGAAAGGTATATTATATTTACTTGTTTTTTAAACTTTTTTTTACATTTCTTCAGTTTCTTCCTGGTCTCTGGCCTAGACCAAAATGATATCATACATCTCTGGGGGTCTGAACCACTTGCTGACCACCTGCCATCATTTGACAAGGGGAGTATGGCTCCCCTGTGTGACTTGCTAGCTGTAGGGTGGCCACTTTAAGGGGTATAGGGGTGCTCCAACGTCACTTAGGAGCCAATGCGCATGCCCAGCGGCAGCGATGTCCACCAGGCACCCACAATCGCTCTTGACAGAGCCAAAACGGGGATATGTGAACACACAAATGCCGGGTTCTGTCAGGGGAGTAGAGACAGATCGTGCGTTCCTAGTATTTAGGAACAGCGATTGGTCTCCTCCCCCAGTCAGTTCAATCCCCCACAATTAGAACACACACTGAAGGAACACATTTAACCCCTTGGAATATAGAAAACTGCACTATCCTAAAAAACTTTAAAAACGAATAAAGGCTTCAGTTTAGGTGGGATAAACACAGTAAGCAATAGAGATAGAAAAAACTGCGCCCGTAATGAGTCCAACCAGGTTCGGCAGACTGGAAGGTAAAAGTCGTCGTTGGGTATTAAACAATAAATTGAACCATTACAGTCTCTGGATATAGCGTATGTACAAATATATGGCTGTATAAAAACACCTCTGTGATCCACAATTAGAGCGTAAGGAACCACCACCACATGGAAAGCCGCTTACCAGAGGGCCAACCCATGCCAGCATTCGGCTATAACCCAGCCTCTGACATTAGAATAAAAGACCCCATGAATGCTTCTCAGATACTGCAGGGTGCTGGGCTCCTTCCATAGAACATGCGGTCCATGAAACCATACAGCATATGGAAAGGAAGGGGACCACAGCATAATTCTGTAATGCAGGACAATTTATTAAAAGAAAATATTGTACTTACACACATAGGTAGGTTAAAAACATTTAAAAAATGCCGGCCACCACATTAGGAGCCCTTCCGCCTTCAAATTGACACGGTGACGTCACGCCCTTCCAGACGCGTTTCGTCATACACAGACATTTTCAATGGAGATCCCCACAGTTAGAAACACCTGCCTAGGGAACACTTAACCCCTTTTTCTCCCCTAGTGTTAACCCCTTCCCTGCGAGGGACATTTACACAATAATCAGTGCATATTTATAGCACTTATCGCTGTATAAATGCCAATGGTCCCAAAAAAGTGTCAAAAGTGTCTGATCTGTCCTCCACAATGTCACAGTCCCACTAAAAATCGCAGATCTCCACCATTACTAGTAAAAAAAATAATAAGAAGAAAAATGCCATAAATATATCCCCTATTTTGTAGACGCTATAACTATTGCGCAAACCAATCAATACGCTTATTGTGATTTTTTTTTTTACCAAAAATATATAGAAGAATACATATTGGCCTAAACTGATGAATTTTTTGGGTTGGATATTTATTAAAGCAAAAAGTAAAAAATATTGTGTTTTTTTCAAAATTAGATTTTTTGTTAATAAAAACCACAGAGGTGATCAAATACCACCAAAAGAAAGCTCTATTTGTGGGGAACAAAAGGCCATAAATGTTGTTTGGGTACAGCTTTGCATGGCCGTGCAATTGCCAGTTAAAGTGAGGCAGTGTCGTATTGCAAAAAAGCCCCTGGTCAGGAAGGGGGCAAATTCTTCCGGGGGTTGAAATGGTTAAATGGCATTTTAAAGGAGAGTAGGAGCTTTCTCAGTTAAGCACGCCTTCCTGCCTGCATGAATGAGCTAAGGGCAGATGAATTCCAGGAAGTAAATGCTGCATGAATCATCTGCCCTTCTTCAAGACTCCTTCATGTCCATACCAAAACCAACAAAGTGCTGTAGGTAGGATTAAACACCTATTGTAGAGGTATCTTCAATGTAGGTACTGCAGCATATATCAGATATCTTATAAATTATCCGTGATTATTTTTTTGTAAATCCATTTCTCTATATCATCGATTAGAGGTTTTTCTTTTTAACAGATAAAACTGTATATTACATGGTTCATAATTATAGGACACAATCGCTTTTCAAAAGTATGTGTGGAATTCAGCTTTAAGTGTATAGGTTGTGCTACCTGCATATTTATGTGAGAAATGACAGTACCCCCAGGATGATAATAAGTGACAGCTCTGTACATCAGCTTTCTGCTTATTATAGTAACTTACTCTATTGTATGGAGGCATCAGAATTGACTTGAGATTGATAGCATGGGGGAGGTGATGGAGATGGAGGGATATGGGAGAAAATCTAAGTTATTACTATAGACACGATGCATATGCTGCAACAGAAGATATAATCTCAGTATGATGTGCACAACTGTTCATGGGAACTTTGCTATTTAATCTATATGACAGTTCCACTTTAACCATTTCAGCCCGGGAAGATTTTCCCCCCTTCCTGACCATAGCACTTTTTACAATTTGGCACTGCGTCACTTTAACTGGTAATTGCACGATCATGCAATGCTGTATCCAAACTAAATTAGGATCCTTTTTCCCCACAAATAAAGATTTCTTTTAGTGGTATTTGATCACCTCTGCATTTTAAAATTTTTGCGCTCTAAACAAAAAAAAAAAACACAATTTAAAAAAACAAAACAATATTTACCGTATTTATTGCCATATAACACGCACAGGTGTATAACGAGCACATTCATTTTAAGAGGGAAGTTTCAGGAAAAAAAATTAAATTTTAAATAAGGAACTTTGAAGCAAAATAAGAGTCAGTGCCCATCTGCAGCCTCATTGCCATCAATGCAACTTCACCATCGCCATCAATGCAGCCTGATCAATGTCCATCTGCAGCGTCACAAGTGCCATCAATGCAGCCTCATCAGTCCACATCAATGCAACCTCACCATTGCCATCAATGTAGCAGCCTCACCATTGCCATCAGTGCAGGCTGATCGATGCCCATCTGCAGCCATTTAGTGAGAATCTCCTATGATAGACAGAACGCTGGTCTAATGGCAGCCCAGGAGATGGGACTTCCTATTACAGAGGCTGCCAAGTAAACAGATTCTCACTGTATGTAATCTGATGGCGCTTGTCCTGTCCCCTCCAAGGCAGCTAAAATTTAAGTATTTTTGTATAACACGCACACGCTATTTGCACCCAATTTTCATGGTGAAAAAGTGAGTGTTATACGCCAATAAATACAGTACTTTTTGCTATAATAAATATCCCCAAAAATGTTTTTGAAAAACAAAGTTCTTCATCAGTTTAGACCAATATGTATTCTTCTACATATTCTTGGTAAAAAAATAGCAATAAGCATATGTTGATTGGTTTGCGCAAAAGTTATAGCTGCAAACTATGGGAAAGATTTCTGGCATTTTTATCATTTTTTTTTTTACTAGTAATGGCAGCGATCTGCGATGTTTACCAGGATTGCAACATTGCAGGGGACAGATCGGACATTTTTGACACATTTATGGGAACATTGACATTAATACAGTGATCAGTGCTATAAAAATGCACTGATCACTGTGTAAATGTCACTGGTGGGGAAGGGGTTAACACTAGGGAGATTAAGGGGTTAAATGTGTGTTCCCTCAGTGTGTTCTAACTGTATGGTGATGGACTAAGAGAGGAGACATGTCTGCAAGGGCAAGGCTGAAATGAGCCTGCCTTTACACGCACATGAATTTTGATAGTATCCCAGTCTTAGTCCGTAGGGTTCAATATTGACCTGGCCCACCCTTTGCAGCTTCAAATCTTCTGGGAAGGCTGTCAACAAGGTTTAGGAGTGTATCTATGGGAATGTTTGACCATTCTTAAAGTAGCGCATATGTGAGGCCAGGCACTGATGTGGGCGAGAAGGCCTGGATTGCAGTCTCTGCTCAAATTCATCCTAAATGTGTTCTATCAGGTTAGGGTCAGGCCAGTCAAGTTCCTCCACCACAAACTCGCTCATCCATGTCTTTATGGTCCACCATCAGTGCCTGACCTCACAAATGTGCTTCTGGAAGAATGGTCCCCATAGACACACTCCTAAACCTTGTGGACAGCCTTCCCAGAAGAGTTGAAGCTGTTATAGCTGCAAAGGGTGGGCCAACTCAATATTGAACCCTACAGACTAAGACTGGGATGCCATTAAAGTTCACGTGCGTGTAAAGGCAGGTGTACCAATACTTTCGGTAATATAGTGTATTTGCAATATAGGCCATCTGGATTACTTGTTGGGACAGGCTCTCTTTAAGGCATTAGCCACAGAATAATCGGCACAGATTGGAAAGCTTTGTAATTATATTAACACAAACCTAAATCTGTATAAAGTATCTGAACACATTTATTTTTGCACCAGAGGAGCTCATTCTGTCACCCAACACGCAGTGCCCTGATGTCGAATCTGTTTTAGCAGGATAATCAACTCAAGGGCAGCAAAATCTTATCAAATTAACAAGTGCTCTGGCCACACACCGCTAAACGACAGCTGTGATCCCCGAAATAAACAAAATAATCTGGATTTAAATAATCTGCCAGGGCCTTTGGCAATAAAACAGTCCTCGCATGCCACAAATGGACCCATTACATTGTACTTGTTGAAAGCACCTAACGCTGAACAATTGTTCAAACACATTCTTTCAAGAAGGATTGAGGTGAAGCTTGGCACAGCAAGACACAGCCTGAAGGGGATGTGTCTGCATTTTGCCAGAGTCAATCCGAAATATTACTGAGCTTTATTTTTTTTTATCTTCTGATGAATGAATAATAGAGCAACATCAACAGGACCACACTGAAGAAATGCATTGCTTTTATGTCATTCAAATCAGTTTAAATCCACAAAGAGGAGATTTTACTTTCCAAATATCCTAATCGTGAATTGTTTTGATGCGAGTCATATCTAGAACATTTACATTTGTAATTAAAAGAAACTATTCTGGTGTTTTAGCTCATATTTACTTTTGTAACTTACATTTTTATTATTTGCATATAACAGCTATTCCATGAATATGAGGTCTCTTTAGCCAATAAGCACAACAGTTAGACCGTCAATGCTTCACTGCAGACATGTGCATAGTATTGTATCCTGGCTTACACATTTCAGGGGAGCTTTCCCTATGGCTTTGACAAGGGGTGGAGCCGCCGAAACGCGTAACCACGCCCCCTGAATTAGAGATGTCATCACCTCATCCCAGTGATGATTGGCGAGCCAGCCAAGGACACAGAGAAGCCGTCGCTCTAGAGCGTTGCGCGTAGTTTAGCTTCCCCAACCACCACTCCTGTCTATTTCTGCCCAGCTGGTTCCTGGCAGAAATCTGTTTTCAGAAGAGTGTCAAGCAAGCCAAGGACACCCAGACGCTGATGCACACTATGCCGCTGGCCTCTCCTTTCTCCAGCGCTTCCTTCTCATCACCCAGTGGCTTCCCAGCTGATCTCTGCACAACACCAGCTGCTTGCCAAGATTGGATGTTCCACACCTCAGCATGATTGGGCATGCTGAAGTCATGTGGTTACATTCCCTCTCTTTCACTGGATGTTAGAGATCATAGCAGAAGTTCAGGGTAAGAAATACACAGGAGAAAATGCATATTGATAAGGGGAGTGTAAAGGTGGGCGGGGAGTCTACTAACATCACGACTCCACCCACCGAGCTCCAGACAACAGACTCACCCACAGAATCTGCAGTTTTTGGGGTCTTATAACAGACAGAGGGGAGACATTTGACAGGTAAGGATGCATGCAGGAGGCATGTATATCCTTATAAATAACCCCTATGGCAATAGTTTAGAAAGGATGACATTGGGTGTACATCCACTTTAAGGCCGCGTACACACGCGGGGACTGTTCGCCCAACTTTGTCCGTCAAACAGTTTCAGCAAACAGTCCGCTCAAAATTAGCATGGACGGACTTGCCCACACACGACGAACGAACAGTTTGCTGAAACCGTGCGCGATGACGTGAACGGCACGTACGACGGGACGGAAAATACAACGTCCTATACACTGCATTATAACTTTCGGCGTGTAAATCCTTTCTGAGCATGCGCGGAACTTAGTTTGACGAACAAGCCTACACACGAGGGGACTGTTCGCTGAAACAAAGTTTCAGCGGACAGTTTTACGGAATTTCCGAAAAACCTTGTTCAGCGGACTGTTCGCTGAAACTGTCCGCTGAAAGCCCACACACGAGCGGACTGTCCGCCGAAACACTGTTCAGCGGACAAAGTTGGGCGAACAGTCCCCGCGTGTGTACGCGGCCTAAGACTTCCACAGATGAAAGTCAATATTTTCTCCATCAGATGTGAGTGATATATTTATCCATCACTACCAAATATCTGTTTCCAATACTCTAGGCTTAGATAGAGGCCCTCCCTGATTTTTTTCTGCATTTCGAGGGGGGGGGGCCCTCTTCATTGGGGCCTCGTATTCATAGAATTGTTGTGAATTACATGTTATAGAAGTACTTTTGTACTATTTTACATACAGTATATTACATAAAAATGTTAGTTTTATTGAAGATAATATATGTCTGTTCATTTCACAGTGTACCTAAGGATAGTGGTGGATAATGTGCTGATCCAACTCTACGTTCAGCTGCAAGGAAGAGACTTTTTAAGTGAACTTCTAGTGGCATAGATTATATTAACCATATTCTTTTCCACTTGAATGCTGGCAGTTGATGTTTGATACATGACTATTGCAGGTCTTTGTAAATGGTCTCACCTGTGCTCATCTGTATTATTATTATTATTAATATTATAATACTGGATTTATATAGTGCTGACAGTTTGCACAGAACTTTATTTCTACAATACAAAACAATTCATACAATTCAATAAAAGAGAGTTGAGAGGGCTCTGCTTATCAGACCTTGCACCTAATAGAAAGGGGCAAGTGATATAAGAGTTAATAACTATGGGAGGATGAGCTGATGGAGAAAGTAAAAGTTCAGTTTTAAGGTGGAGATGAGAGAATTAAAATGGATGTAAACCCTATTTACATCCATTTTAATGGGGAGGTAACTTAGAGACAGATAACCAGAGAGCTTGTCTATTCACAGCACAGTTCTGCAAGTTTCTTCAGTCGTCTGCCTATGTGGAGGGTGGGGGTGGGGTGCCTATCCTCCAGTCAGCTCTCACACAGTGCAAGCCCAGACTCCCCTCCCACTGCTGAAATGGGAAGAAAGATTTGTAAAACGATATGCACTTTCTAAAGAGTCTAGAAACCTGAAGACAACAGATATACATCTAAACCTTATGTAGGGAGATTTTTTTCAAACCTGTGTAACATCTGAGGCTGTTCATTTCACTGGGTATATGTAAGCCCTTGTACACACGGTCGGAGATTCCGACGGAATGTGTCCTATCAGATCGTTTTGTCGGATAATCCGACTGTGTGTGGTCTCCATCGGACTGTTTCCATCGGAGTATCCGACGAACCAAGTTTTCCAACTTGTCCGTAAAATTTTCAGACAAAATGCTCCGATCGGACATACTCCGATCATGTGTAGCCTACTCCGACGGACAAAGTGCCATGCATGTTCAGATCAAATTCATAGACCAAAGCTATTGGCTACTAGCCTGAACGTAGTCCCGCCGTAACTAAATAACTTCATCATGTTATGTACAATCAGATTTTCCAACAACTTTGTCCGACCGTGTGTATGCAACAGTTTCGGACAAAATGCATCGGACAAAATCCATTGGACAAAATCCAACGGATTTGGTTGTCAGAATGTCCGACCGTGTGTACAAGGGCTAAGGGTTTACATCCACTTTAGGTTTTCATTGATCATCTAAATTTGGACAAAGAAAGAGATAGCCAGATTGAGGTAGGGAGTTCCGGAGCATGGAAGAGGCTCTGGAGAAATACTTGAGGGGGGCATGGAAAAGGGTAAAGAAGAGAAAGAGATGAGGAAATCATGGAAGGAGTAGAGAGTTTGGGTGGTAACTTAAGATGAGGTTGGTGATGTAGCTTAGGGCAGAGTTGTGGAAGGCTTTGTATGTTGGTGATATTTAGAATTTAGTTTTTTGGGTGAGTAGAAGTCAATGGAGAAATTGACACAGAGGTGTAACAGACACTAAATTGTTGCTAAGGTGAATAAGTCTGGCAACAGCATTCAAGATAGACTATGAGGAATAGCCTGGGTGGAGGTAGGCCAATGATGAAGTATGTCAATGCTCTGATTGGCAAACATGAGTTTATGAAAACCCAAAAATGAAGAATTATTATAAAATGAGTTTTGTGCCTTATGAACGTATTTTTCGTAAATATTTCCTGCATATTTTTACAATTATGTGTCTACTGCCAGGTTATATAATCCTGTCTAGTCAGTGTATGCCCTCTGCCTGAGGCAGCTCTATGAGCCAATGAGGGTTGTGTAATAAATCAGCAGAGCTAGTGGCCACGTGACTGCTACAGAAAATTGAATTCTGTTAGGTGGTATTGTTTTTTGTTAACATAAATAGTAACTAGTAAAGTAAATGTATACGACTTAAAGCTGGCCATACAGAACTTGAATTTGACAAAACAAAGTTGCTGGTTGGAAAAGTCAGCCAAAAAGTGACTGCAGGCACTGTTCTAGTATTCTGACAGTCGTGGGTGCCACCTGTCAGATTATATTAGCTGGCATTGGGAGATTCGTCCATGCACACTGTTTAGCGTAGATATGAGAATCTACAGATCTCTCTTAATTAGTCTGCTGGGCTGAGAAATCCTTATGTGTATGGACAGGTTTACATCTGCTTTAATTAATTGCTTAGATAAGAATATATTTTGTAATAGTCTGCTGTGTTCAAGTTTAGACTAGGCTATCAACTGCATCTCAATAAGTCAGTGAGTTATGGCTCGTTTTCATTAAGTGGTGCTGGCATCAAAGTGTGCCTAGCTGTGCCTAGAAGAAGGTGATAAATTGGGCTGGGATTTTTTTTTTTTTATAAGACAGGTTTACTTTAAAGTGAATCTGTGCCCAGATTATGCACACTAAAATATTATATATTCTAAACAAAGCACTTTAAAATAAGCACACAATAATCTTTGTGGTTATAGGCATTGTGGAGAAATTATTTTTAAAAATTGAAAATGTAAGCATTGGAATATTAGCTTTTTCGATGAAAGCAGAATCTTGCAGCCCTCTAATGTAAACACATAACAGGAAAGTTATTGTAAGCTATTTAAAACCAAATTAAACCTGACTTCAGAATCGATTTTTGACAATCTTTGAAAATGAATTATTTCAAAATACAAGCAGCTAGAGAGGCTAGTGTCTGCTTTCAAAGCTCTAATAACGTTTACTAAGAATATGTAAATAGTTTAACCGACTCCTGACTGCCGCATGTACTTATACGTAGACAGAATGGCACGGCTGTGCGAATGGGTGTATCTGTACGTCCCTTTGAATTTGCTGCTGTGCCATCGCCTGCGCACCACGGCGAGCTCCGTGAGTAGGATCGCGGGTCCCGCGGACTCGATGTCTGCGGGGATACCCGTGAACTTCTCAGAGAGAGGAAGAACGGGGAGATGCTATTGTAAAAAAGCATTTCCCCGTTCTGCCTAGTGACACTGTCACTGATCACAGCTCCCTGTAATCAGGAGCGGTGCTCAGTGATGGGTCACATGTAGCCCCTCCCCTCAATTAGAATCGCTCCCTAGGACATACTTAACCGCTACAGCACCACCTAGTGTTAACCCCGTCACTGCCAGTCACATTTACACAGTAATCAATGCATTTTTAATCGCACTGATCACTGTATAAATGTGAATTGTCCCAAAAATATGTAAAAATTGTCCGATGTGTCTGCCATAATGTTGCAGTCATGAAAAAAATCGCTGATTGCCGCCATTACTAGTAAAAAAAAATATTAATAAAAATGCCATAAAATTATCTCCTATTTTGTAGACGCTATAACTTTTGCACAAACCAATCAATAATTGCTTATTGTGATTTTTTTTACCAAAAATAGAAGAATACGAATCAGCCTAAATTGAGGAAAAAATTGTTTTTTTTATGTTTTTGGGGGATATTTATTATAGCAATTTTTTTTTTTAATTGTTTTTTTTTTTTGTTTATAGCGCAAAAATAAAAAACACAGAGGTGATCAAATACCACCAACAGAAAGCTCTATTTGTGGGAAAAAAGGGACGTCAGTTTTGTTTGGGAGCCACGTCGCACGACCGCACAATTGGCAGTTAAAGCGACGCAGTGCCGAATCGCAAAAAGTGCTCTGGTCCGGGGCTAAATTGGTTAATGTCCATAGTCTAGGCTAGTGTTTCTCAACTTTTATTTCAGTTAAGGCATCCTTTAAATTTATGGACAGTCTCGAGGCATTCCATTCTAAAATGTAAAAAAATATTCTAATAGTTCTACATAATGATGCAACATCGACACACGTAGAACACCCAATATTAGAGGTGATTTATTCTTCCAAAACAAATACACTTTTGCACACTGGTGCCGACTAGTATTCCAGTGTTTTGCTTCTCCCTCAGTTTATCTTCACCACTCAGCCCAGTGATCCCAGTGTTGGCACAGAGGGGCAGAGGAGGGTCAAACAAGGATGCCGTGCCGGCGAACATCCTTCTTATCAACACTGATGACATCATTGGTTGTTAGGATGTGGGTGGCTGGAAGGTTGAAATGGTGCACAATAAAAACTTGTGGCTTTGTGTAACTTAAAGGCAGGCTTGATCCAGCTACTGGCTTGTATACATTGTTGGGTAATTGTTAGGCATTTTGCCAAGCACTCCTGAAGAAACCTTAAGGCACCCTAGGGTGCCTGGACACCGTGGTTGAAAAAGCTTGGTCTAGGCACAGGTGACTTTAAACTTAGGATAAAAGGGCACCAAATCCACCAAATCCCTTATCACAAAGAAGTTAATACATAATTTAGCAAACATTTATTTTGTACCATTAACCGGAATGATTTACCTGGAAGTCGGAGTGGGGGGCTTGGGTGACGGCATTTGTACAGTTCACTATTTTATTATAATATATTGGGGGCAGTTATTCAGTTTTATTTTCTGTAACAAGTTACTTGTCTATTTTGTTCATTTTTACAAATCCCTGCCGGAGAAGGTCCACCGGCTTTGTCCACTTCTCTTCCTGCACTCATCTTCCCCCCTTCCCCTGCCATATCTCTGTTCTTCAATTCGCAGGCTCAACCTGTGTCTGCTCACATCCGTCCCCATGCAATGATTGACAGCGGTGACTGCAGGTCTTTGATTATTTCACATGCCTTTAAAAACCATGCTTGAGACAAGCTGTCAGCTGCCGTCATCCCCCTTCCCCCCCTCCCTCGTTAGGCCCTGCGATATAAACCAGCATTTATATCACCAACGCTTCTCCTCCATGTCCAATCCAGTGGAACATCCTTCGGGGAAATCTATTCTTTCATTATATTTCCACTCTAAATGTGATTGACAAAAAGGATTTTTCAGTGGCGGAACACAGTTATTTTAACGCACCTCCCGTTCTCTCTTTCTAATTGTTTTCATTTCTCTGCTATTTATAATCTGTCTAATCCTTCTTCTTGTCAGTTATAGGGCCTGGAATTATCCAAGCAATGCCATTTAGCTTTCATAGAGTTTTTAGAATAATCACACTCACTTCTGCTGTCACATTTGATACTCATATTTTTGCATTAATCAGAACATGCTGCTCCTTCTTGCCCGCTCTGTTTATCTCCCTCCTTCTATCCATGTAACACAATGAATTTTCCTTTTTCAATCCACTTTCCTCTGCCTTATCCCTACTCCCTCTCCTCCCTATCTATTCATTTCTTTCTCTCTAACATTTTCTCTATCCTCTATCCTTTAACCTCTATCCCTCATTTCCTACTCTTCTCTATATCAACCCTCTTTGCTTTCTCTTTAATCCTCCCTATCTGCCTTGCTCTATACACTCTTCTCTCCTTCTAGCCTCTTTCTCTATGCACTTCTAGGTCTACGCTCATTTTACTCTACCATCTTTCTATACATATGGTCTCTTCTCTATATGTTTTTTTTTACTCAGTATAGCTACCTTCTGTGCATTCTTCTCTTTGTCTCTGCATGATTTATTTATTTATTATTACTTGATTACTACTTGAATACCTACTTTTATGCTATTTGCTATTCTCTTTACATTTCTACAATCTCTCTGTTCGTATTTCTTTCTGTTACCCGGCTCTTCTTTCCATTTTCTTACCCTTTTATTCTCTTTCTCTCTATCTCTACTTCTCAAATAGACAGTCTACTTTCCCAATATACTTTCCCGTCAATGCTCTTTTTTCTGTATTTACTATGCTTACTTCTCTTTCCTTATTAGATATCATAACTTTTCTTTGTTAATTCTCCTTCATTATTGCCTATGCTCTTTTTCATATATGCTTTGTTTTCTACTCTCTTTATCCATTTACCTTTCTACGATCCTTTCTTTACTCAGATTCCTCTACATCCACTCTCATTCTGCTTACTCTCTCTTTTCTATCTACTTCCTTTTCTATCTATTTTTCCTTTCTTTATTAGCCACCCTCATTTTCTATTAACTTTACTCTCTATCTACTCTCCTTTCTTTGTTCACTTTCCTCCTTATCAACTCTCCTTTTCTCTATCTACTTTCTTACCTATTCAATTCCCTCTCTATCTACTCTCTTACCTACCCATTTAGTCCTCTCTCTATTCTCCTTTCTTAATTCACATTCCTTATTAGTTCCTTTCCTTTTTCTATCAACTTTCTTCTTCCTTTAGGCCTGCCGTACATGGCTTGCATTTTAGCCGATTCTTGTTATTTTTCCAAAATTTGTGCCACAGTTGACCCTATTGACACCTCCTGGAGTACCAAACTTTGGTTCTGGGTGGAAAATTGTTGGCTGAATAGTATCTGGATTTGATCAGATACCATCACTCAGGTATTCAGACTGTTGCTGCTGCTGGCTGTCTGAATGCTATATCCAGTGGGCTTAAATCTATGCATGTATGGCTAGCCTTAATCTCATACTCTATATTTTCTTTCTCTTTCAGCTTTCTTCCAAATGAATTCTCCCACTCTTATGCCCCGTACACATGATCGGACATTGATAGTACATTCCGACAACAAAATCCATGGGATTTTTTCTGACGGATGTTGGCTCAAACTTGTCTTGCATACACACAGTCACACAATGTTGTTGGAAATTCCAAACGTCAACAACGTGGTGACGTATGGATGAGCAGAGAGGATTGAAGTTCAATAGCTTCTGCTTGATTCCGAGCATGCATAGAACTTTTTGCTTCAGAAATTATGTACACACAATTGGAATTTCTGACAACGGATTTTGTTGTCGGAAAATTTGAGAACCAGATCTCAAATTTTGTGTGACGGAAATTTCCGATGGAAACTTTCCGATGGAGCCTACACGGTCGGCATTTCGGACAAAAAGCTCCCATCGAACATTTTCCTTTGGTAACTTAGAACTTCTCTTATTTATTCTTATCTAGCAACATTCCTCCTTATCTACTCTCCTACTCTCTTCTATCTACCTTTTCTTGTCTAGCTATCATCTTTCTTCATGTTTATGTTTAATTAGTATGTAGCACCGTGGTCCTGATAGATATGACATTTTGTTCTACCGAATGACAATATAGCTTGACTTGACTTTCTTCTTTCATTATTCTCCTACTCTCTATTGTATCTTCTTTCTCTGTCAACTTTCTTTATACATGTCATGGTTACATGACATGTATAAATGGAGCTTACATAAGCTCAATGACTGGAAAAACTGGGAATTCACTGTTGGCTGGGACACTTCCATGTAATATCACATATCAAGTCACCCTCCTGCTTGTCCTAGATTCTTTAAAAAAAGAGTGCTACAATTGCAAATTTTACTCACAATGCCACCTATTGTATATATTACATTTGGTATTGCAGTGCGGCTATAACTTCCAGTTGTTCTCTGTAGAAACTGTTGTACATGACTAAATCCAGTCTGCCAAATTAACTAGGCAAAAGGGAACAAGAATCCTCTTGGAAAAATGAGAACTAAGACTGTTCATGGGATCCCTTTATATTCCTATACAGAGAGTTCTTAATCAATTCATGGATTTTTTTTTCTTTTTGCTTGAGGATCTCTTCTATAAGTGCTGCAGAAAGCCATAACATCTAGTAAGAACACATCTTTCAATAAAATAGAGTTAACGTCTAAAAGAAACAATATTGCTTATTGTCTGTCATAGGTATCGTCATACCATTGACATGTCAAAAAAAAGTCTAAATGTGTCACTTACCCCTAACAGTAGACCTAAACGTAATATGGCTTTACAATATCCAGGGATAATGACATTCAATAAATTAGTTTATAGTATAACACGACTAATATTTTGATCATGCAGAATCATAGTACAGAGAGAAAGAAGCTGGTTTGGTATCACATGACCCCTTGTGCAATACTTACTCACCTTTTCATTAGACAACTGTGCCTGGAAGGCACAAAATATACAAGACAGATGACTTTTGGGCATTAGCAATAAAAGACGCAGGCTGAAAATGTATTTACAGATATCTGCTTAACAGCAATGTTGCCCAGGTCCATCAATCACAGTGACTTGAAAGTTTTGGTTTAATGCTGTTATTTTCCACGATGCCCAATGCTAAAGGGACTGGAAATGATGCTTCTGAAACCACTGCAAGGGCCGTTGCCAAACCTCATCCATCATCCATACACAGTCCTGTCCTGCCTTATCCCATGGCCAGAGATACACTGAGTCCATTCCCAGTCACCCTCTATCTAATAGGCAGCTCATTGGATATAACAAACAAATACTGCTCAAGTGGCTGTTCCTGAACGCTAGCCTTGCACATCCCATCTGTGCTCTGTCTGTCAGACTCAGCCTATTAAGCAAAGTGCAGAGAAGACAGCAAATGAACAAAGAGGATTCTGCTAAAGCAAGCAGAGCCATGCAGTTTCGGTAAAATGACTCTCTGCCAGTGTCAAAGATTACATTGCATATGGTGTGGTGGAAGGTGTTTTTATTTTTTTTTAATCAGAGTAGAGTAAACAGGTTGTCATCTCAAAGCTGTATCAAATATCTTGTCGTCTGTTGCTGAAGGCACTTACGTAGTAGTGACTGTTGCAGGGATTTATTTTTGTAAGCCACATTGCAATTAAAGGGCAATGCCAGCTGAACAGCTATACACAACTGAAAGATATAAGAATGAATTTACCTACCAAAAGAATTGTAATTTCACATCTTTGGTCTTCAGATCTACCCATCTCCTGATGTGCTCTATTGTTGTATGTTGTATGACATAGTGATGTACGTTTTCAGAGGCTGCAGATTTACAGGCTTTGTGCCACTGCCCTACCTCCTCCCTGCACTGTGGACCAATAGAGAATATAACCATCCAATGCTCTCTGCTTCTTGTAAGCTTATCTACAGCAGGGCTGTCTTTAAGGCAGGGCGAAAGGGGCAGCTGTCCTGGGCCCTGTCATTGTTGTGGGGCCCAAAGCAGCTGCCTTATATTTGCCAGCTATCCCAGTGTAAATTCCCTTGTCCCTTGAAGTTTTAGTCCTGTGCTGTGTCCCGATATCTTAGTATGAAGTGCTGCTACTAATGCTGCCCAGCTCTGCCCTATTGTTGTGTATAGATGACTCACCTGCAGACGCTGTGTTTATATTTAAATAACCGGCATTTGTATGTAAATAGTGGCTGCATTACTAAGTAAATAGCTGTGGTCGGCGGCATTCATATGTATATCATGCTCCCCTGCAGTGAGCAGATGATGTGCTGTAACCTCTAGCAACTAATCAGTGAGCCGTAATGTGGGCTGTAACCTCTAGCAACTAGTCAGTTAGTAGTAATGATATGCTGTAACTGCTGGCAACCAATCACAATTGCTGCCTGATCTGATACAGTAAACTGATTTTAAGTCTAGCTGCTATTTATTGTATGTCTCAGAGCAGGTGGAGAGTGAAATTGCATGGAGGAGCCCAAGAAAATTTTTGCCCAGGGTCCAATCAATATTAAAGACGGCCCTGATCTACAGTAGGCATCCGACTCCGACTCCGAATAATTTTAGTTTATGGAGAGGCCACTTCCACTACAAATCCAATTTCAGCATGCAGGAATATAAACATGAAAATAAACAGTGTTTACGGTATACAGTATGTATTTGCCTGGAGTTCATTTTTAAAGTGGACCTTTCATAAACAACTGAAAAACAAATACAAATCTGTATGAATCTATATCTATACAAATCTGTACGAATAAAAATCTAATATTATGGTGTTTTTTTTTTCATTAAATTAATATGGCTTTTCACTTTGCAAGGGAATTTTCCCTTAGTGAATCAAGTAAGGCTCTGCTGACTTCCATCATTCAATCATATGGAAGTAAAAATGCATTTTTAAATTTTCCTTGCTCGTGATTGGGTATTCTTTGCAAAGTAAATTTTGACCCCCATTCGCTATGTTGTACCCTGCCAGGCTGAGTTAATGATAGAGGCTAAACCCACTTCTTTGAATCTTCTTCTGACCCGGCCTCCTGTTTGGATCCCAATGAGTAAAGCTTGCAAAACCATTGTGCTGTTGTGGGTGAGGGCTGACATATCCTGCTATAGTTCACGCTGAGTGGAACGTGTTTGCCCTTTTTTGGATACTTACCTTCTAATTTCGCTATATCCGGAGGGCCATTTCCGAGCCCTAAAAATGTAAGCTAGGTCTACAAAGTTTTTTGCTACATATTGTTTATGAGGGGCTGCCGCCTCTCTGACACAAAGTCCTTTTGTTTGACTCAGTTTGTCACGTTGACACAACCAGTTTTGGAGACCTTTGGTCTGCTGTGTTCCGGGTACTTTGAACCAAAGTTCTGGTGAAGATTCCCTTCGTAAGTGACACTTCTCCTGCAAAGTGACCAAGACTAATCAAGTGAAAGGCTAGCTATCCAGGCTAGCTTGATATTATTGTATTCACAATTGTACAGAAAGCAGCATTGTGTGTAATTTGGGAACGTAAGCATGTCCTTGGGCACAAACAAGCCATGACAAACAAACCATGTCAAACAAGCCATGTCATAAAAGCCATGAAATACAATGCAAGCATTGGTTCGACACTTTCTCTAAGTAGAGGACCTAGACTTATAGCCACTAGTGCAGTTGTAGCCCACAATAGTAAAAAAAAAAAAAAGTATCATGGAGATTTTCTGCTTGTTTTATCCCAATGGGGTTCACCTTAATCTTACAGCTTCAGAAGGAAAGCTGTGATTGTAAACTACAAGTGATCATTCATGCATGCTGTTGTGCTTGAAGGTTTATAAAAACACAGTAAGAATATAACTTAGCTGGAGCAGTCACTCCATCATTAATATTCACAAATAAAAGTATATAGAGGAAAAATGTGAATGCGGATCATTGATCAAATATGGAGTCTACCTCCCTCTGGTTACCTTTTATAGAATAGGCCGCTTCAAATATTGACCTTAAAGTATAAATTAAAGTGTAACTTTAGGGCAAAATTTTAAATGGACAAACAGGCAGGAATTTGAATGCAGAAGAAACATGCTTTGTCTCTTCTGGGTTAAAGTTACTCCCCTGCCTGTCCGCCCTTGTACAGTGAGCTGCAGACACACAGCTCACTGTACAAATTTGGCAATGCAGAATCTGATTGATCTCCCACATATGTGTGGGAGTGTCATCATCCCTGCCCGGCCAATGAACGAGGCCAGCAATTGTGACCCAGAAGGCGGCCGCCCCAAATATGTCAATGGCCGGGCGTGGAGCTCAAGAATGCTTCGATGTTGGAGCCAAAGGTAAGTAAAGTTCCGCTTTAAGGCAAACCTTTTTTGTTAGATTTGGATACAATAGTGAAGTGTTAGGGAGATCCACTCTCTCTAATTGTCCTGATCATCAATGTCACCAGGAATAAAAGGGAGGGTAAATCCAAATTTTGATTTGCCAACAGAACAGAAATAGGGGGAAAATCTTACGATAGGGACGCCTGTTCATCAAAACAAGTCTCTAAGGGAGAACATCCATCACATTGGAGAGTTATCCAATAAGTCTGCAAAACAAGAAGTGGAGTTAAATCCCTTTGAGACACAAAAAAATTACTTTAATATGTCTAGCAGTATAGTTTTCAATTTCCAGTGGGCAGCTTTCTTCCAAACATTTGCTCAACTGGTATGGGTTCAAAAAAATCCAGCTCAAGTACATGTGACTGATCAATATTTGTCTGTGATTGGCAGATAGTATGGATCAATATGAAGCCAACATCGATTAGTTAAATGCCCTGGAGAAGGATCTGTAGACTGCAAAGGTGACTCAGTTCATAAGAGAGCTGCCTACCAAAAGGCCAGAGGTGGGAAGCTTATAAAAACATTATAAGAGGCCATAAATGATTGGATTAGTGAAAGTGGGATCACAGAGAGGGCAATTCATAAATCTTTACTTTAGTAGTAATGGAAAAAGGAAGGGTTGGAGTATTAATAGTCAGCATCTGCTGCAATACATACAGTAGGTGCTGGCATAGAGTGGGCACTATTACTACTGGTATCTATCTATCTATCTATCTATCTATCTATCTATCTATCTATCTATCTATCTATCTATCTATCTATCTACTTACGACAAGTATACTTTAAATTCCCCAGTTAAAAAATGAACAATTATTTTAAATAAATTGATAACTATCAGACCTAAAAAGTTTACCTCACTCACAGTAATTAAACAAAAACTGATAAATTCCACCTAATTTTATAATTGATAGAAGTGTTTTTGATTACAGTCATTCAATATTGTAATCAATATATCTTTGTAATAATAATTGGGGATGTGATGTGTTGATCTATATGGTAGTTGTAATTTATGCCCTTCGTTGGAAGTGATGACATGTAGTCAGATGCATGGGCATCTGCAGAACTTTTTTTGAGGGGGGAGGGGTCGGGGGCATCATTTTAAGGTCACCCATTCTCTGCCCATTTTTGACAATGTCATGACACATAAAGTGCAGGCCAGGTCAGGGTCCCCATATAGATCCCCCCCTTTAGAGCAGGTCCCCCATAAAATAGATTCCCCTTTACTTAGTCGTTTTACTCTTACCTTTTTTTTTTACCACTCCGCTTTAAATGGTGGGCACAGCACATTACATGCTGAGCACATTACATTACACAGTGGACACACCACACCACATGTGGGCACACCACACCACATGACATGGTTGGCACAGCACATTACACAGAGGGCATGCCATTCTGCATTACATGGTTGGCACTGTACAGCACAGCAGATGACATGGTGGGCACAGCACATGATATGGTGGGCATAGCACATTACACAAACAGCATACCGCTCCGCAATACATCATGGGCACTGCACAGCACAGCAGAGGACATGGTGGGCACAGCACATTACACAGAGGACACACTACTCCACATTACATGGTGGGCACTGTACAGCACAGCAGATTACATGGTGGGCACAGCACATTTCACGGGGGGGGGGGCACACTACTCTGCATTACATGGTGGGCACTTTACAGCACAGCAGATGACATGGTGGGCACAGCACATGTTATGGTGGGCACAGCCCATTACACGGAGACACATCACTCCACATTACATGGTGGGCACTGTACATTACAGCATATTACACGGTGTGCACACCACTCCACATGTGGGCACAGTACATGACATGGTGGGCACTGCCCTGCACATGGTGGGCACATTACATTACATGACATGTTGTGCACAGTATATCACATGGTGTTCACTGCACTGCACATGGTGAGCACAATACATCACATGGTGTTTACTGCACTGCACATGACAGTCACTGCACATGGTGGTCACTGCATTGCACATGATAGTCACTGCACTGCCCAAAGGTCAGTTTCTGCACAATCCCCCATGTTTACTGACCTCATTTTAGCAGCATGGTAGATCTTCTTCATCCCGGGCTCCTGCAGAATGACCTCAGTGCCCCTCCCCCACACAGCTGCCTGAAGAGGATCTGTGTGTGCAGATCTTGAGATAGGAGCCAGGCAGCACTGACTGCTTTGGTGACCCTCCTCTGACTCAACTTGTGGCGCCTGTGTGCAGTGCACCCACTTCCAGGGAGGGCGCTTGACCCCCCCTGCCTCCCCTTGTGGAAGCCCATGGTCACTCCGCATTACATGGTGGGCACAGCACATAACACAGTGGGCATATTACATTACACAGTGGGCACACTACACCACATGTGGGCCCACCACACCACATGACATGGTGGGCACAGCACCTTATAGAAAGGACACACTACTCCGCATTACATGGTCGGCACGGTACGGTACAGCAGATGACATGGTGGGCATGTCATCTGCTGACATGCATGGTGGGCATGTCATCTGCTGACATGCATGGTGGGCATGTCATCTGCTGACATCTACAGAAAAGCACATACAAATGTATGTGAAAATGCTTGAAGTTATGCAAGTAAAAAAAAAGGCATTACTTTATGTATATTGGTGTGAAAAGCCCTAAATGGAACACATTTAAGGATTTTTCACACCAATATACATGTATATATACAATAATGCCCTTTTTTGACCTGCAAAACTTCAAGCATTTTCACATGCATTTTTGTATGTGATTTTCTGTTTCTATATTTTCATTACATTCATTGCGTTTTACAAGGTCAGGATAACATATGAAAACAAGTACCAGCAATTCCCAAGGCACATGAAATTTATGTTTCTCGTGCAAATGCAAGAAGAAAGTGAGTATCAGTTTCAATGTCACATACAGCTATAGATTCACTAGCAATAAAGGTATGCACCATTTTTTTCATGTTTACGGATGGCGGTAGAGGAACATTCTAATTCTATAAGATAGATTCATTTCTGGTACAGAGGTACTTAGGAAGTAAAAGAAATGTAGAAAAGATATTTCTGTATTAATATGAATTCAGCAAGCTGTCTTCATTTATGTTACACACAAGCATGCTACAGAGCCGTTCACACTTGTCTGTTTTAGCACATGATATGAATTTCAAGCAGAAATCAAAATAATTGTTACTTGGTTAGTTCACATCTATGTGATGTTTTTATTTTTAGATGATATGTAAAACTTTTATTTGTGTAAAATATTCCATCTTTTTATTGGAGCTACTTAGAGCTGATAGTAATATATGATCAGCGAAGTTTTAATGAACTGCGGCATTCTCAGGTTAACAAAATGATTCCTTGTGTGTGCTGTTCTCATAAAGGAATATACATTTCTATATTAAAAAGAACATCATGCAAACCATTGGTTGCAGGTTATATATGCATAACAATTAGAATTGGTTAAAAGCAAGGCATTTTTTCAGCGGGAAACGCAGGGCAACGCAGTTCTGGCACCTCCAGCACTGAATGTATGTAATGGCAAGGGGTGCTGGGGTGGGCTGGAGCGGATTTATTTCTGAGTGGCGGTCTACTATTGCTGGTGGGTCAATTATTGCTGGAAGAGATCTACTATTGATGGAGGGGGTCTATTGTTGCTGGCTGCTGGGTAGGCTATTGATGCTGGCTGCTGGGAGATCTGTTGTTGCTGCTGGGTGGTATTTTGTTGTGGGGCGTCCATTGTTGCTGGGGGGGGGCTATTGTTTTGGAGTGAATCTATTGTTGCTGGAGGGGTCTATTGCTGCTGACTGTGGGGAATCTATTTTACTACTTTTCTTGCTATCATTAACCACTTTGCATCCAGGCCAATTCTGACATTTCTCTCCTACATGTAAAATTCAAATTTATTTGCTAGGAAATTACAAAGAACCCCCAAACATTATATATGTTTTTTTAGCAAAGACCCTAGAAAATACAATGCCGGTCATTGCAACTTTTTATCTCGCACGGTATTTGCGCAGCAATTTTTCGAACACGTTTTTTGCAGAAAAAAACTGTTTCATGCTTTAAGAAAAACAAAAAACAGTAAAGTTAGCCCAATTTTTTTGCATAATGTGAAAAAGGAGGATACGCCGAGTAAATAGATACCCAACATGTCATGCTTCAAAATTGCACGCGCTCGTGGAACGGCGACAAACGTTGGTATTTAAAAATCCCCATAGGCGATGCTTTACATTTTTTTACTACTGGTTACATGTTTTGGGTTACAGAGGAGGTCTAGGGCTAGAATTATTGCTCTTGCTCTAACGTTCGCAGCGATACCTCACGTGTGTGGTTTGAACACCGTTTTCATATGTGGGCGGGACTTACGTATGCGTTCGCTTCTGCGTACGAGCAGGGGCCCTTTAATTATTTTTTTTTATTGTTAATTTTATTTTTATTTTTTTAGTTTGACACTTAAAAAATAAAAAATACAAATTTGATTACTTTTATTCCTATTATAAGGAATGTAAACATCCCTTGTAATAGGAATATGGCATGATCGGACCTATTTACAGTGAGATATGGGGTCAATAAGACCCCACATCTCACCTCTAGGCTGGGAAGCCTAAAATAAACAAAAAACAAAAAACGATCCTGGCTTCCCAGCCAAAGTGGCGCCGTTAATTTGAATGCAGAGGCTGGGCGTGATGTCATAACATCGCGCCCGGCCTCCGAACGATCATAGAGACTCCAGGGGCCGACGGATCCTGTGACCGACTCACCGATGGAAGCGGTGAGTCGGTACAAGCACCAGAGTGCGGCGGGAGGGGGGCGTCCCCTCCCACCGCCCGTAAGAACAATCAAGCGGCGGAAAACCTCTATGATCGCTCTTATGGTGCAGGGAATCGCCGGCTGAAAATGCCGATATCTGAATGATGTCTGTAACCTCAGGCATCATTCAGATATACCACCACAAAGCCCACAACGTCATATGACGTAGCTTGGGCGCCAAGTGGTTAAAGAAAAATCATACAAATTACTAAGCACCACAAAGTTATACTTGGCTCTGTACTCTCTAAAAGGGGCAGTACTGAGAGGTGGGTAGGGGATGAAACCAAGCAACGGTGCTCAGAGGTGGGTAGAGGGCGGAGATCAGAAGGGTGCAGTTCCTGCATCTATACTTTCAGAAAAAAAGCCCTGGTAATGTTACCAGTTCATATATCATATTCATATCAGATGCCCCTACACTCTTCACAGCATCTGATATGAATATATGGCCGGACTGTGCTAGTCGGCATTCCATCTGGAGGTGTATGCAATTCTGATCAATCGAATCGGTATGTGTTTATATAATCATGACCTCAACAATGCTCCTCTTGTATGCCCCCTTTCATGATGAGATTGATGTTTTGCTGTATTGTATGTTTTTTGCTATTAGAATGTGCTGTGGTAGTATCTTCTGGCTCTGAATGCCCCTGATGAAAGGACTATACAAGTGTCCTGAAACGCGTTGGGCTGAATGTCTACAATTATCATGCACTAACGATTCATGATTGTAATCTACAGTTTTTTTATTAATCATATTGGTGATGTTTGTACCTTTATTTTATATATTTTTTCATAAAAAAAGCTATTTTGTAGAATTTTCATACACTATATTGGGATGCCTGCCTTTACACACACATGAACTCAAATGGAATCACAGTCTGTAGGGATCAATATTGAATTATCCCACCCTTTGCAGCTATAACAGCTTCAATTCTTCTGGGATGACTGTCCACAAGGTTTAGGAGTGTGTCTATGGGAATGTTTGACCATTCTTCCCAAAGTACTTTTTTGATGTCTGGCACTGATGTTGGATGAGAAGGCTTGTCTCACAGTCTCCAAAGGTGTTCTATTAGGTTGAGGTCGAGACTCTGTACAGGCTAGTCAAGTTCCTCCACCCCCAGCTCGCTCATCCATACCTTTATGGACCTTGCTTTGGGCACTGGTCTAAATCATTTGGTGGAGAGGGATTATGGTGTGGGGTTGTTTTTCAGGGGTTGGGCTTGGCCTCTTAGTTCCAGTGAAGGGAATTCTTAAGGAGTCAGCATACCAAGCCATTTTGCACAATTTCATGTTGCCAACTTTGTGGGAACAGTTTGGGGATCGTCCCTTCCTGTTTCAACATGACTGTGTACCAGTGCACAAATCAAGGTCCATAAAGACATGGATGAGCGAGCTTGTCAATTTGTCAGTTAAAGAGTCTCAGTGCCGAATCGCAAAATTGGTCTTTGGCCAGCCAAATGGTCTGGGGCTGAAGTGGTTATAGTTCATGTGTGTGTAAAGGCAGGCGTCCCAATACTTTTGGCAAGATTTTCAATGGTGGTGGAACTCTCCTCCACATAAATGCTATTTATATCAAATTTGTGGAAGGACATCCGTTAGGAGTTATATTTAACAACATAGGGAGAACAGAGAACTTCTCTACAGGAAGTGACATATTTGAGATTTGAGCCTAAGACCCCAGTGCTGCTAAGCAGAAGTGCTAGCCCATTAGCCACTGTGCTGCCACATGCATGGAGCCTCCATCTCGGTGGTGTCAAACAGTCCTAAGTTCCAGGGGTGCAATAAGTTAATCAAAGCAGATGTACTCTGGAAGGTGGAGAACCATTAAACAACCTGTTATGCCATTTGTTTTGAAGGCTGGGTATGGCTGATTACTGTCAGCATGCTGCTATAGAACCATCTGTAATATTGGGGCTTTTTGCTTGGTGAGAGGCTGCGATTGGTGCTGGTAGGGAATTCTTAAGGCTGGTTATGGTCCTTGCCCATGGTAAACATATGGCACAATTTGCAATGGCGGTGGAACCCTCCTACACATAAATACTGCATTTCTTTGGCCATATACCTATAGGTGGTGGAATGACATCAGCCAAGAGTTTTGTTTCTTGATTTATTCTGTGATATTTGGTGTTTCCTTGGTGTTTGAGTGTAGAATATTGATGTTAAAACATGAAAATTACAATATAAAAATATATAAATCTTGCGAGCTACTCTAGAGCAACCTGAGACTGCAATCAGCGTCAGGTATAAAGTAACCTGAGGTTACAACCTAGCATCAGATGTGGTATAATTCCTGTGAAACAAAGTGCAAATTCACAGCTGCTAAGAACTGATCACAATCCCAAAATCTGTGAAAACATATACTGGACATGTATTGCACAGTAATACATACCAATAATACATACCAGTAATACCCCAATTTGCACTTTTGTGTCGATGGATTGATTAAAATTTGGGAGAAAAAAATATCTCTTTTTTTTTTTTTAACACTTAATATTAAGGAATAATACTACATGTTTTCACTGTGAGCTTGCTTGTTATACACAATTTTTTTTTATGTTCATAGTTACATTTTTGAGCAATATTGATTTTCATTGTTTATGGCACTATCTATGCATTTGTAAGGTTCAGTATCACACAGCGCTGCATTTTTTTGTTTTGTGTATGAAAACATTACACATTACTAGCATTCTTAAAAAAATATATATATGACAAAGAAGCAACATAAAAACCCAGCAAGGACCATTTATTTTAGAGAAATAAACAGTTCATCTCAAAATTAAAATGTATGTTTTTGTGGAAGTAACAATTGTACAATTATAATGAAAGGTTGAAACTGGCATTTGGCTATATAACGCACATTTTCACGTTTGCGAGCGCATGTTTGTCATTCGTGAATTTACAAATTGACTATAGTGCTTGGTGAAAAATGAATGGGAATTAAATTGTGACTATTTTGGATGTCTGAGCATGCGCACTTGTGCTGGTACATAGTCGTAGAAAAAGGGGGAATTTATCACTTTCGCTCATATTTCAGTTTTTTTTACATTAAGTTTTTAAGCAGTTTAAAAGCAGATTAGTCTAGGGCTGAAACAACTAATCGATTAATCGACAACTAATCGATTATGAAATTCATCGACAACTAATCGATTATGAAATTAATGGATTACTATTTTCATAATCGATTAATCAGCCAGGAACACAATGGGGTTAAAAAAAAAACTAAAATGAGCCCTTTATAGTACAAAAATATAGTCACTACTGTAAATATTACTTTCACTGTTCTACAGTAAAAAAATGAACCCCTTCCAGTAGTGATTATTTGCTTTTTTGTACTATAAAGGGCTAATTTTGGTTTTTTTAACCCCGTTATGTTACTAAACGTCTTAGGCCTGGTTCACATCTATATGTTTATTGGTGCTTTTTGCAGAAACGCACTACAGTTCATTTACATGGTTTCCTATGGGACACATTCATATCTGTGCTTTTTTCAGCCGCTGCATATTTGGAAAGGGTCAGGGCCATTTAACGCAAAATGGAGCTTTTTTGGTTCAATATACTTCAATGGAGAAGCTGCAGAACAGCATGTAATGCGTTTTTGCAGCAATTAATGTTTTTTTTAATCTGCCCCCAAAAAAATGCAAAAAACGCAAATTGCAGTAAAATCACGTGCACAAAAATCAAAACATTCAGCAAAAAGCACCGCAGAAACAGATCAAAAGCAAAGTAAATATAAATTTACTTTAATTCTATTATATTATAATTGTACTGAGCCTTATGCTGGCATCACGGATCAATTTTCAGGTGAGAATATTCAGATGAATGAAAGAATTTTGTTTGAAATTTTCACTTCATTTCTGAACAAAAACCACATACACTGTCAGAAAACTTCTTGGTCAAAGGAATTTTCAATCATTTCCAAATTTTCCCATCACTGTGGTTGAAAATGAATGTCAATTTGACCCACTTTTTTCTTTTAAGTTTATTAACCGATTAATCGATTAATCAAAACAGTAATCGGCCAACTAATCGATTATGAAAATAATTGTTAGTTGCAGCCCTAGATTAGTCTCAAACAATATACCACATATTTAAGAACCATTTAGGCGATCATATCATGCTGTAAACATTATTTCTATGTGCAATTCCCGTGCTTCTATCACAACTACATTTGTAGACGGTCTCTGTTGTCTGTGACCTATAGTGAATTCAGTTTTGTGACTACTTTTTCCCCAGACCAAAGTCAATTCCTTTTTTGTGTAAATGTGCACGGTTTTAGCCATTTGCAGCCATTCATTTGCGCTATAATAGATAAACCCCTAAATGTCCTACATAGCCATTTATTAATGAATGAGATGGCTGCATATAAGAGTAAGCCCTTGTACACACGGTCAGAGATTCCGACAACCAAATCCGTCGGATTTTGTCCGTCGGATTTTGTCCGAAACTGTTGTATACACAGGGTCGGACAAAGTTGTTGGAAAATCCGACGTGATGACGTTATTTCGTTACGACGGGACTATGTTCACGCTAGTAGCCAATAGCTTTGGTGTAGGAATTTGATCTGAGCATGCGTGGCACTTTGTCCGATGGGAATTCTCTACACATGATCGGAGTATGTCTGATCGGAGCATTTTGTCGGAAAATATTTCCGGCAAGTTGCAAAAGTTGGTCTGATGGATATTCCGATGGAAACAGTCCGATGCACCACACACAGTCGGAATATCCGACAAAACGCTCCGACCGGACACATTCCGACGGAATCTCCAACCGTGTGTACAAGGGCTTAGACCTATAGGGTGCAAACGGAGGAAATGCAGCTGACCACTGGAATTGGCATGACAGATGATCACAAAACGAGGATTAAGGTCTAGGTAACTGGGTCATAGGAACTTAAAAATACGATAGATTGACTAAACACTATTGTTTTTCACCCTGATCAAAGTCCAGCTCTATAATGCATTTTTACATGTTAGTGGACCTACTGTATGTATGAATAACGTACAGTACCTAGTCAGAATTACTAAAACATCCAGTAATATTACAGTAGAATTTTCCTTTTCACTCAACAATTCTCAGACTTGAGAGCTGTCAGTCATTCAGTCATCCCTGCAGAACAAATGTACAAAAATTGCAGACAATTGTAGGGCCAGTATGATCTCATACAGATATATCATAGGATGACACAAAAGAGGTGAAATACAAATGATGTTGGGGTCATTCATTCTCTACAACCTGCCTTTGAGACCATTCTATTCAGGGAGAACATTAAATAAAGTACTCATGCAATGTTCTTGCTCTAGAAATTGCATGATTCTTTACAAGCACATACATAAAAATGCTTTTAGACTGACCATAATCACATCTGTAAAACTATTACAAGTTTGATATTAAACATTGGTCATTTGCAAGGTTCTCCTGGGTCTTTAAGGCCTTGATCTATTTGGGTTCTCTTGCCATCCCGTAAACAGTATGTCTGGCTACTCTTGAATTTATGAAAGTTCAGCTGGTGACTGTCGGGAGCTTATATATTACCAACGAATGATGGGACAGTTTTACAGGTCTCTTGATCCCCATCAAGTGAAGTCACATTTTTGCTGGGATATGTGCCGAATTACGGGTAAAACAATTTAAAGCACTCAGGGTTCACCATGGTGTAATATTCGTTTTTAAAACCATATGGACTGTATCATGCTAGGTTACAAATAAAATGACTCTTCTCGTTTGCGGTCACGAAAGTGAACAATTGAGAGAGATTGAAGTCAATCACTGCTCTATTGGAAATAGACAATTACACCCAAGTGTGAACATGTGTTCTTTTTTGCCCTTCTTATCAGCGTTTATCATCTCTACTCAAAAGGTAAAAGCTTCCAAAGCTGTAACAGCTGATAGTGGCCAATGATTCACATTATGGAAATTTTTTCTTATAATCTGCTTAAAGAGAACATGTCATTTTTAAAATATCTTATCCAGCAATCAGTATGGTGCAAGTTATGAAATGTTCTGATATACTTTAGCTGATAAATTTGCCTTTTTATAAGAGGTACATCTTTATGTAGAAACAGATGGCCTCTCAGCTGCATGTCTGGCATATGGCATCCATATTAGGACATTTGCTATGTATCTCTGTTCTGCATCAGCATTTCTTTTAACTTTTCTTATCTGTTCTACTAAAAATGCCATATCCCTTATACATCATTTAACAGACGGATTACCTTGTCCATTGTTCCCAAATGAATTGCCCATACTCTCATATGAGATTCTGGGCAAACATTTCTATGAAGAGGTAGCTTGGAAAGATAAAGCTTTAAAGATGAAATTGGATCTGAGAGTTTATTATACTGTGAAAGTCTCCTAAAATAAAGCTTTTTCAGTACTGTGTGCAGTCTGGTTTTCATGTTATCATGATAGCACTGAGTAAGACAGTTAGATATAAGTTCATCTGGTGTTCTAGCAGCAAAGTGTATGCGATTAAGTTGAACAGATAAAACACCATTGGTGTTTCCTTCACTTATCCTTCTGCAACTTGTTTTATCTCTTTCTCAACTACTTAGGATATATAACTCATTAGGACTTAATGACATATAAGTCTCCCAGATCCCAACATCCTAGCTGTATTATTGACTGGAAGAATGAGTAAGCCCTTGTACACATGGTCGGAGTTTCCTATCGGACCGTTTTGTCGGATATTCCGACTGTGTATGGTCTGCATCGGACTGTTTCCATCGGAATATCCGACTGACCAAGTTTTCCAACTTGCCGGTAACATTTTCCGACATAATGCTCCTATCGGACATACTCCGATCATGTGTAGCCTACTCCGACGGACAAAGTGCCACGCATGCTCAGATCAAATTCCTAGACCAAAGCTATTGGCTACTAGCCTGAACGTAGTCCCATCGTAACGAAATAACGTCATCACGTTATGTACAATCGGATTTTCCGAAAACTTAGTCCGACCGTGTGTATGCAACATCATTCCGGACCTCTTCCGGAATTAATCCGTCAGAATTACTCCGACGGATTTGGTTGTCGGAATCTCCGACCGTGTGTACAAGGGCTAAGAGTTGAAATATATAAGATTTAAGAGTATATATAAGAGTTGAAATGAAAAAGTAAGAGCTGAAATATTGTGAATGGGTATTTTTTTTTTATTGTTAATATATATTTATGTGTGTTTTTTTTTTTATATAGAGATCTGATGCCAAGAACAATAGAAGGGCAGATTACAATGGAGAAGACACCAAGTTATTTTGTCACCAATGAAGCTCCACAGCGGATCCATTCAATGGCCAAAGACACTAAACTTATTGTGGTGGTCAGGAATCCAGTTACTCGTGCCATATCTGATTATACGCAGACTCTTTCCAAGAAACCGGAAATTCCAACATTTGAGGTCCTTGCCTTCAAAAACAGAACCCTGGGATTGATTGATGCTTCTTGGAGTGCACTGCGGATAGGCATCTATGCTTTGCATCTAGAAAGCTGGATGCAATACTTTCCCCTTTCCCAGATACTTTTCGTCAGTGGAGAGCGTCTCATCACCCACCCAGCAGAAGAGCTGGCCAAAGTCCAAGACTTCTTGGGTCTACAACGGATTATCACAGATAAACATTTTTATTTTAATAAAACCAAAGGCTTCCCATGCCTGAAGAAGCCAGAAGATACAGGAGCTCCCAGGTGCTTGGGAAAATCGAAGGGTCGGACTCATCCCAAAATTGACCCCGATGTCATCCAGCGCTTGAGGAAATTTTACAAACCTTTCAATGCTATGTTCTACCAAATGACAGGACAGGACTTCCAGTGGGAAAAAGAAGAACTAGAAGGTTAAAATGGACACATGGGATCATTACAAATAAAAAAATTAGAGGGGAAATTAAAGACTTGTCAGTGTACAGAAAATATTTACCATTTTGCCAAAAAAAAAAAAAATTGTAAAAAAAAAAGTTCTAGTTTCTATAACGACACAGTGCATTCTGGAATGGTGATACAGGTAAATCACTCATACCCCACACATTTTTAATGTAAAAAAATAAAAATAATTTCCTTATTTAAAAAAAAAAATGTTTCTTGCCCATTATAGGAAAAAGGCTTATTTTTTGCAAAGTAATCAAAATGTCAATATTATTATTAATATATTAAAAAATAAGATTTTTTTCAAATAAAAATCAGACAAAGGCAAACAAGAAATAAATTAAATGTATGTGATTTACCTGTGGGGATACAATGAAGCTGAAAACACAATTTTTTGCTGTAAACCATACTAAGCCAATCACAATCTAGCTTTTATTTAATGTGCATTTGAACACATTTTATGGTTGCTAAGGGTTACAGCACACATGTGGTATTTAAAATAAGGCTATAAGGCATTGAATATATTTGTGTTCAGTGGCCCCCTAATTCACATGATAGTAATGCAGTTTGGAAAGCACAAGGAAATGACTGGGGAATTGTAAAGACTATGGGATAGCACGTATAAATCTAAAATTGTGTATTTTGTCAAAGGACACAGGAGAATCATATCACATTGTTATTTTTTTATTTTAAAAGTAGTTGCCAAAAAAATACTACCAAGCAGAGACAATATTAAAGCACAGATGTCTATTGCATAATTTATTTTCAAAACTGGGTATTGAGGTTTATTTAAAACTATTTTATGTTGTTTTGTGAAATGTTTCATTTACGAAAGAAAACAAAAAAAACACTAAAATAAATTGAAATTATTTTTATTTTGCATCAAAATTGTAGCTTGGATCTGAAAGACAATGCAAAGCTAGTCACAAGTTCTTCATAGATACAATACACGTACTGGCTTATTCATTATGGAAAAGAACAAAGTAGAGTAACTGTTGGCAACCAATCATAATAATAACTTTATATCAATACAGGGAAACCTGTTTTGTTGCTATGCAATGACCTTGCTGTGCTATACAATTTGCAATTCAGTTTCTCTCTTTGTTCTGTCTTATTGAATTAGACTTTCAGATAACAAGGGTTACTAATGTTTGTATTTCTACTATGAGACAAAGTGGATCTAATATGAGATTTTTAAAATGTATGTATAGCCAAAACTTTATTTTTGTTTTAGATAAAAGAGAAAAGGGCTAAAACTTGAGTCAGTTAAACTTTTGCTGTCTTCGTTCTGTTGGGGAGATTTTCTTTGCTTCCTGTTCAGAAGACAAAACAGGAAATGAGAAGAAGTAAAAAAATTGCCCATGGGAGGTCATACAAACACAAATATAAGCTATATTACACTACATTAAAATAGATGAAAAGCAGATAAATGCTCCAGGACCAATTTTTCCATTTTTACATTTTTCAGTACATTATTGTATTAATTCTTCATAAAAAACATCAATCAACAGAAGAAGACATCATAAATCTCAATATGTTTCGCAAAATATGCCTCACTTCATCAGGAGTTTATTGTCGCTGACAGAGTGTAACTAAATATAGTAGCCAAGGTTCAAAAGAACTTGTATTCTTAATATCAGATGAGACCCACAGATGGACAGTCTGTCCCAGGGGTTGTGGAGACAGAATATAGTGTACAAACGTGATGTTCAAGGCAACAGAAAATAAAAGATAACTGTAGGTTATACATGGGTATATACATCGTATATAAACAAATCATGTAATATTGTAGAGGTCATACATACAGATTGCCTATATAATGAATACACTATTGTCAGGGAGCTTTTATGGGGGCAACAGATAGCGAAGGCCATAAAAGGATGAGATCTGTAGAAAGGCTAGTCAGATGCCTGCCTTAAAATATAGCGTCTGGGAGGGGTGACCCAAACCCTGATTGATCCCATGGTTCCCATATTTTGTTAAATTGTGGGATGTTGTCATGTACAGTGGCTGTGAGGTATTTCATTCTTCTAATGTCAGCTATGAGTTGGAGGAATCTGGACCATGGATGAGGGATATTGGATAACCAACACAGTGGGATAACTCTCTTGGCAGCTAACAGGATGTAGGAAATCAATTGTTTAACATGTTTAGCAATACCGGTAAAGGGAAGACCCACTAAGTAGTGAATTGGGTCAAGCGGAAGGGTCATATCCACCAATTTCTGAAGTAATAGCATCACCTCATGTCAAAAGGGTTTTATCAAAGGGCAATGCCAAAACATATTGAACAGAGAGCTTGAGGGGTCGAATTTGAGGATGACCTCAGGGGTCTTATACCAGAGCACGAGAATTGTGTTAGAAGTCTCCCTCTGTACTACACACTTAGAGGACTTGAAAGTGGAGGACCAGATCCTATCCCACGTCTGGGGGTTTATAGGTCTATCTAACAGTTGTGTCCATCTACTCATGTATAGGTGGGTGACTTCAGAGAGAGGTGGAAGACTCATGGAGGATGCGGTATGTAGCTGACACCAGGTGTAGTTGGTGTGGGCCTAGAGCCAAAGATATTCAAAGGGGGTAGGTTTATCCAGGGTCAAGGATGGGGACAGGGATTGGAAGAAATGCCTAATTTATAGATAGAAGTAGAACATATGTTTAGGAATGCCAAACTTTTCATTGAGGGTGTTGAAAGTGTGTAACCTTCACATAACTGGGTGTACTAGGTTACGCAATTGAAACAAGGAGGCTGGCACCCTTGGTATTATGCGACCTAAGGATAAGCTATCTGGGATAGAAGGGTTGAATAATACGTTCATGAGGGGGGAGGTGACACCGCTAGGAAAGGGAGAATTTTTGGTCACATGTGCGCCACACAGTTAAGTGAAGTTTATTAGGGCAGGCATAGACATATTTGATAACTCGGTAAAGGGTTTAATTCCTTCCACTGCTATCTAATATAAAAAAAAAAATGACTTTACATACAGTCTAGGGATTCCACACTGTGAGCTACAGAAGTGGTGCAAAGTCTAGATGAATGTACAGCAATGGGGAACGTTTACAATAAGGCAGGCAGACAGATGGAATTGTACTTCTGTGGTAAAGTCTAACTCTCCCCTAAAGCTTACCAGAGTTTGCTTTGGTGGTCACTGGTCAGAGAGTATTGAAAAATAATGTTATAGTTAAGGTTATGCAACAGGTGCTAACTAGTTTTGTGCACTCTGCTGCAGTAGGTTTTTTTCAACTAGCTGACTGGTTGATGTTCAACTCTGGTTATTACATTTTCATTGGAAACAAGTAGCTAGCATTGTTGACTAGGACCAAAGTCTGGGCGTTCTAAATACCAAGATTGTGGAGTTGGAATTTAGCTGGGTACTAGAATTTGCATCATGAAATATAGTACTGCTACAAAAGGAGCACACTGAAAAGTCTACTTTAAATATTCACTTAAAGCAAACTTACATATTTAAAAAGTAGCTAAAGTATTGCTGGTATGCCAAACTAGTGCCTACTTTGGCATATTAGCAAGATTTTAGCTACTTTTTAAAGACAACCTTTAGATTGCTGCACATCTGCTCAGCTGTGATTTTAGGCATCATGAGAGCCACAAACCTCTGTATGCAAATTTCAACCACCTTTCTTGGATAAGAGACTGGCCTAAACTCCTGCATCTTATCACTGGCTAGTATAGCTGCCTATTACAGTGATTGTTCACTAGTAAGATAAAGATGGTGGTAGATGTTGTGACCAAGTTCTCAATCTGATTGCATTTTCTGCACCACGATTCCTTGGGATTTGGGGATCTGGGCTCAGTAGCACAGTTGAATAGACACATGGCCATACTAGGAAAACATTAGTTATCTTGTTGTGGCTTCAGGTACACTTCTAAATAATGTATCTTAGGAAAAGAAACCCGTTGAAGACACAGCTTGCATCTCCCTGCAATAGTTGCCATTCTGCCAGTCCTGGTTTCATTGTGGTCCATTGTCTGTGACATCACATGCAGTAAAATCAAACAGATTCATATTTTTTTCTCATATTTTTACATCCCTCTAGTCTACCACAGCCATAGAATTTTTTCCATAATCATTTACAATGTATTCTACCATCTTTCTCATTCTTTACTTCCTTTTCTTTTATAGGCAAGCAGTATATACCTGTAAAACAACCTAAACACTTTGCCTTATATAAAACTGATTTACATTTAGAAGGCTTATACTTGGCAAGCGCATACATTTTTAAAACACATCCCATCAACCTTTAGCTATACTATTTAATAATTTAAGAACCTCCTGAGGGTAAAAATAGGAATAAAAAAACAACAACTGAATAGCAGAGGTGTAACTAAAAGCCGCAGGGTCCTGGTACAAAATATAAAAGGACCCTCACACCACCTACTAGCCTTCACGAGTCTTAGGCCTTCCTTGGACAACTAATTATTATTATTATTATTATATGACAAACTGATATATAGTGTCTGCTTTGTCAGTAGGCCTATTAATCTTACCATAAGCTCAAACATGATAACAGAGTAATAAATTGTGATGTGAAGCAGACAAATGCAGATTTTTGCTGTTATAGTATATAATGTAAGTACACAGTTGGTGAAAGGGGCACCATGGTTTGGATCTAGACCTCATGGGTGAAGTCATGCCCTCTGCATTTTTTTATGGTTATGCCCTAGCTCACACAATTAATGTTTCTAAATAGACTACTGGTTGCTTGACTACAGTAGCATATCATGGAATTTGAAGATCACTATCACCCCTCTCAGCTCGTTACAACCTACCCAACCTTGCCATTCTATCATCTAATCTGCTATTAAACTTTTCTGATATTTAGCTACCAGACACTCCAGGCTATTTTAGACTGTAGGGATGGGTCAAACACTCCCCTGTTCTGTTTGCAGTAGAATTCCCGAACAGGGGAAATCTTCTAACCCGAATGGTGAACCCCATTGAAGTTTATGGGAGCCAAACTGGAAAAATCAATAGTACTTTGAAGGCTTATATGCACGTAATTGCCCATAAAAGGGGTATGGGGGGCTGGGTACTGCCCTGGGGGACATGTATCAATACATTTATTTTATTTTTTAACAATCATTTTTTCAGGAGTAGTGATTTTAATTATGCTAAAAAGTGCAACAATAAAAATTAAAACATTCCTTTAAATATATTGCCTGAGAGGTCCCCTTAATGTGCCTGTAAAGTGGTGCATCTGTAGCATGCATAAAACATGCTACAGCAAAAATGAAATTTCTAAAGAAAACAAACTAGTTATTCCCATTTAAAATGACATGAGGTTAAAATTGCTGACACCCGGCTATTGAAAAAATAAAGAGAAAAAAACCGGCATGGCCCCCCCCCCCCCCAGTCTACACCAGGCCCTGACATCAGAAGTGCCACCGGGTGATGTAGCCAGGTGGCCCCCGCCCCTTGCCTATATAAGAACTGTCAAAACGCAGAGTGGGCAGTGTTTTTATTTTTTTTATATTTTTCGGGTCCAGCAAGCATCATGATTGATGATGTATTTAAATCGAGGGACACTATTTTTTTTTTTAATAAAGGACTTGTCAAAAACAGTTTCTTGTGTTTATTACTTTTTGACACTTTTTTGGTGAATGGGTAGGGGTACGATGTTAAAAGGGTTTCCAGATTCCAATAAGCCCCCCACCCGCAGATTCTGACAACCACAGCCCAGGGTTGTCAGGAAGAGGCCCTTGTCCCCATAAACATGGGAACAAGGAGCTTTCATAGCACCACCACCTCCTTGGAAAGGGCATGTGGCCTAGTATGGTTCAGGAGGGGGGGGGGCACTCGCTTATCCCCTCCCCTTTCTTGACCTGCCAGGCTGCATGCTTGGATAAGGGTCTGGCATGTATTCTGTTTTTTGTTTTTTTAATTTTGGCATGGGCCCGATAGGCGTGGTATGGACTGGGGGGACCCCATGGCACTTTCTTCTTTATTTTTTTTTACCTGCACTTTTTTTTATTCAGTTGTCAGCGGGGAAACCCAGTGGCAGCTGATGACTCATCGGTTTTTAAGGATGCTTTCTGGTCCCGCTCCTTAACAACCAGCATACACTGCGCCCTGATTGAGCAAATCTTTGCCCAATCAGGGCGCAGAATGCACTGTACAGCCAGCACTCAGTGCATTACAGGGTTTTGTTGGGGCTAACACCCAGCGAACACCCTGCAAATTTAGGTGTTAGACGAATGGCCGAACAGGCAAATGTTCGGCCTGCACTCATGCTCGGGCTGAACCATTTGCCCATCCCTATTAGGCT
Source organism: Lithobates pipiens (assembly GCF_037356315.1). Classification (NCBI taxonomy): domain Eukaryota; kingdom Metazoa; phylum Chordata; class Amphibia; order Anura; family Ranidae; genus Lithobates; species Lithobates pipiens. Next base: position 294,005,592 of record NW_027507784.1, on the reverse strand, counting down.
GTTGATCCTGAAACATAACTATGGTTGGTAATAGAGATGCTTGAACTCATGGTCATTTTTATCTGAAAAGAACTGCTTTTAGACAGAGATGTTGATTGGCTGACAGGTATCATAAATATTAGCAGATTAGGTAACACAATATCTTAGTGTAGAAGACGTTAAAGAGATAACATCACCACAATATGCCTGACCAGATAAGCATACCGAGTAAAGGAATCTAAATACCCGTAATGTCGCGTGCACATGAGTGGAATGTCCGACAGAAAAAGTCTGACGGAAGCTTTTCATCATATATTCCAATCGTGTGTATACCTCATCAGACTTTTTTTTTTTCAAAAATTCTGACGGACCTAGAAATAGAACATGTTTTAAATATTTCTGACAGAACCAATTCCTATCGGGAAAACCGCTCGTCTGTATGCTGTTCCAACGGACCAAAAACGACGCATGCTCTGAAGCAAGTACGAGACGGAAGCTATTGGCTACTGGCTAAGGATATCTGATTCAGCAAGTGATGGCGATGGGTTCTCTTTAGGTTTATTGGATTGCTTAGGCTTCCTTTGACATTTCGTAGCCTCCCTGGCATTATGATTATGTGAAATTTTTGAATCCCAAAGCGGTACATTGTTTTGCATAGAATTTTGGCGTTTTATACTGTAGGCCTGTAATTCTTAGTAATAACACATGTAAATCTGTTCTAACAAGAGTCTAGTAGAAATCTCGGTCATGATAAAGTTTGAAACATGAAATCATAAATGATAATATAATAAGTAACTATAAATAATTATAAAAAATAATAAGATAATAATGATAAAATTAATTTGCCCACAAATCACTATCGCTCAATTCTGCAAGTGTTCTAATTTATTATCACTGTTTTCTAGCTGGTCTAAAACCCCTTTTGACGTAAAGGGACACTTTTTGGTTGCCATGGACAATCTCAAGTTTCCAGGCAGACAGAACTGTATATATAAAAGTGCATGCAGGGCACTAGACAAAGCACTAGGGACAAAAGGGAGCTAAAATGATGTGATACAGTAATGAAATCTTACAGATTACAGTGTACTGTATTTGTTATATTTTTTGTACTTTTTGAATTTGCCCCTGGGCTCCGACCCCATGCGTCACGACGCTCGCAGGGAATGGAGCCTGAAACATGGAACACCGTGCAGATGGTCCAGCTAGGATCCTGGTGACAAGGTAAGTATGCTGTACCAGGATACTGCAATACAATCCCGAGCGTGGCTCAGAGTTACTGCTAATGGTACTGAAATTTAACCCCAAACAACACTTCGGAATACTGCCAGGAGGGTTAATGTAGTAAAAAGAATCTGTTTTCATTCTCTAAAATTCACCATCAAAATAATCCAGCAGGGACATTAAAGGGTATGTACATTTTTGAATAGGGTGAAAAAGGGTTAGATTTCTATTGCTGTTTGTGTCCACATTGGGATAATTCACCTATTTGTCCTGGTAGCCATTGTTATCAAGAGGAGGAAACCTTCCAATGAGGACACCTAATCTGGTGACAGCTGTGTATGAGGGAAATTTCCCTTACTTTGGGCAGACTTCCCAATCCCCACACACTTCCTGTTGCATCTCCATGACAGGAAGTTGAGGGAAATCTCTCAAATGGGACACAGTAAAAAAAATAGCCTGGATTTAAACTCTTTCAGGCTCTATATAAAACAAAGAAAAGAAGTTCGAGCAATACACACACTTTCATACACAGGATCAGACTTTCCGACAACAAAACTGTGGATTTTTGTTCGAAGGATGTTTTCTCCAACTTGTCTTGCATACACATGGTCACACAAATGTTGGCCAACAATTACGAACATAGTGACGTACAAGACATACATGATATCTCCATTACAAACGCTAGTTATATCTCTAGCTTGTACTTGATTCTGAGCATGCGTGAACTTTTGTCCGATTGGACTTGTGAACATACGATTGGAAAGTCTGACAACAAACATTTGTTGGCAGAATATTTGAGAACCCGCAAGCCAACATTTGTTGGCAGAAAGTCCGACAACAAATGTTTGATGGAGCATAGACATGGTCTTTCCGCCAACAAGCTCACATCCGACATTTGTTGTCGGAAAATCTGATCGTGTGTACGGGGCAAAGACTTCTTTTATGCTTGTGATAAATTTACCACCATGAATCATCTTTCAGTGGGCAGTAAAGCAGCGCCTTACAGTCTTTCAGGAGGTGCTACATTGTGGGACCACACCACAACTGTGAGATGAGCATTCGGCTCGCACTTGTGGTGTGGTCTCATTGAACAATGGGTGAATTTAGCAGGCGGTGCAGCCTGTCAAACTCTGTACTAAATGCAGCGGACATGAAGCAAAGCATCCTGGCCATGACATGTATGCGGCCCTGTCCGACTGTATTGTTACAATTCTGGTGGGTGGCAAGGGGGATGGATGTAAAATCGTGGATCAGCTGTCAGTTTTTACCTCTCCTCTGCCTTCCATCTGAAGGGCCCTAATGCCCTACCGGCTGCATATGTAGATTTGGTGACTCAGATGCAGATTCCTTGCTGCTGGAGCATAATTCAGCCTGCTGCATCCACCCAGAATTGAAACAACCATTTCGAGTTGAATAGCCTTTGGAAAATGCGACCATCTGAATCTGAACTTCAATTTCTAGCATCACCTTCCTTCAATCCCATGGGGCTTTGCTTGCTCGTTCCACTGTCTGCAAAAAAAAAAAAAAAAAAAGAAAAGATGATACATCATTCTCGTTTTAATTCCTTCACCGACACAAAGTGCTTGATCATTAATTGTGGTTCCTTGCAGCTGTAAATCAGTGAAAGCCAAAGGCACATCTCCTCCCCATGTGGTAGAGATTGCAAGATAACTGGTGACAAGTTAATTAATTTGTCAAACTCAAATAGTGTGTTGGAATTATGCCTCTTCATATTATGTAGCAAGAAACTGCCATTGTGCTATAGTAATTAAATGGAGTAGTTCCAACACGGGTTTACTCTCGCCTTCCCTCTGCAGACGCCGCTTGCGATTGGGAATGTGTAAGAGAATACAGACTTCGCTGTACGGTGGCAATTGTGCGGTTTTGTCCTGATAAGTGCAAAACATCATTTTTCGTTGTTTTCAGACGTTGTAAAAAACCTTTATGAATGTTAAATACAAGGCTGTTTACTCCTAAATCGCTGTCAAACTAGAGAACCCATACATAATTAGCGGCTGCTCTTTAAAGGACCAACGAACAAACAAAAAAAGTTTCTTTGCAGAAAAGGACTGCTAATAACATTCATGAATATGCAATTAACATTTTCCTCATCTGCACAGAATGAAAGCAGAGCTGTAGCCAAAAAAATGATAAAAATGAATAGCACACGAAAAAACAAAAAGCAAAAAAAACAAAAACAAAACCAGCTTCTGCTGCAATATTCACCTGCAATCCAAAAATTCCCCACACAGTATTTTATTTCAGTGCTGCAGTCATATAGCCAGCATCATTTAATCCACTTCCCTTGAGCCCTGGTTGTCATACTGCTCAAGGCCTGTGTATAGATAGTGAAAGTTTAAGCAGCACAGTGATTGGCTCTTCCCTCTGTCACTCTGTGTTTTCCTCCTATCAGCATGCTGTTTGTCAGCACATGCATTTATTGGCTCCTTGTGCTGCTTCTCCATCTCACACTCCAGTCCTTTTGTACAGGGACTGCAAGAGGAAGACACCAGCTCAGATTCAGGTGCTTCCACTAGTTGCTATTACAAAATACTTTATTCAACTAACGAGTAAAGAGCTGCATTAATGTGTGTCTTTAATATCTGCATAGCTTCCAGCTTTCATGCTCTCTATTATATGTAACTTTTCTTCTTAAAGTGGAACTGCATATCAAATATCAAATGAATGAATTTTTCCTCCTCCGCCCCTTCTCTGCCATTATTATAGTAAACTGTTTATTTTTTCAGGGAGTGGGTACCTATTTCAGGCAGGCAATTTTCCCACCCCACCTGCAACCTCCTAAGACACAACAAAGGTCCCAGGAGGCTGTGGTACCATTGGTAAAACACAGTGACCCTCATGCATGCGTAGTGGGGAGCCAGCTGTGAGCCAGCAGGAAGTCACAGCCAACATCCCACATTCAAGATGACAGAGCCAGGGACCCCAAAACCAGCAAAGAACTGGACAGTACTGAATCCCTGGGCTGTTGAGTACCTTTTTATCAAAAGTCAGCAGTTACAGCATTTTTACAAGCAACAGTTTGCAGGATATGTAGGCCTTATGCACATGGGTCGTATAGGCTTGCAATGTATATTGCAGGTGTTTGTCTGTTCTTAGGTACAGCACAGGAGCTGTGTACAGTGCAGGAATCTGGGATTTACACTTCCGGGTTTGCATGAGTTTAACCACTTAAGGACTGGTGGGATTTGCTCCCTTAATGACCGGGCCATTTTTTGTGATACAGCACTGAGTCCCTTAACAATTGCACGGTTGTGCGATGCTGTACCCAAACAAAATGTATGTCCTTTTTTTTCCCCACAAATAGAGCTTTCTTTTGGTGGTATTTGATCACCTCAGTGTTTTTTGTTTTTGCACTTTAAACAAAAAATGGCTGACAATTTTGAAAAAAAAAAACATTTTTAACTTTTTGCTATAAAAAAAATCCAAAATAAACAACAGATTTCTTCATCAGTTTAGTCCAGTATGTATTCTTCGACATATACTTGGTTAAAAAAATCACAATGAACGTATATTGATTGGTTTGCGCAAAAGTTATAGCGTCTACAAAATAGGGGATTCATTTTTAGCATTTTTATTATTATTTTTTTTTTTACTAGTAATGGCGGTGATCAGTAGTGATGGCCGAACGGTTCGCCCGGCGGTCGTTTCGCGGCGAATTTCCGACTTTCGCCGTCCGCGGGTTCGAACGCCTTTTTCCGTCGTTCGCCCCGGCGGACTTACGTGTTTAATGTATACAAGAACTTTAACCTTTCGTGACACGTTTATCATGTGTTACAGGACAACCAATTGAGACATGACAGCTCATGGACACTTGGACATTCCCCCTAACCTATAAATACACCCGATCCGGTGGCCATTTTACATTCTTTCTTCTGTCACTGTAGGGAAAGGATCCTGTGTGGAGTAGGGACAGAGAAAACGCTAGCTATTTGGTACACAAAAGTTCTTTTCAGGACTGGTATAGGTGTTAGGTCAGCAGCCTGAGTTTCTTTTGTCAGTTTAGATAAAGGGACAGAGCGCTGTATGCTGCTATTTTAGGGACAGCTCAGCCAGATTAGTCTTTCTTCATCATCATCATCATCATCATCATTAGCTGTTACTATCAGGTCCACAAAAGAGCTGTTCCAGCTAATCGTTCCAGCCTACTCTTTTTTGCCAATTTGTATAGGGACAGGCAGGAAGCAGTGTGTCAGGCAGTGAGGATAATTTTAAAGACTTGCTGTTACTATTAGTTCCACAAAGGTTCTTTTCAGGACTGGTATCAGTGGTACGGTAATAGGCTTGTACACGTATAATATTCTTTCTTCCAAATATAGAAAGAATATTATACTTGACTGCTGCCCTTCTGCTGCAGTCTGCTAATCATTCACAACTCACTTGTTCCACAAAGCTCTTTATCAGGACTGGTAACTTGGTCTGTCTAGGGTGCTACGGTACATAGGCTTGGGTGCGGTACAGTCTGCTGTTCTGTAAGGACCGCTATCGGTCCACAATACATAGGGTTGCCGTGCACTACTGCTGACCGCTGCCCTATACTGCAGCAGTCCTTCATTGGTATAGGGACTGACGTACAGTCTGCTAATCACTAACACACAACCTGCTTGGTCCACAAAAGTTCTTATAAGGACTGGTAACTTGGTATAGGGTGCTACGGTACATAGGCCTGAGTGCGTTACAGTCTGCTGTTCTGTAAGGACCGCTATCGGTCCACAATACATAGGGTTGCCGTGCACTACTGCTGACCGCTGCCCTATACTGCAGCAGTCCTTCAGCGGTATAGGGACTGACGCACAGTCTGCTAAACACTAACACACAACCTGCTTGGTCCACAAAAGTTTTTATAAGGACTGGTAACTTGGTATAGGGTGCTACGGTACATAGGCCTGAGTGCAGTACAGTCTGCTGTTCTGTAAGGACCGCTATCGGTCCACAATACATAGGGTTGCCGTGCACTACTGCTGACCGCTGCCCTATACTGCAGCAGTCCTTCATTGGTATAGGGACTGACGTACAGTCTGCTAATCACTAACACACAACCTGCTTGGTCCACAAAAGTTCTTATAAGGACTGGTAACTTGGTATAGGGTGCTACGGTACATAGGCCTGAGTGCGTTACAGTCTGCTGTTCTGTAAGGACCGCTATCGGTCCACAATACATAGGGTTGCCGTGCACTACTGCTGACCGCTGCCCTATACTGCAGCAGTCCTTCATTGGTATAGGGACTGACGTACAGTCTGCTAATCACTAACACACAACCTGCTTGTTCCACAAAAGTTCTTATAAGGACTGGTAACTTGGTATAGGGTGCTACGGTACATAGGCTTGAGTGCGGTACAGTCTGCTGTTCTGTAAGGACCGCTATCGGTCCACAATAGATAGGGTTGACGTGCACCACTGCTGACCGCTGCCCTATACTGCAGCAGTCCTTCAGCGGTATAGGGACTGACGTACAGTCTGCTAAACACTAATACACAACCTGCTTGGTCCACAAAAGTTCTTATAAGGACTGGTAACTTGGTATAGGGTGCTACGGTACATAGGCTTGAGTGCGGTACAGTCTGCTGTTCTGTAAGGACCGCTATCGGTCCACAATAGATAGGGTTGACGTGCACCACTGCTGACCGCTGCCCTATACTGCAGCAGTCCTTCAGCGGTATAGGGACTGACGCACAGTCTGCTAAACACTAACACACAACCTGCTTGGTCCACAAAAGTTTTTATAAGGACTGGTAACTTGGTATAGGGTGCTACGGTACATAGGCCTGAGTGCGTTACAGTCTGCTGTTCTGTAAGGACCGCTATCGGTCCACAATACATAGGGTTGCCGTGCACTACTGCTGACCGCTGCCCTATACTGCAGCAGTCCTTCATTGGTATAGGGACTGACGTACAGTCTGCTAATCACTAACACACAACCTGCTTGGTCCACAAAAGTTCTTATAAGGACTGGTAACTTGGTATAGGGTGCTACGGTACATAGGCCTGAGTGCGTTACAGTCTGCTGTTCTGTAAGGACCGCTATCGGTCCACAATACATAGGGTTGCCGTGCACTACTGCTGACCGCTGCCCTATACTGCAGCAGTCCTTCAGCGGTATAGGGACTGACGCACAGTCTGCTAAACACTAACACACAACCTGCTTGGTCCACAAAAGTTCTTATAAGGACTGGTAACTTGGTATAGGGTGCTACGGTACATAGGCCTGAGTGCAGTACAGTCTGCTGTTCTGTAAGGACCGCTATCGGTCCACAATACATAGGGTTGCCGTGCACTACTGCTGACCGCTGCCCTATACTGCAGCAGTCCTTCATTGGTATAGGGACTGACGTACAGTCTGCTAATCACTAACACACAACCTGCTTGTTCCACAAAAGTTCTTATAAGGACTGGTAACTTGGTATAGGGTGCTACGGTACATAGGCTTGAGTGCGGTACAGTCTGCTGTTCTGTAAGGACCGCTATCGGTCCACAATAGATAGGGTTGACGTGCACCACTGCTGACCGCTGCCCTATACTGCAGCAGTCCTTCAGCGGTATAGGGACTGACGTACAGTCTGCTAAACACTAATACACAACCTGCTTGGTCCACAAAAGTTCTTATAAGGACTGGTAACTTGGTATAGGGTGCTACGGTACATAGGCTTGAGTGCGGTACAGTCTGCTGTTCTGTAAGGACCGCTATCGGTCCACAATAGATAGGGTTGACGTGCACCACTGCTGACCGCTGCCCTATACTGCAGCAGTCCTTCAGCGGTATAGGGACTGACGTACAGTCTGCTAAACACTAATACACAACCTGCTTGGTCCACAAAAGTTCTTATAAGGACTGGTAACTTGGTATAGGGTGCTACGGTACATAGGCTTGAGTGCGGTACAGTCTGCTGTTCTGTAAGGACCGCTATAGGTCCACAATAGATAGGGTTGACGTGCACCACTGCTGACCGCTCACCTATACTGCAGCAGTCCTTCAGCGGTATAGGGACTAAGAGTTTTGTCACAGGGTCATTTAAAAAATGACATGCAGAGGAAGAGGCAGGCCCTTCCGCAGGGGTGGTAGGGGTAGGGCAGGAGCAACAGGCTTGAGCCAAAGTGGGAAGTTGCAGAAGGTGCGTTCAATTACTTTAAAGGATGCACCAGACTTGGTTGAGTGGCTCGCTCAGCCTTACTCTTCTGCACCCTCCTCATCCTCTCGATCTGCACCCTCTTCTTCACTCTCTGCTATGTGCACCCCCAAAGACACTACCACCAACAACACGACCACCACCACCACCACCACATACCTTCCGCTTGAGTCACTGGAATTATTTTCCGATCCATATCAAGAGGACATTTCTGATGCGCAGCCACTCTTGGTATTGGATCAGGAAGAGGAGGTAGCAACAAGCGCTACTCAGCAGTCTGACGCCAGTACCCAGATCAGCCCAAGGAGGAGGTTGGTCCCCGGTGTTGCTGCCTACTCTACTTATAGCGGTGGGGAAGGTGACGTTGATGATGACGTGTCTAGTGATGTCACGTGGGTGCCCACAAGAGAGGAAGAGGAGGGGAGTTCAGAGGGAGATATGGACCAGCAGATAGGGAGGAGAAGCAGCAATGACTTACATTGCACAGCAGGGACAAAGCAGACTGCAAATGTATCAGGAGCGAGTCATCGACCATGTACGGTCACATCTGGCGCTCCCAGGACACCGGCACATGGCTCCGCAGTGTGGGCTTTTTTTAACGTGTCCGCTGCTGACAATAGCGTTGCCATCTGCAATCTTTGCAGTCAACGCGTTAGTCGCGGTAAGCCCAATACTCACCTAGGGACGACCGCCTTAAGAAGGCACATGAGCAGCCATCACCGAGCCCAGTGGGAGCAACGGAACACACAAAGCCACACTGCAGGCTCTCACCGTCCAGCCTCGTCTTCTACTTCTCCTTCTCCTCTCTCCTCACAATTGTCCTCCACTCCACCTTCCATCACGCCAAGCTCACATTTTTCTGCAAAAAGGCAGGCTTCCGTGGGCCTAATGTTTGAGCGTAAAAAAATGATGACGCCGGATAACCCTCTTGCCCAACGGTTGGCGGCTGGCTTGTCAGAACTCATAGCCCGCCAACTACTGCCATATAAACTGGTGGACTCGGAGGCCTTTCGCAAATTTGTGGCCATTGGAACACCACAATGGAAGGTCCCAGGAAGGAAGTATTTCTCAGAGAAGGGCATCCCAGAGCTATATGGCCATGTTCAGCGGCAAGTGAATGTATCTCTGGCACACAGTGTCGGTGCCAAGATACATCTGACCACAGACACGTGGTCTAGCAAACACGGGCAGGGAAGGTATATCAGTTTTACTGCCCACTGGGTGAACCTTCTGACGGCCGTCAAGCATGTAACCCGTGGCACCCGTGTAGATTTGGTTTTACCGCCACGGATTGCATGCAGGCCTGACTCTTCTTCTCCTCCTCCTACTCCATCCTCCTCCCTCTCCTCCTCAGCTGCCTCCTCCTTTTCCGCTGCTAGCGTCTCTTCCACTGCACCGCCCAAGCTCCCCAGAACCTATTCCACATGCCAGGTGAGACGTTGCCATGCCGTGCTGCGTCTGTTGTGCCTGGAAGCAAAGAGCCACACTGGCCCGGCACTCCTTTCAGCTTTGCGTTCACAGGCAGATGAGTGGCTAACACCGCTCAATTTGACAGTTGGTAAAGTGGTGTGTGACAACGGTGCCAATCTGCTTAGCGCATTGAAACAGGGCAAAATCACGCACGTGCCGTGCATGGCACACGTCTTAAACTTGGTCGTGCAGCGATTCCTTGTCAAATACCCTGGGGTCCAGGACATCTTGCGGCAGGCAAGGAAAATCTCGGCCCATTTCAGAAGATCTTACACGGCCATGGCTCGCCTTGCTGACATTCAGCGGCGACACCATCTGCCGGTCAGACGTCTTATTTGCGATTGCCCGACGCGATGGAACTCAACCTTCTATATGCTTGATAGGCTGCTCCAGCAGAAACGTGCAGTTAACGTCTACCTGTATGAACTCTGCGAAAGAAACGGTTCTGGGGAGCTGGGTTTTTTTTCACCGCGCCAGTGGCTGCTCATGCGCGACACATGCAGACTTCTGCGGCCATTTGAGGAGATCACCAAACTGGTCAGTCGCAGCCATGGCGCCATCAGTGACATGGTACCTTATGCCTTCTTTCTGGAGCGTGCATTGCGTCGTGTCATTGATCAGGCTGTGGAGGAGCAGGAGCGGGAAGATGAGGAAGTCGCAATGCTGGATGAATTCCCAGGGGGGGCTACTCTATCTGAGACAAGTCAACAACAGGAGTCTGATGAGGAGTCAGAGGAGGATGGTGCCGGGGCGGATGAGCAGGAGCAAGAAGAGCATGCTTTAAACCTTTCTGGGATCCCTGTTGTGCGAGGATGGGGAGAGGAGAATGAAGAGGACGACATTATCCTGGATGATGAGCAGGAGCCAGGCCACCACACCGCTTCCACTTTAGTGCAAATGGGGGCCTTCATGCTCCAGTGTTTTAATAGGGACCCCCGTATAAAAAGCATGAGGGTCAAGGACCAGTACTGGGTGGCAACGTACTTAGACCCCCGGTACAAACACAAAATGGCGGAAATGTTACCGCCGTCGCAGAGGGCTGTCAGAATGCAGCACTTCCAGGCCTTGCTTCGAGAAATGCTGCATTCTGCTTTTGCGTGCGCTGGCAGAGGAGCAATTCCCACTCCCAGAGAAGGATTTGCGGGTACCAATCCAACAGCGCCTGCAAGAAGAGGCCGGTTTGAAGATGTGTTGGTGACTTCGGATATGAGGTCATTCTTTCAGCCGACCCATCGACAGGTGTCATCCGGATCCAGCATCAGGGAACGCCTAGACCGTCAGGTGTCCGACTACATTGGGTTAACGGCCGATGTGGACGCTCTGAGGAGTGATGAACCCCTAGACTACTGGGTGGGCAGGCTTGACCTCTGGCCAGAGCTTGCCCAATTTGCAATCGAACTGTTGGCTTGCCCCTCATCCAGTGTCCTGTCCGAAAGGACGTTCAGCGCAGCAGGGGGGATTGTGACCGATAAGCGTACTCGCCTAGCTCACCACAGTGTTAACTACCTCACATTTCTAAAAATGAATGAGGCATGGATCTCGGAGGAATTCAACACATGTGATCAGTAGACCATGTATATGTCTATAAACAATTTTTGGAATCAAGCACACAGACCTTCTTAATTCATTTGGCTCACTTCCCTGACCCAAAAAAGCACACCGTACTATATGCCCCTACCCTCCTCTTTGAAGAGGTTGAGCGGTGTCATATTTCTACTGGGGCTGCTTATTATGAGGGGTTCCCACCATCCCTGTGCTGTGCTGACTTCCTCCTGGGTGTTCTTATTATGAGGGGCTCCCACCATCCCTGTGCTGTGCTGACTTCCTCCTGGGGGTTCTTATTATGAGGGGATCACACCATCCCTGTGCTGTGCTGACTTCCTCCTGGGGCTGCTTACGGTGCTGCTGTCAGCGCTGTATGTCACGGAGCTGCTGTCAGCGCTGTATGTCACGGAGCTGCTGTCAGCGCTGTATGTCACGGAGCTGCTGTCAGCGCTGTATGTCACGGAGCTGCTGTCAGCGCTGTATGTCACGGAGCTGCTGTCAGCGCTGTATGTCACGGAGCTGCTGTCAGCGCTGTATGTCACGGAGCTGCTGTCAGCGCTGTATGTCACGGAGCTGCTGTCAGCGCTGTATGTCACGGAGCTGCTGTCAGCGCTGTATGTCACGGAGCTGCTGTCAGCGCTGTATGTCACGGTGCTGCTGTCAGCGCTGTATGTCACGGAGCTGCTGTCAGCGCTGTATGTCACGGAGCTGCTGTCAGTGCTGTATGTCACGGAGCTGCTGTCAGCGCTGTATGTCACGGAGCTGCTGTCAGCGCTGTATGTCACGGAGCTGCTGTCAGCGCTGTATGTCACGGTGCTGCTGTCAGCGCTGTATGTCACGGAGCTGCTGTCAGCGCTGTATGTCACGGAGCTGCTGTCAGCGCTGTATGTCACGGAGCTGCTGTCAGCGCTGTATGTCACGGAGCTGCTGTCAGCGCTGTATGTCACGGAGCTGCTGTCAGCGCTGTATGTCACGGAGCTGCTGTCAGCGCTGTATGTCACGGAGCTGCTGTCAGCGCTGTATGTCACGGAGCTGCTGTCAGCGCTGTATGTCACGGAGCTGCTGTCAGCGCTGTATGTCACGGAGCTGCTGTCAGTGCTGTATGTCACGGAGCTGCTGTCAGCGCTGTATGTCACGGAGCTGCTGTCAGCGCTGTATGTCACGGAGCTGCTGTCAGTGCTGTATGTCACGGAGCTGCTGTCAGCGCTGTATGTCACGGAGCTGCTGTCAGCGCTGTATGTCACGGAGCTGCTGTCAGCGCTGTATGTCACGGTGCTGCTGTCAGCGCTGTATGTCACGGAGCTGCTGTCAGCGCTGTATGTCACGGAGCTGCTGTCAGCGCTGTATGTCACGGAGCTGCTGTCAGCGCTGTATGTCACGGAGCTGCTGTCAGCGCTGTATGTCACGGAGCTGCTGTCAGCGCTGTATGTCACGGAGCTGCTGTCAGCGCTGTATGTCACGGAGCTGCTGTCAGCGCTGTATGTCACGGAGCTGCTGTCAGCGCTGTATGTCACGGAGCTGCTGTCAGCGCTGTATGTCACGGAGCTGCTGTCAGCGCTGTATGTCACGGTGCTGCTGTCAGCGCTGTATGTCACGGAGCTGCTGTCAGCGCTGTATGTCACGGAGCTGCTGTCAGCGCTGTATGTCACGGAGCTGCTGTCAGCGCTGTATGTCACGGAGCTGCTGTCAGCGCTGTATGTCACGGAGCTGCTGTCAGCGCTGTATGTCACGGAGCTGCTGTCAGCGCTGTATGTCACGGAGCTGCTGTCAGCGCTGTATGTCACGGTGCTGATGTCAGTGCTCTGTATTACGGTGCTGCTGTCAGTGCTCTGTATCTCCTGCACCCTCTTGTTTGCCTACCCTGGTCCCTGACCTTCCCTCTCCTCCATTGCCTTCATTAGCTCCATAGTCCTGAATTGTCAGAACAATTTCCCAAATAAAAAAAAAATGCTTGTAGTTATCGATCCCAAATTCACCTCATACATGTATTATGCTATTGTCCAGGTGGTGGGACTACGTGCTACCCCCTAATAATTACCCCGTGGCCGCAAATTCGACCTAAAGGTTTGCGAAATTCGCCTCCCATTGAAGTCAATGGAGCCCGCGGCGAACGGTCGTTTTCGCGAACGTTTGTGTCCGTTCGCGTTTCGCGTTCGCGAAACGTCCCGTCGGAAGTTCGTCCATCACTAGTGATCAGCAATTTTTAGCATTGTGGGGGACAGAACAGACACTTTTGACACTTTTTTAGGACCAGTGACATTTATACAGCCATCAGAGCTAAAAATAGCCACTGAGTATAAATGTCACTGGCAGGGAAGGGGTTAACACTAGGGGACAATCAAGGGGTTAACTGTGTTCCCTAGGGAGGTGTTTATAACTGTGGAGGGAGTGGACTGACTGAGAGAGAGAGAGAGATTGCTGTTCCTGATCACTAGGAACAGACAATCTCTCTCTACCCTGTAACAGAAAGAGGATCTGTCTGTTTACATTGACAGATCCCCGTTCTGTCTTTCTCAGTAGTGATTGCGGGTGGCTGGCAGACATTGTGGCTGCCGGTCACGCGCATCAGCTATGGCGCTGCGGCGCACACGTGCCCCCAAAGGCCTTAAAGCAGCCAACGTACAATGACGGCGATTCTGAGAGCCAACTTGCTGCAGTACAACTGAAGCTGGTCTTTAAGTGGTTAAAGTGATAGTAAAGTCTCGTTTTTTTTTTTTCTATAAAAATAATAAACATGTTATACTCACTTGCCCTGTGCAGTGGATTTGCAGAGAGCAGCCCAGATCCTCCTCTTCTCGGGTGCTTCTTCGGTTCTCTTGGTCCAGAGAAGAGGATCTGGGCTGTTCTGCTATGGGGGCACCCAAACCGAGTAACAGCTCCCTTTGTTCATTCAGACATGGAACTGCAGTCCCCACCCCCTCTTTCTCCTGATTGGTTAGCTGACTTTGATGTCTCAGCCAATCAGGAGGGAGAGTCTCGGATGGTCATGACACTCGTGGACATCACTGGAAAGAGATGGGGCTCAGGTAAGTGTTAGGAGGGCTGGGGGGGGGGGGGGGGAGGGGCTGCTGCACAGAGAAGGCTTTTTAATCTTAATGCATACAATGCACTAAGATTAAAAAAATAAAACCTTCTGACTTTACAACCCATTTAAGCAAGCATAATGTATACCTGTGTACAGCTAGCATACAACCATTTTATTGTTAGGAGTGGCTGTATGGTGAAGCTGCCTCTTATGGCCAGGTAATACACCAGCAATGTATGGTGGAAGCCTCAAATTGCCCATGTTAATGAGGTCTTTGACTGAACCCATGGGATAATTTTAAATACATTTGATCCCTACACTAACAGTCGTAAGTAGCAGCTGACTTGATAAACTGGCAACAAATACATGTCTTTCTTCTTTTGTCTAAACTGGTTGTGCAAATATTGACATAACTTCAAGCACACCCCACATGGTAATGCCCTCAGACTTTCTATGGCAGAGATATGCAATTAGCGGACCTCCAGCTGCTGCAGAACTACAAGTCCCATGAGGCATAGCAAGACTCTGGCAGCCACAAGCATGACACCCAGAGGCAGAGGCATGATGGGACTTGTAGTTTTGCAACAGCTGGAGGTCTGCTAATTGCATATCCCTGTTCTGTGGGGACAGAACACAACGATTTTCTTGAGAACTTCTTGTGGTCTGCCATGACACCTTCTCTTCAGAGAATCTTAATGGTATGAAATATTTTTCCTAGTGCTAACATGGCTGCATACTACCACATGTAAGTATTAGGCTGCTATGTTGGCACCAGAAAAGGATAATTACAGAAAGTATTTGATACAATTTTCCTTTTTTTATTTCTTCTTTCATTTTGGTGTATATAAAATCTTCCATTTTCCTGGACCCAATATGGCAGCATACATGTGGTAGTATGCTGCCATGGATTGGCACCAGGAAAAGAAAATGACATTAATTACTTGATATAATTTTCCATTTTTATTTATTGTATTTTATTTTATTTTTTTATGTTGTGGTATGCGGTTTGATTGGGAGCACATTATAATCATATGGTAGTTTTTCTTTTCAATTTTGAATGCTAAAGTGAAAATACCCTTTAAACAGCCAACTACATGCCTTTAGATGACCTGAGCTTTCAAATTGCTATTAGATGACCTGAGCTTCTTTTGGCAACCATGATGGGCTTGTGATTTGTAGTAACTTTGAGAACATATATTATATTTGCTGCATTGCTCTCTAATGGGAATATTATTTATAAAAATTTTGTGAGAACAATATTTTTCTTACCGGTTTTAATGTTATGAGGTTTAATAGACTAGGTGTGCACACTATGCCTTTTTTTTCTGTGTATTATTACACAGTTCTCAACCATATGAGACATATGGTGCAGCTAAACTAGGAATTTTGCTTTATACGTTTTCCATCAGAACTCATTGACCCTACATACTGACTATACAGTACAAGTGGAACCCACAAAGAAGCTTTTTAGCGGTGTAATGGTGTGTAACAATACACAGAAAAAAAAAAGAATTATACCGCGTACACACGGGCGGATTGTCTGCCCAACTTAGTCCGCTGAACCGTGTTTCAGCGGACAATCCGCTCGTGTGTGGGCTTCAGCGGACTTTTTCAGCGGACAGTCTGACGGACTAAGTCTTTCGGAATTTCCGTAATTTTGTCCGTCCAAACTTGGTTTTGTCCGTCCAAACTTGGTTTCAGCGGACAGTCCGCTCGTGTGTAGGCAAGTTGGAAGGACTAAGTATGGCGCATGCTCAGAAAGGATTTACACGGCCGAAGGTTGCATTGCAGTGTATTGGACGTCGTTTTTCTAGTCCCGTCGTACGTGCTGTACACGTCATCACGCAAGCTTTCAGCGGACTGTCTGTTCATCGTGTGTGGTCAAGTCCGTTCATTCAAATGTTGGACGGACTGTCTGTCGGATTGTCTGACGAACTTAGTTGGGCAGACAATCCGCCCGTGTGTATGCGGCCTTAGGTGCACCTCTAGTCTATTAAATCAGATAACTTTAAAAATGGTAAGAAAGATTTTTCACTCACAAAACTTTTATAAATAACATTTCCATCATTGTTGTTAGAAGAATGCAGCAAACATAAAGTATCCTCAAAGTTACTACAGATCACAAGCCCATCATGGATGCCATGGGATCCTCAGGTCATCTAATAGCAATTAGGAAGCTCTGGTAATCTAAAGGCAATGGGGTTGATTTACTAAATGAAAATATACTGTGCTTCAAAGCTTTGTAAATGAGGTAAAACTTCACTTTGCAAATAATACTCAATCACATGCAAGGAAAATATAAAACAGAATTTTTGCTTGTACATGATTGGATGATAGAGACCAGCAAAGTTCCCCTAATTTCAGAGCTTACCCTCAGATCTAAAACAAATGTACTTGAAGTACACTTGCAGTGCACAGTATATTTACCTTTAGTAAGTCAACCTCAATGTTATAGGCAATTTAAAGTGTATTTCCACTTTTGCAGTCAAATTTGAAAAAAACCCTACCATACAGTTATAATGTGTTCCCAATCACACCGCATAACCCATAATTAAAAAAAATGGAACATTGTATCAAATACCTGTGGTAATTTTCTTTTCCTGGTGCTAACCAATGGCAGCATACTACTACATGTATGCTGCCATATTGGGATCAGGAAAATGGAAAATTGTATCAAATACATACCATAACTTTCCTTTTGTGGTGCCAACATGACAGCCTACTATTTACATGTGATAGTATGCTGCCATGTTGGCACGAGGAAACATATTTCATACCGTTTAGATTCTCTTAGGAGAAGGTGTCATGGCAGACTGCGAGACGTTCTCAAGAAAATCATTGTGATCTGTCTCCAAAGAAAGTCTGAGGACTAGAGAAATAGGGTTCTCATTAACATACAATGCTTCTAAATGTTTCATGAATGAAAGACCCTTCTCACCGTGGCATTCTCACCAGCCAGACATCCAGGAGGGAAGACCTTTCTGGGAGCCTGCACCAACCATTTATTACCTTCCCTCAGTCCACACCACTGGGCAAAGGCCCTCAGTGATTGAGCGGGGCAGGCAAGCATTCATTGCATATACAGGTATACCCCACTTTAATGTACACAATGGGGTTTATTTACTAAAGCTGGAAAGTGCAAAATAAGGCTCATTTCTGCATAAAAACCAATGAGCTTCTAATCTCAACTAGTTCAATTAAGCCTGGTAATAAAACCTGGAAGCTCATTGGTCTCTATGCAGAAGTGAGTGTGATTTTGCGATTTCCAGCTTTAGTAAATAAACCCCATTGTGTACTTAAAAGTGGGGTATGCCTTTATAGGGATAACTTAACACCTGCAGGTAGAAATAAGCAATGTCCTGAGCTTTATAGGTACCTACTGAGCACAGAAAGTAAATACAGAGCTCACTCTGGCTACAGCTTAGCTTCAGAAACACACTTAAAGGGGTTGTAAAGGTTTGTTTTTTATTTTCTACATAGGTTCCTCTAAGCTAGTGCATTGTTGGTTCACTTACCTTTTCCTTCAATTTCCCTTCTAAATGTTTTTTTTCTTTGTCTGAATATCTCACTTCCTGTTTCTCCTCAGTAAACTTCTCACCATCATCCGAGCTGGTGGTTAGTCAGCCAGAACAGCTTACTGAGGAAGAACAGGAAGTGAGAAATTCAGACAAAGAAAACAAAGAAAAAAAACATTTATAAGGGAAATCGAAGGAAAAGGTAAGTGAACCAACAATGCACTAGCTTATAGGAACCTATTTAGAAAATAAAAAACGAACCTTTACAACCCCTTTAATTAACTGGAGAGTTTCCATATATGTAGGGTTTACCCATTCTCTCATGCCAGGCCAGAATCATACAGTCTTAAAGTGTTACTTAACCCAGGACCCTGCATTCATTATATATGGCCTCCCACATTACGCAGAACATGGAAATGCAATTATTTTAGTAAATATAAACTGCTAAATACCTTTTCTCATCAGCAGTTAGGGCAGTCTTGTGACTTCTATCAATATCTGGTTAAAGCTTGTAGGAGGCGTTTTAATTCTCCCCTGATTGTCCTATGAGGCTGCAGTGCCCCTGACCCTCTGTCTGGACAGTGCTGATTAGCCCTGTGCTGATCACATGCACTCTCCCAAAAAAAAAATAAACTCTCAAGCAAAACACACCAAACTGAGCATGTGCAGTGTGCCCCCAAGGCTGTGTACTAACAGCACATAGATTGAGGTCTGTGGATGAAGAGGGGAATTGGAGAAGACAGGATCAAACAGCCTTTTTACCCAATGCGGATGATTAACCCCTTAAGTTCCACTGTGAGTAAAACAAGCATGCTTTACTGCATATACAGACTAATTTTACTGTTGTGGGTTTAGTAACATTTTAAATAAAAATTTGATTCTTTGGCAGCAATTGCTTTGGGCAAATAATCTGTACATTTTAAATATAGTGTTATTAAAACATGCACTGTAAGTTGGTATAGTGGTGTTTTATGTGAGTTTTGTCATCTCAGCAGAAAATAAGCAAATGTTAAAGCTTGCAAAAAAATGTGACTCAATTGCACCTTCATGGGAGGCCACCCCCTCAGTGACACTAGGATTCCTAGTTTGAGAAATTCACAAAATGACCTAATTAAAATTGGGAGATTAACCTGTTGAGGGCTGACTCCTCTTCTAGTGGTTGTGATGGTGTGGTCATTAGCTGTGCACTCCCAACAAAGGAAACTAAGGGGTGCAGTGCTGGATGGATTTTTTACCAAGTTATAATTACTGTCTGCATCCATTTCAGGTGGATTTACTAATCACCAATGTCATTGGGAATGAAAGTGAGGGTAAATCCAAAGGTATATGTTGTCACCAGAACAGGAATAGAGGCCAAACCTTCAAATTCAGGCACGTATTCCTGAAACACGGCTCTAATGCCGCATACACACGATTGGAATTCCGGCCAGAAAAAGACAGATGAGAGCTTTTCATTGGAAAATGCGACCGTGTGTATGCTCCATCGGAATTTAGCTGTCCGCATTTCTGCCAGCCAAAAATTGTTGCATGTTCTCAATTTTCCCGAGGGAAAAACATTCTATCGGAAATTCCGATTGTGTGTATGCAATTCCGACACGCCAAAACTCACGCATACTCAGATTCAACTACGAGACGGAAGCTATTGGCTATTGAACTTCCTTTTTCTAGTCCTGTTGTACGTGTTGTTGTTCTAAGCGATCGGAATTTGGTGTGACTGTGTGTAGGCAAGACAGCTTGCGCGGAATTCCGTCAGGAGAACCATCAGAGCTCTTTCCGACGAGAATTTAGATTGTGTGTACGCGGCATTAGAAAGTATTTCACTCACATTGGAATGATATCCTTTCACATCCTGTTAGAGGACAGGAAGTGAAGTGAAGGAAACCCCCCTCCCCCAAAAAAGAACCCCAAACTATTGAAGGCAACTTCCCTTTTCCATCTATTCTGGAAAATGGAAGTTCAATAACAGCTGTAGGCTCACACTCTTTGCTTTGATTAAATGTAATGGACAAAAACATTGCTGCCAATTGACCCCAGGTGCACTTCAATCAATAATTTGGCTTGGCTTCCATTTTGTATTCAAGATTTTCATGTGCTGTTTTTTGCCATTTTTACAAACACAAAAAGGAAGCGGCTTATACATAAAACGCATTGTTATTTATTGAGGTCGAAGAAAAAAAAAATCCAAACTGTATAAATAAAAGTTATTTTCAGACACTGGATGCGCTTATTGATTTTCAAAGATTTCTGCACACAGTGGTGAGTCCTTACATTCCAGGAGCATGTCGAGAGAAGCAGTTTATTTGTAGTAATGACTGGAAAGTTTGTGTGATGCTCTTGGGGTATTGTGCCGTAAACAACCAAGTGATGCCGGATTTAATGAGATGCTACAGGCACAGATTACCTTGTAATCTTCAGTGACAGCAGTTAAAGCCCAGCTTCATCTTTTTGGCGAGCTGTGGACTGCAGGGGACGAAGCCAACGTGTTTTGTTAATGAGCTCCTCCCGCTGTATGCATTAGTATTAGGTTGCAAAGCCTTAGAAAGCATGGAAAGAAACAAAGGTAAAAGAAAACACATTCATATTTCAAAGATGTTCCAAAGTTAAGTGTTTGCGTTGGCTGGAAACCTTCAGATGTGGGGGTGCCATATAGTAGGTGATGGTGGTACAGCTGGCATGTATTGCCAACAGTTAGCTTACATTATAAATATGCAACAACCACAGACATGAGCATAAGAAAAAAAAAATCAAAATCTGAATTCAAGAACACCAAGAAAAGGAAGGTCAAAACCTTGTATAGTCCATAATCAGTTTTTATGTCCCTTCCTATCACAATACCAGTTTAAAATTCAAATCCATCTGCCAGTGGCAGCCTTACTGGCCCCCTGGCAGCTCTTGAAAATGCCAGAAGTTCTGTTGTATTTGAAGTACACTATATTTCCAAAAGTATTGGGATGCCTGCCCTTTCACGCACATGAACTTAATGGCATCCCAGTCTAAAGCCTCATACACACGATCAAATTTTCCGAAGGGAAATGTGAGATGTCAGGCTGTTGGTGGAAAATCTGACCGTGTGTACGCTAAATCGGAAAATTGTTGTCGGATTTTCTGCCAAAAAATGTTGGCTAGCAGGTTTTCAAATTTTCCATAGACAAATGTCTGTTGTCGGATTTTCTAAGCGTGTGTACACAAGTCGGTAAACTAGTGTTCGTAATGGAGAATTAACATTCATGACGTGGCAAATTATGAAATCTCGAAATGCAGCGCACAATTCTCTTCTTATTTAATGGGATGATAATGAAGCTGCTTTGCTGGTGATACTGATGGAGTTATTGCAAACAGATTTTTAAAGGCTTTTATTTCTAGTGATATCAAGAATAATATTATTACGCTTTTTTTTTAAATTTGCGCACGTTACCACAACACCATTATCTCGTAGTTTTTAAGGTCAAAGATACAACTATGTTGGTGTCCCTTTTTAATTTTACATTGTATTTTTTAAAATGTAACTGCCTACTCCCAAACTGTCATTTGAAGTAAAACACATAGCCAAGTATTATTCTACACAATATTTTTATTGAGCATTTAAAAAAGGAAACAAATACAATAGACATGCTATCTGCCAATAGAACTTAACCAAAAAGTGCATTCTATGCATCCCAAAATATAGAAAATCTACCAAATCAAATCATTATTAAACAAAAAATAATAATTTCAAAGCAACAACTCCAAGGCCAAAAATAAATAACGTTATCTCCTCCGATTCTGCAACATGTCTGGTTGATGAATGGCTGTTCAAAAACGAACTGAAAAGCGCAAAATAAAAAGTACGAAATGAAAAGTGTGAAATGAAAAGTGTGAAATGAAAAGCACGAATAAACACTCACCAAACTTCTACTAACACGAAATTAGCAGTAGGGGCCCAAAGGGTGGCGCTAAAGAGATGAAAAACCACGTAGTACGTCTAGTACATCACTACGTTCGTAATTGTTGGCCAACAGTTGTGTGGCCGTGTGTATGCAAGACAAATTTTGGCCAACGCCCTTCGGACAAAATTCTGCGCTTTTGTTGGCCAACATTCCGATCTTGTGTATGAGGCTTTAGTCTGTAGGGTTCAATATTGAGTCGGCCCACCCTTTACAGCTATAAAAGCTTCAACTCTTCTGGGGAGGCTGTCCACAAGGTTTAGGAGTGTGTCTGGGAAAGTTTAACCATTCTTCTAGAACAGTGATGGCGAACCTTGGCACCCCAGATGTTTTGGAACTACCTTTCCCATGATGCTCCACTACAATGCAAGGTACCAGAGCATCATGGGAAATGTAGTTCCAAAACATCTGGAGTGCCAAGGTTCGCCATCACTGTTCTAGAAGCACATTTATGAGGTTAGGCAGTGATGTCAGACCAGAAGTCCTGGCTTGCCGTCTCCAGTATAATTCATCCCAAAGGTGTTCTATCGGGTTGAGGTCAGGACTCTGTGAAGGCCAGTTAAGTTCCTCCACCCCAAACTCGCTCATCCATGTCTTTATGGACCTTGCTTTGTGCACTGGTGTGCAGTTATGTTGGAACAGGAAGGGGGCATCCCAAACTGTTCCCACAAAGTTGGGAGCATGAAATTGTCCAAAATGTCTTGGTATGCCGACGCCTTAAGAGTTCCCTTCACTGGAACTAAGGGGCCAAGCCCAACCCCTGAAAGGCAACCCCACACCATAATCCCCCCTCCACCAAATTATTTGGAGGGGTGGCCCAAATCTCTTGGCAATATAGTGTGGATTAGCAAGTTTGGGGTGGAGGAACTTGACTGGCCTGCACAGAGTCCTGACCTCAACAGGATAGAACACCTTTGGAAAGAATAAGAGCTGAGATTGCGAGCCAGGCCTCCTTGTCCAACATCAGTGGTCAAACATTCCCATAGACACACTTCTAAAACTTGTTTACAGCCTTCCCAGAAAAGTTAAAGCTGTTATAGCTGCAAAAGGTGGGCCAACTCATTATTGAACCCTACGGACTAAGATTTGGATACTGTTGATGCTTATGGGCGTATAAAGGCAGCTATCCCAATACTTTTGGCAATATAGTGTATATCTAGGCCTATCTGTAGGTTGCATCCTTAAATGGAACTCCAATAAATCGGCTAAATACACAATTAAAATATATACATGGATTTGAAATTCTGCTAACTAGCATTGTGATTGAGATACAGAGGTTCATAGGACCTCTCTGTAGAGAAATAAGTGCATATAGAATTTGTCCCTATTCAAATCTGTCCTGCCCCTGCTAAGCAGCATGGTTGGACAGCTCACCCCCTATCCCCATTACTGACCAAACATGCTGCTAGCAAGGAGACAAATAGTTAATGAGGGCTATTTGACTGTGTTTGTCTCTGGTAAAAGGGGGTCAATGGAAATTAGTCAGTTAGCCCTTGTACACACGGTCGGAGAATCCGTCGGAATGTGTCCTATCAGACCGTGTCGTCGGATAATCCGACTGTGTGTGGTATGCATCGAACTGATTCCGTTGGAATATCCGTCAAACCCAATTTTCCAACATGTTGGAAATATTTCCCGACCAACTGGGCCGATTGGACATACTCCGATCATGTGTAGAGAATTTTGATCGGACCAAGTGCCACGCATGCTCAGATCAAATTTCTACATCAAAGCTATTGGCTACTAGCCTGAATGTAGTCCCATCGTAATGAAATTACGTCATCACGTTCTGAAAGATCGGATTTTTCACCAACTTTGTCCGACTGTGTGTATGCAACAGTTTCGGACAAGATCCGACGGGCAAAATCTGACGGATTTGGTTGTGGAAATCTCCGACCGTGTGTACAGGGGCTTAGAACACTAGTGGTCAGGGTCAGCTGTATTTACAAAATAAACCAAAGATTAGTCAGCGAAGTGTATGTTTTCTGTATCAGCAGATATTGCACACACCCCCACCAGCGCTGACTGTTCATTAGTAAATTCAATAGTAAACATTCAATCGGTGCTGGGGGGCTATGTGATCGATCTGCTGATGCAATATGTGTGTCTATTAAATAATGAGACTGTGATCCCACCTAATAAACAAAGCAGTCAGAACCAGTTATAACTGCATGCGTGGTGACCTTGAACATGTTTGAACTTGCATGACAAGCAGCAACACACTATTATGTTCAGGTGATTGTGAGTCACCATTTAGTTTGGTTGTGTTTTCTCTAGTGTGCCGAAAAAAAATGCTATGTTTAAAAGTTGAACAACATGTCAATTTGACATTTCTTTGTAAAATTGCACAAAACACCAACAGAATGTTTTCAAATGCTTATACAGCTTATGGGAATAACGGCCTGTCTAGTGCACGTGTGTTTAAGTGGCACAAAAGATTCAGCGAGGGACTTGAGAATGAATTCCCAAAAGTTAAATCAGTGCTTAAAGGGACACGTTTTGAGTCAGTTGATGCTATAAAGAAGAAAATAGTGGATGTGTTGAAACAGCTGACAGAAATTAATTTTCTCCATGCCTTCGACCAGTGGAAACAAGACTGCAGCAATGTATTAGTGCAAATGGGGAATATATTGAAGGGGACAAGCATTCAATTTGTAATACATATAAATAAAGGTGAGTTATTTAATCAGTCTCATTATTTAATAGACCACCTCGTATGTTTGCACAACCCCACCAGCACTGACTGTCCATTAATAAATGCAATAATAAACAATCAGTGTTATAGATATACAGCTTCTACTAAACAAATCACTGTATCGGCAGCTACATCACACATCCCTGACTGATAGTTTTCTATTGAATTTGTGAATGAACAGTATGCACTGTGGGGCTTTTTACAGTGGGATCTTAAAAATGATTACAGTGCCTTCTGTAGCTCCCCATGGGGTAGCCCATAAACTGGGCTACAACCTGGGGTGGAACTACAGCACAAAGTGAAAATGTACTTTTAATGCACAAGAGGGATAAGGAATAGAATGGGACCAAGTGCTATATGCAAAGTCCCCTGGAATATTTAAAAAGATTTAAACAATTTGGTGATACTTCTACTTTAAGCAATGAAGCCTAGTCCAGGATGCAGACCAGCCTGTGTCTGGACAATAAAGTAACAACACACTGTCTTAACTCCTTTATTGGAAGCATCTTCATATCTACAGTCTTCTTGAATGTTTCTTATACAGGAAGTCTGACAGTCTCTAATTTCAGGAACTGGGAATGAATGAGAGGGTTGCTTAAAGTAAACTTGGTGGTTTACCCATGCAGAGCAAAGCAACCAGATCACTTAAAGTGGATGTAAACCTGATTTTTTATGTCATAATGTAGAGTATAAGATTTCTTATCATTTGAGCCCAGTATTGCCACAAAGAGTTAGTCCAGCTCTGAGCAATTCTCTTTTATTGTTAAGTGAGATAAATCTTGACAAACAGAGAAAAACTTTGTCAAATCCTCCCCCTTGCTGTGAGTGACAGGTGATTTACATATCTCATGCACTAGCCTAAGAGACATGCATTATTTTTTAATTCCCTCCCACTCCTTTCTTTTGCTGCTCTGCAAGGATTGACTGTTTAACACCTCAATATGATTTGGCATGCTGAAGTCATGTGGGGACTTTTCTGGGTTTTGACTGTATGTTAGTGATCATAGCAGAAGTTCAATGTAAGAAATACACAGGAGAAAATGCATGTTGATATGGAGAGTGTAGAGGTGGGCAGGGAGTCTACTGACATCACGATTCCACCCACTGAGCCCTGAAAAACAGACCCACCCACAAAATCTGCAGTTTTTTGGGGCTCATAGCAGACAGAGGGGAGACATTTGACAGATAAGTATACATGCAGGAGGCATGTATATCCTTCTAGATAACCAATATTGCAGTAGTTTAGAAAGGATGAGAGTGAGCTTACATCCACTTTAAGGCCTGGTTCACATCTATGCATTTTTTTTGTAAATTTTCAGTTTTGCAGAGACACACTACAGTCCATTTAACATGGTTTCCTATGGATGCAGTTCACATATGTGCATTTTATGGAAAGGGCCAGGGTTTTTTTTTCTAGTTTTTGGTTCCATAGACTTCAATGGTTTAAAGATGTGTATTGAAAAATGTGAATGCACCTGCAATATGCAAACTTCAACCTGCACGGATGTTAATAAGGCCTTAAAGTGTACTTCTGCATGTGCTGATATTTACACTCCCCCTGTCTACTAGTCCATGAAATTGAGGAACAAAGTTTAGCTTGCCCAAGGCTGAGGATTCTGGTGGAGATTTACTAAAACGGTTGCACACAAAAGCAGCTTCCAGGTTTTATTGTCAAAGCTCAATTGAACAAGCTGAAGTTAGAAGCTGTTTGATTACTATGCACAGCTGCACTAGATTTTGTGTGCAGCAGTTTTAGTATATATCCCGCTCTATTCCTTTCCCCATGTGACCGATTGCCATGTACCATAGCTGTCAAATGGTGAGTAACATGTTCCCCTTACCTGCAGGTATTGGGTATTTTACTTCCATGAAACATCATGGGGACGTATATATACATAGCTGTGGGGGTTAGCATGGGTAAAGCACAGTACACATGCATTCCAAGTGACTCTGTATGCAGTGCACTAGGTTACATACACCAGACTGCTTCACTTTGTACACTATACTGTATGTTAAAACAGGAATCCGCCGGGAGTTCCGCCGTTTTTTGTTTTTTTTTAAAGCCAGCAGCTACAAATACTGCAGCTGCTGACTTTTAAAATAGTGACACTTACCCGCCCAGCGCACCCGCGATGTCGACACCCGAAGCCGATCTCTCGATCGTCTCTCGGGTGCTGCCGCCGCCATCTTGGGTATGGGAATCAGGAAGTGGAGCCTTTCGGCTTAATTTCCCGGTTCCCTACTGCGCATGCGTGAGTCGCGCTGCGCAATAAGGATGGTCCCCACTGTCTCTGGGATCTGTGTGTTTCCCAGCAAGCAGCGGGGGACTTTTGGAAAGGGGCGTGGATTCTGCGGAAAGGGGCGTTCCTTTCTGCAGAGTCTACGCCGGAAGTGGGTGCAGATACCTGTACTGTACAGGTACCTGCACCCCTCTCCCCCCTGAAAGGTTCCAATTGTGGCGCCGGAGGGGGGGAGGATTCCAATGAGCGGAAGGTCCACTTTAGGGTGGACCTCCGCTTTAAAAACATCACACTTCCCCACCTCCTACCCTGTATTCTCCACACAGCTGCACCAGACCAGAAGGATTTGCCGCCTTAATGACCAGGCCATTTTTTGCGATACGGCACTGTGTCACTTTAACTGACAATTGCGACATTGTACCCAAACAAAATTGATGTCCTTTTTTTCCCCCACAAATAGAGATCACAATCTTCTCTTCTTATATCGTTGGGAGCCTGCTGTCTCTGCCTGGTTCTTGCAGCCAGCCCCCTAATGACACGTCATGACACGTCATGGCTCTTGTGCCTGGGGCATGACCCATATGGTGAAGTGGCTGCAAGCAGCTGGGCTACATCACTGCCTATACAAGAAAGGCAGAAGTTCCAGCATTCTTTTTTTATTTTTGTGTTAAAAGATGGAGGAAGAACAATTATATGCAAAAAAGAAAAGGAGAGTGGAGGTCTACTGTACACTGTGCTGTTCATTATGTATTTTAACCACTTCAGCCCCGGACCAGAGGTCTTTTTACAATTTCGCACTGCACTGCTTTAACTGGTAATTGCGCGATTCTTTTGATGGTATTTGATTGCCTCTGCGATTTTTATTTTTTGCGATATAAATGGAAAAAGACTGAAAATTTTGAGAAAAAATGATATTTTCTACTTTTTATTATAAGAAAAATCGAATAAACTCAATTTTAGTCATACATTTAGGGCAAAATTTATTCAGCCACATGCCTTTAGTAAAAAAAATGTCAATAAGCGTATATTTATTGGTTTGTGCAAAAGTTATAGCATCTACAAACTAGAGTACATTTTCTGGAATTTACACAGCTTTTAATTTACGACTGCCTATCTCATTTCTTGAGGTGCTAAAATGTCAGGGCAGTACAAACCCCCCCCCAAATGACCCCATTTTGGAAAGTAGACACCCCAAGGAAGTTGTGGAGAGGCATGTTGAGCCCATTGAATATTTTTTTTGTCCCAAGTGATTGAATAATGACACACACAAAAAAAAAAAAGTTTACAAAAAGTTGTCACTAAATGATATATTGCTCACACATGCCATAGTTATATGTGGAATTGCACCCCAAAATATATTCTGCTGCTTCTCCTGAGTACGGGGATACCACATGTGTGGGACTTTTTGGGAGTCTAGCTGCGTACGGCACCCCGAAAACCAATCACTGCCTTCAGGGTTTCTAAGGGTGCAAATTTTTGATTTCACTCCTCACTACCTATCACAGTTTCGAAGGCCATAAAATGCCAAAATAGCACAAAACCCCCCCAAATGACCCCATTTTGGAAAGTAGACACCCCAAGCTATTTACTGAGAGGCATGTTGAGTCCATGAAATATTTTATATTTTGCCACAAGTTGCAGGAATTTTACAATTTTTTTTTTTTTTGCACAAAGTTGTCACTAAATGATATATTGCTCACACATGCTATGGGCATAAGTCAAATTACACCCCAAAATAAATTCTGCTGCTTCTCCCGAGTACGGGGATACCACATGTGGGGGACTTTTTGGGAGCCTAGCCACGTATGGAACCCCGAAAACCAAGTACTGCCTTCCGGATTTAAATATAAAATGCTACCAAAAAATACTGTTAGCGATCGCAGGGATCAGGAATGACTCTGCGAACGCTGCAGTTATGTGTTTAGTGTTTTGTAAGTGACAGTGATCGATCGATACTGCACTTGGGTGGGCTGGGCAGAGGGGCAAAACGCAGGTGCCAGCAGGTATCTGGGCTGATCCCGCTAACAATGCGTTATTTTAGGTGAACCTAAAAAAATAACTAGCTACCTAGCGACACTAGCGACACTAATGCAGCGATCAGAAAAATGATCGCTTAGTGACACTGGCAAAAGGGGGTGAAAGGGTTAACGCTAGGGGCAATCAGGGGGTTAAACCTTTATAGGGGGGTGGTAGGGGGCTACCCTGGACCTAACACTAACTGCCCTGACAGTTTTTACTTTTACAACTGACACTGAATGCAGTGATCAGTAAATAAATGATCACTGCAATCAGTGACACTGTGACTGGGGGGGAGGGGGGATCGGGGGGGGGGGGGGGCGATCGGGGGGGGGTGATCGGGGGGGGGGTTTGTGTACCTATGTGTTAGTGTAGTGTTTGGTGCACTTACTTTTAGTCTTCTCCTCGTAGTCCGGTCTAAAAGACCGCCCCGAGGAGAATGACATCACTTCCTCCCTGCCTGTGTATACAATACACAGTGGGAGGAAGCTTCTCATTGGCCAGGAGCGATCGAGAGGGGATGGCCCCCCTCATCCCGGATCGCTCCTGCAGCGAAACGGACTGCTGTATCCAGCGGGAGGGGGTGCGATCGGACCCCCCACCCGCTGGAAGGCAGGCACATACATGTACGTGCTTGTGCCTGCCGGTGCCATTGTAATGAAGTACATTGGCAATACAGCGGTCCTTAAGTGGTTAAATTCTACACAATGTACTGTTCATCATGATATATATCACTGAAATTGGTAACTGTACTTCGTTGTGATGCTCGAACAAACATATAATAAGTATTAGATTAAATAATTCCATAATGTGTTCATAGCATTCCTTTACACACTCTTAAGCCTCGTACACACGATCAGATTGCTGGCCAACAGAGCATCAGACTTTTGTCCAAAGGGCATGTGCCAGGAACTTGTCTTGCATACTAACGGTACACAATTGTTGGCCAACAAACACGATTGTAGTGACATAATAGACATACTAAGAGACAATAAAGAGTAAGCTCAATTGTCAGGCGCCACCCTTTGGGCTCCTTCTGCTAATTGCATGTTAGTAGAAGTTTGGTGAGTGTTCATTCACGCTTTTCAGTTCATGCTTTTCAGTTCTTGCTTTTCAGTTCGTTTCTGAATGGCCATTCGTCAACCAGTCATATTGTGGAATCAGAGGAGAGAATGTGCTATTATTAGGCTTGGAGTTATTGCTTTGACCAGCCCAGGAACAGAAGAAAGAGGAGTTCTTGGACCAAAATTGGTTGCTTAATAGTGACCAATTATGTCATATACCTTTGCCTTTCTCTGGAGGACGGACCCTTGCTTTCACCAACTCTTGGCATTGGTGACCACCTATATTAAGAAGCAGGACACATGCATGATGCTTGCAATTACTCCAGAGCAAAGGCTCATAGCCACCTTGTGGTACTTGGCGATGGGGAGAAGTCTCCAGGACCTCAAGTTTACCACTGGAATATCCCCCCAGGCTCTGGGACTCATTGTTCCAGACACCTGCTCAGCCATTATTCAAGTCCTGCAGAAGGACAATATTCGGGTAAGTTTTTTACCTTTAAGGTCACATTCTATGTATTAATGTTTGCTAATGTTTTCTATTAATTTGTTGATTCCATAATTATCAGTGTTGGAATATTTTATGAATGTCCTCTTTGTCCTCATGCATGCTGTAAGCTTTTCCTGCTAGTTTTTTTGGCCTACATGCATATTTTCCTTCACTAACCTCCCAAGCATGCTACCCTGGGCCTATACACACCTAGCCTAGTAACTTAACAATGTTTTTTGTCAGCTACATTTTTGGGCTTACCCTAAACAACCCCTTGAATGTGTCCAAATGTTCTTGATGTCCTCTAATTCAGAGTGTAAGAGGCAATTTTTTGTGTCACAAACTAATTTTGAACCCTCCCCCCAAAAAATGCTAAGTCAACAGATAAAAATACTCCATCTGCTGACTTTGCAAAACCCACACATACTATCCCTCTTTTGTGTTCATATTTTTGGCTTAATTCACCAAACCATGTAGTGCAAGGGCCTGCCTGATTACCTTAAAGTTGTAACATAGAAAGTTTTTGTCTCCTATTATATTGATAGTTTCTTTTAGAATATTCAAATGTTCTGCAATTTGGGCAGTGTGTATCCCTATTTTTAGATTATGACACTTCTTAACTGTCCACAGGACTGCCAATAGTGTAAGTAAGGAGGGGCTGGCCAAAGTATCACACATTATTTCTGGAAACACCTACCCATTCAGATAATCAGATAAGTTGACCTTACACTTTGGTCTTTACCATTTAAGTTTTATCCTTATGTTATCCTTACTCATTTAAGTTTTATCCTTATGTTGGCCAAACATGTTTATGTCAACTCTGCTTGCAATGTTATGTGCAGAAGTAGTAATTTCTTTTTTCCTTTTTCAATCCAGTTTCCTTCCAACCCACAGCAACGGCAGGATGTTGCAGCCCAGTTCCAACATTAGTGGGATTTTCCACTGATGATGGAACTGTCCAGAGTTGGGTGATTGTCCCACTGCCCAACTCTGGCTCATATTGATTTAATTATAAGGGCTTTTGCTAGCTGCAGAGTCTGCCAAATATGAGTTTTTGTATCTTGATGTTGGGAAGAACGGCCGCAACTCTGATGGAGGAGTCATTATGTAGACTGAGTTCTACAAACTGCTCCAGAATGGCACCTTAAACTTGCCACCTGTTGAGGAGAATATTGAAGGCCTCAATTTTGTTTCTGTTGCAGATGAGGCCTTTGCTCTGGGGGAACATCTTATGAAGCTGTTTCCTGTGAGGAACCTCACCCCAGAGCAGAGAATATTTAATTACTGGCTCCCTCAAGCCAGGCTCTTGTGCGGCTCCAGAATGGTCCTTAAACTTGCCCCCTGTTGAGGGTCTTAATTTTTTTTTGTTGCAGATGAGGCTTTTGCTTAGTGAGGAACCTCACCCCAGAGCAGAGAATATTTAATTACAGGCTCTCTTGTGCCAGAAGGATGGTCGAAAATGCCTTTGGCATCCTCTCCAGTCGGTTCAGGCTGTTTTTAACACCAATTAACCTGGCACTGTACAAAATAAACCATGTGGTACTGTGCTGCTGTATACTCCATCATTTTTTAAGGAGGAATGCTAGCAGCTACCTTGCCTCAGAGCCAACTGACGTGGACCCTGCAGTGGCAGGCCCAGCTGAAGAGGCTGCAGCTCTGCCATCTGTGGGCGTGATGACATCTCTAGAAAATGCCTGTGCTGGGTTGCCCTCCCAAAATGCCACAGGTCTACGGCAAAAATACATTGATTATTTTGTGGGTAGAGGGGCAGTGGCTTGGCAGCAAGTTTTAGGATCAAAGAAAAATATTATTCCTGATCAGCTACACTCATATATTTTATTTGAACTACTGTTGTCTGTTTTCTTACCTGTCTAATATTTTCACAAATGGCACTTATTTTGGACATTTGCTACAATAGAGCAAACGTTCTTTATTTGCTACATGAGGTGACAAGATCTTCTTCAGCTAACTATTATTGTGTGTGCTGTGGGTCTGCTATACACACAATGTTTTGGTTATTAGTGGACCTAATGCATGAAGTTCAAAAACATTACGCCTTTTCATCTTCTTTAATTTTTTGGAGGCATAAAATTTACCAGAGTTGGCCATATTTCAGTGAACATTGTCACTGTAACTACAAGAACTTAACAAATACAATGGTATTGAGCATTGAAATAATAAGCCACACATTGTTTAGTAAACACCATTTTACTCAAAGCACATTTACATGTGTGTTTTAAGGTTTTAAAATAAAACAACATCTTGGTGTATAACATGTATGTTTTGCATATTTCTTTT
The DNA here is from genome assembly GCF_037356315.1 of Lithobates pipiens. NCBI lineage: Eukaryota > Metazoa > Chordata > Amphibia > Anura > Ranidae > Lithobates > Lithobates pipiens. The sequence continues at coordinate 293,972,971 of NW_027507784.1, read as the reverse complement.
TTTGTGGCTAAAAAGATATGTTAGAAAACATTAGATACACATCCCCAACTCAGGAACTTACAGAGTTCGAGTTTGGTAAATAAAGGCCAAATGAACATTAGTATCCCAAGACTATGTGGCAGTTGCCTTCCTCAGATGAGGTGATCTCACCCCTCTAAAAGCCAAAATTTAAAGCCACGGACACGTAGAGGAAGAACTATTAAATGTCCCTTATGATCCCCTGCCAAAAATGTGTGTAGTTCCAAACATGTTATTTTCTAAACCCACAAAACACACAGTGTGTCAACATGTGCTATCTCCCATCATGGGGTATAAATGGATGTGTTTTGGGGATGCAACGCCTTCCTCTGACTTACTTTAGTTCTGAGGGTGGGGTTGTTCCTCCAAAACACGTCCATTGATACCCAGTGATGGGAGATAGCACATGTTGACACACTGTGTGTTTTGGGGCTTTAGCAAAATAGTTGTATGGAAATACACACATTTTAGGCATGGGATCATGAGGAAAATAAGAATGTTAAGGCACAATTTGTGAGCATCTATAAAATTTGGGCTTTTCTATTCCTCAAAACCTATTAGTTATGGCAGTGTTTCACAACTCTCCTTCTCAAGATGCAAACCCAGGTTATGTTTTCTATATTTGTTGAATTTGGCACAGGTGATGTTGTAATTTTCACTGTTAGTAATTTTCACAATCATTTTTACACTGAGGAAAATTCAGAAAACAGGATGTGGTGGTTCACCTAGAGGAGTGGAGTGGAGAAACACTGAGTTCTGTCCCTAAACTTTCACACTTCCAAGTCATAAAAACATGGTACATTTTTAAAGGGCAAACAGGAGCCAAGTGGAACAGGAAACTTCAGATCAGGCAAGAGGAAACTACAATTTTAGCAAGCATGTCCACAAAATCTCAGATTCTTTGCTGTAAAGCAGTGGCAGCCTCCTGGATTTGCTCCAGATCCTTCAAACAATGCAACACATCTGCCTTTATTCTGCCAATAGTGCATCATGGAAGATCATGACCTAGTAAGAAGAGTAAAACATATTAAGGGAACGATGGTCAAGTGGCTGAAGCCCTACATAGTGAGTTTATGGTCAAGTTACTAGTCAAAGTTTGTAAATATTTACTTACTTGCTTCTCTAGGATGCGCACCATCTCACTCTTGCTCATAGGGGTTGCTTTGTGCCTCCTATGAGCTCCACCACTGCGGGGCTGCCTGGAATCCGCGGAATCCACCATGTTGTCCCTCCCAAATGTTCTGCCACGTGTGTCGCATGCAGAAGAAAATATAGTCACGCTCCAGCATCATGATGCACTGGAAATGGATTTTCACACATGCGCAGTGTATATAAAGCCAGAACGCACGGTCGATGGAATGGCCGTAGAAATGATCTTGGAGTAGAGGACGAACGATTGACAAAACATGAAAGGAGCCATAAAATTAGGGGCCAATTGGAATTTGGGGCATAGGTGGGTAGTAGCCTATACTGCTTAGCTTGAGGCCTATATTGGGACCAGCTTATGAATTAAGCAAGACATTATGGTTTGTCTTGTGTTCTGTCTTGCAGGCAGCATATCATTTATCATGACAGGTACATTTACAGCGCCTGATTTTTTACCAGAATTCATTGACTTGTACCAGGAGCTGCCCTGTCTCTGGAAGGTCAATAGTTGAGATTACTCCAACAAAATATTGAGGAAGGCAGCATTGGAGAAACTGCTCGAGTTGGTGAAGTCTTTGTACCCCAGGGCAGACATCAACTATGTCAAGAACAAAGTTTCCAACCTGAGGAGTACTTTTAAAAGGGAGCTCAACAAGGTCCTTGACTCAGAAAGATCTGGAGCAGCAGCCTATGACCTATATGTCCCCAGGCTGTGGTATTACCACAGCCTGCTGTTTTTGACCGACCAGACAGAACCCAGGCCATCACTGTCTACACTCCCTTTCACATCTGCTGAGACCACAGCTCCTGAGGTCCACACAGGTCCTGCTGTATAGGATGAAGATGTGGAGGAGCCCAGCTTGACCCAGGTATAGCATTGTTGAACATATTTGTATCCAAAAATACAATGATGATAACTAGACGTTATTGTTAAAATATTTCTGCCTTAACAAAGTGTTTTCCATATCAATAGACAGTAGTGACCAAAAATGATTTGAACAAGAATGAAATATCAGAATCAGAATGATAGTCTTTTCTATTTCTCCACATTCAATTTGCAACAGTGAGGAGATCAAAATTATGTGTGATTAATGACCAAACCCTGAAAAAGATTCTAATTATGCCCCATTTTCATACACAGGAAAGTGTCAGCCTGGAGGAGCCAGCAGTCAGCAGCCAGACGGAGTAACAGATCCCTCCCCTATGCCCTCTTGCTAAAAGGGCCAGGAAGAGCAGAAATCTGGAGGAGGCCACAGCTGCCTTCCTCGGCCAGGCCACTACTGCCATCTGGACAGACACAGATGAGGCTGAAGGATTTGTCGTGCTGACTGCCAATATATTAAGGCAGATGGATGGTGAGCAAAGGAGCAGGTGGGAGGAACTCATCCTGCAGCTCCTCAACAAGGGGGTAAGGGGCCCAATTGCCGACAAAAACACACACCTGTGGGATTTTGTGGCCCCACATCCACCACCTCCACAGCCAATCCACACATTACAGCCACCCCACCCACCACAGTAGCATGGCGGTCAGTGGCAATACCAGCCACAACACTCCCAACAAGGCCGCTGATCTGCGGATTTGCACCCTTTCCCTCTTTACTCTTTTTTTTGTTTTGTTGAATAATGATTTTATTTGTTATATTTTCTATATTTTTGTATGCAAAGAATGCACTTTTTGGTTAAGTTCTTTATATTTGGATGGCAGATAGCATCTCTAATTTAACTTCTTTTCTTTTTTTAATGCACAAAAACACAAATTGTGTAGAACAATACTTGGCTATGTGTTTTACTTCAAATGACAGTTTGGGAGTTTTTGAGTAGGCAGTTACATTTAAAAAAATACAATGTCAAATTAACAAGGGACACCAACATACAGTGGTGTGAAAAAGTGTTTGCCCCCTTCCTCATTTCCTGTTCCTTTGCATGTTTGTCACACTTAAGTGTTTCGGAACATCAAACCAATTTAAACAATAGTCAAGGACAACACAAGTAAACACAAAATGCAATTTGTAAATGAAGGTGTTTATTATTAAAGGTGAAAAAAAATCCAAACCATCATGGCCCTGTGTGAAAAAGTGATTGCCCCCCTTGTTAAAACATACTAAAACTGTGGTTGTCCACACCTGAGTTCAATTTCTCTAGCCACACCCAGGCCTGATTATTGCCACACCTGTTCACAATCAAAGCATCACTTAAATAGGAGCTGCTTGACACAGTAAGGTCCACCAGAAGATCCTTAAAAGCTACACATCATGCCGAGACCCAAAGAAATTCAGGAACAATTGAGAAAGAAAGTAATTGAGATCTATCAGTCTGGAAAGGGTTATAAAGCCATTTCCAAAGCTTTGGGAATCCAGCGAACCACAGTGAGAGCCATTATCCACAAATGGCGAAGACATGGAACAGTGGTGAACCTTCCCAGGAGTGGCCGACCGCCCAAAATTACCCCAAGAGCGCAGCGACGACTCATCCAAGAGGTCACAAAAGACCCCACAACAACGTCCAAGGAACTGCAGGCCTCACTTGCCTCAGTTAAGGTCAGCGTTCATGCCTCCACCATCAGGAAAAGACTGGGCAAAAATGGCCTGCATGGCAGAGTTCCAAGGAGAAAACCACTGCTGAGCAAAAAGAACATCAAAGCTCGTCTCAATTTCTCCACAACACATCTTGATGATCCCCAAGACTTTTGGGACAACATTCTGTGGACCGATGAGACAAAAGTGGAACTCTTTGGAAGGTGTGTGTCCAAGTATATCTGGCGTAGAAGGAACACTGCATTTCATAAAAAGAACATTATACCAACAGTAAAATATGGTGGTGGTAGTGTGATGGTCTGGGGCTGTTTTGCTGCTTCAGGACCTGGAAGACTTGCCGTGATAAAAGGAACTATGAATTCTGCTGTCTACCAAGAGATCCTGAAGGAGAATGTCCGACCATCTGTTCGTGTACTCAAGCTGAAACGAACTTGGGTTCTGCAGCAGGACAATGATCCTAAACACACCAGCAAGTCCACCACCGAATGGCTGAAGAAAAACAAAATGAAGACTTTGGAGTGGCCTAGCCAAAGTCCTGACCTGAATCCTATTGAGATGTTGTGGTATGACCTTAAAAAGGCCGTTCATGCTCAAAAACCCTCTAATGTAACTGAATTAGGACAATTCTGCAAAGATGAGTGGGCCAAAATTCCTCCAGGACGCTGTAAAAGCCTCATTGCACGTTATCGCAAACGCTTGGTTGCAGTTGTTGCTGCTAAGGGTGACCCAACCAGTTATTAGGTTTAGGGGGCAATCACTTTTTCACACAGGGCCATGATGGTTTGGATTTTTTTTCACCTTTAATAATAAACACCTTCATTTACAAATTGCATTTTGTGTTTACTTGTGTTGTCCTTGACTATTGTTTAAATTGGTTTGATGTTCCGAAACACTTAAGTGTGACAAACATGCAAAGGAACAGGAAATGAGGAAGGGGGCAAACACTTTTTCACACCACTGTAGTTGTATCTTTGATCTTAAAAACTACGGGATAATGGTGTTGCGGTAACTTGCCCAAAAAATAAAACAAGCATAGTAATATTATTCTTGATATCACTAGAAAAAAAAAACATTTCAAATATGTTTGCCATAACTAACCTCAGTATCACCAGCAAAGCAGCTTCATTATTATCCCATTAAAGAACAAGAGAATGTGCGCTGCATTTCATAATTTACCACGTCACGAATGTTATTTCTCCATTACATGCGGTAGTTTACAAGACTGACCGCTTCTGGCTTATCCTTGCTTCCAAGCATGCGTGTTTGTACTTTGGACTTTTGTGTGATGGACTTGTGTACAGACGATACGAAAATCTGACAACAGACCACTGTCCGCCAAAAATTTCCTAGCCTGCCATCCAACATTTGTTGGCCGAAAGCTGGACAACAATTATCTGGAGGAGCGTACTAATGGTTGGATTTTAGGCAAACAGTCTGTCATCACACTATCCCCTGCCAACAATTGGATCATGTGTACGAGGCTTAAGGTTTGATAAAAAAGCTCCATAGAAACTAAAATGCACAATAAAAAAACTCTAGATTTACATACATTCAAAAATAGTGATGCTTTCATTGTAAATAGTTATGCCTTCAATGTCTTGCTGTGTATGTAGAGCGTGGGATAGGGAAAAAAATGTAACATTTGTCATCTTCATGTTTTAAAGCTCAATTGAAAGAAATCTCTGTAAATGCATTTGGGGTGCAATGGAAAACAACATGTATACATGTCTTTCTTCTATTGCCTTTGCAAAGCACTACTAGGATCATTGGAGAGGTGTGTGCCCCAGCAGGTGGTGTTCTGTATAAAAGCAATGGTCTCTCTGAGTCAGGAGCTTGCAGAGCTGTTGTTGTGACTAAAGATGTGCTTGGGTTCAATAATGTCATAATTGTGTATGTGTAGCTGCAGGGCAAGCTTTCTTCTGGGTTCAGCCAAACATGGGTTTGGACCAAATCAAAGCACATTCCTTGTTGTGACAGGGTGTGTTAGGTTGCTGCAGAGAGTCCACTGCTTTTACATAGCAGCTTTTAAAGTGATTGTAAATGTCCTTTTTTTTTTTAAATAACAAACATGTCATACTTACCTGCTCTGTGCAATGGCTTTGAAAGGAGCAGCCCAGGTCCTTCTTTTTTTAGTCGCCTAATTTATTCTACTTGCTCCTCCCCCCAGCTGAGTCCCCCCATAGGAAGCCTCTTGCTCTGGGTGCACTTGTGCGGTCAACTCCTGTCCCGGCTCTGTTTGTACAGTGCCTTGAAAAATTATTCATACCCCTTGAGATTTTCCACATTTTGTCATGTTACAACCAAAACGTAAATTTTATTGGGATCTTATGTGATAGACCAACACAAAGTGGCACATAATTGTGAAGTGGAAGGAAAATGATAAAAGGGTTACAATTTTTTTTTACAAATACTGTAAATATGTGAAAAGTGTGGTGTGCATTTGTATTCAGCTTTTGTAGACTCTAATAGGTTTTCTTCTAAGAATGCACTGTATTTGGCTCCATCCATCTTCCCATCAACTCTGACCAGCTTCCATGTCCCTGCTGAAGAAAAGCATCCCCACAACATGATGCTACCACTACCCTGTTTCACGATGCAGATGGTGTGTTCAGGGTGATGTGCATTGTTTTACTCCACAGGTGACATTTTGCTTTTAGGTCAAAAAGTTCAATGTTTGCTGTGTCCCCCACATGGCTTCTAGAGAACTGCAAATGGGACTTCTTATAGCTTTTTTTCCAATGGCTTTCTTCTTGCCACTCTGCCATAAAGGCCAGATTTGTGGAGTGAACGGCTAATAGTTGTCCTGTGGACAGATTCTCCCACCTAAACTGTGGATCTCTGCAGCTCCTCCAGAGTTACCATGGGCCTCTTGGCTGCTTCTCTGAATTAATGCTCTCCTTGCCCAGCCTGTCAGTTTAGGTGGACAGCCATGTCTTGGTAGGTTTGCAGTTGTGCCATACTCTTTCCATTTTCGTATGGTGGATTGAACAATGCTCCGTGAGATGTTCAAAGCTTGTTAGTTTTTATTTTATAACCTAACCCTGCTTTAAACTTCTCAACTTTATCCCTGACCTTTCTGATGTGTTCATTGGCCTTCATGATGCTGTTTGTGCACTAAGGTTCTCTAATAAACCTCTGAGTGCTTCACAAAACTGCTGTATTTATACAGAGATTAAATTACACACAGTTGGACTCTATTTACTAATTAGGCAACTTCTGAAAGCAATTGATTCTACTGGAGTTTAGTTAGCTGTATCAGAGTAAAGGGGGCTGAATACAAATGTATGCCATACTTGTCAGATATTTATTTAAAACAAATTGAAAATGTTGAAAACCATTTATCATTTTCCTTCCACTTCACAATTATGTGCCACCTTGTGTTGGTCTATCATAAAATACATTTAAGTTGGTTGGTTGTAACATGACAAAATGTGGAAAATTGCAATGGGTATGAATACTTTTTCAAGGCACTGTACATTGACACACAACCCCCCCCCCCCCACCCCGCTCCAGCCTCATTGATCGTGATTGACAGCAGTGACAGCTAATGGCTCCCGCTGCTTGGTCTCAGCCTATGAGGAGGAGAAGAGCCACTTCTCTTGTGTGCAGCACTGAATAGAGATCGGGCTCAGGTAAGTATAAGGAGGGCTGGGAGGGTGATGCGTACTGAAGATTTTTTAACTTTAATACAGAAGATGTGTTAAGGTAAAAAAAAAAGTTTCAGCCTTTAGAGCCACTTTACTGCTAATGTTATGTATGCATATTTTTACCAATGTACCGATTGTATTTTGGACCAATGTAGGTATGTATCTGCCATACCTGTGGGATCCCCAAAGAAGGTGAAAATCACTGTAGTATGCACCGCTAATACAGTAATTGTCCACTAGCTTTAAAATTCCATTTTGAGTGGTTGCCCTTGTGCTTAGTGAACACTTGCTCTGCCCGGGCATCATTCAGAGAACACTATACATTTTCTCAATGAACAAGTGATTTCCACTACTACAGTGATTTCCATCTTCAATAGGTATCAGCCAGATATTGCACATACATACTTACAAAGGTCCAAACTGGACCAAAATCAAAAATAGTGGGAGTTCTGTTTCAAGCACTGCTTTATGCATTGACAAACCTCCTTCAGACCTTGGTCATCAGCTAATAGGATCTCCTGCTGAATAAATACCCTCCATGGACAGCTAAACTCTCCAATAAAACTGGACAGTTCAATCCAATGTTGTTTTTATGTGTTAAAATGCAGTATATGGGATGTTCACTGGTCATACCAAAGTATAAGGAGACAATGATCTTCTAAGCCTTTTACCCAATATGAAGACTGGTAACTAATTGAGGAAATATGGGAAAGAAAGGAGGGTTCTATTTAAGGATTAAGCCAACTAGCACCAACATACAGGTAAACTGGAATATGCCACTTCAGAAATACAGTGATAACAGATTGTAGCTAGAATGATGTACAATTAAATGTCAGCACAACTTACACACTATATAATGAAATTCAATGCAAAGGTGATGGATACACGATAATGCCACATACACATGGTCGGATTTTCCGATAACAAATGTTCGATTTGAGCTTGTGGTCGGAAATTCCACCGTGTGTAGGCTCCAGTGCACTTTGTATGAATTGCCGACAAACAAAATTTGAGATTTGGATCTCAAATTTTCTCTGACAACAAAATCCGTTCTCGTAAATTCCGATCGTGTGTACACAATTCTGACACACAAAGTTCCACGCATGCTCGGTCTGGTAAAACTATCATCGTGCTGCAAATTTTTAAACCTTTTAATGCATTCTCTTCTTCTTTATAGTGCTAGAATAATGAAGTGGGTTTGCTGCTCATATTCACACAGTCCTGACAACCTGATTTCTTTATTATTTCTCATGATCTCATGAATAATTATTTTTTTTCATCAGATCTCCATAATAATGTTTAGAATTTTTGGTTATAGTGTCTTTTCATTTTTTTATCCAGATCTCCAATTTTCTTTTATAGTGATCTCCATAATTTTTTATTTTTTGTGTCAAGTTACCACAACACCATTATTATCCTGTATTTTTTAACCTTAAGGAAGTTTGTGTTGGTGTCCCTTGTTAATTTGACATTGTATTTTTGAAATGTACCTACCTACTCACAAACTGTCCTTTTTGAAGTTAAACACATAGGCAAGTATTTGTGAAAATAAATAGGCATTTATTATAGGTCATAACAAAATAAAGAGGAAGGCAATGCTGGAGAAACTGGTGAAATTTGTGAAACCTTTGTACCCCAGGGCACACATCAATTATTTTACAGTCAAAATTGGTGGCCTGAGGAGTATAATAGTGAGCACAATCCGGTCCAGGACTACAAGAGATCAGGAACAGCAGCAGATGACATATATGTCCCCAGGCTGTGTTCTTACAACAGCATGCGTTTTTTGTCAGACCAGACTGAACCCAGGCCATCACTCTCGTCTTCCTTCCAGGCCTGCTTCCAGGCTGTGGCTGTGGTGTTGTAGTTGTGGCAGGAGGTGGAGGAGGAGGACCATGGTTGAACTCACAAACGTGGTTTTGGCTTGTGAGTTCACCCCTCAACCCCTTATTTAGGGCTTGTAACATAACTTCCTCACATAAGAGGCATTGGCCATACTCCATTTCCTGCATTTTGCAGGATGCCATGTAGGCATAATTGTCTTGATTATTGGGGGGCTTCTGAGGGCCGCATTAGCCTTCTGAAATAGGCCAAGTGCTGCCTCCTCCAGCTTTCTCCTCTGCCTGGGACTTTTTTTTTGGAAGTCGGAGGGGAGGGACCTGTGATTCGGACAGGCTACTGGGCTCGGCCACCTCCTGGCTGCCACTTACCCCCGCCACCTCCTGGCTGCCACTTTCCATGGCCTCCTCCTGGCTGAGACTCTCCTGTGTATGGACAAGCTAAATAGTTTTAGTTTTTGGTTCATTAATCACACACAATTTTCAGGTCATGACTGTTGCAAATTGAATGTTAATAAATGGAAAAGACTATTATTCTGACCCCAGCATTTTTCATTCTTGTCCCAATCATTTGTGGCTACTACTGTCTATTGATAAGTAAAACACTTTTTAAAATCAGAAATTACTGATCAATAATAACATCTAGTTAACATCTAGTTAACATGATTAATTATGTGGCTAGAACTATGTTGAACAATGCTATACCTGGCTCAAGCTGGGCTCCTCCACTTCTTCCTGGGTGGAAGGCCCAGGTTGGACGTCAGAAGCCTCAGCTAAGGTGAAAGGAAGATTTGAAGGAAGATTGGAGAGTGCTGGCCTGGGTTCAGTCTGGCCTGCCATAAAATGAAGTCTCTCATAGTACCACAGCCTGGGTACATAAATGTCATCTGCTGCAGCTCCTGATTTCTGAGAATGCTGGACCTTCTTGCACTTCCTATTTTTTTTTTTTTTTTTCCAAAAGAAGTTTTATTGGAAGTTTCACAAAAAAAGAGGACAGTAACATGGGGTTACATGAGAACATAACGATTACAAAACAGATAACAACTGCAGAATACAGAGAGTTTTACATTAACAACTGCTACGGTTTTCTCCTATGAATTCTGAAGTAGGTCGGAGTACCTCCAATCTGAAATAGTGTTTCCATGTGAGGAAGTTGTAATGATCTATCATCAAGGCTCTCGGAGCAACAGGTGACTGATCAAATGAATCTGTTGGAGAAATATTCCTGATGGTGGGATACAAATCGCTATGGATATCATCTTCGTGCTAGGGACTGTCATATGTGGGCGATAGATGAGATCGTCGGAGTCAAATTGGGGTATAATTTCAATGTCATAAGTCATCGGTTAGCTCTCCACTGGTTTAGAACGTCTGTATTTGTAGTGTCCTGACTAGGAAAAGGGTACGGCGGGGGAAGGGAGTGTTGGTCGGGAATAGGGGGATAGTAGGAGAGAGGGAGAAAAAGAGAAAGAAGAAGGGGGGACAAGGAAAGTAGGAGTGGGAATAGGAATTGATGGGAAGGGGTAAGAAGTAGGAAAAGTGGTTGGGGTGAGGAGGTGTCTCCTCGGTCTACCCCAGGCCCCAGGTGCACAGAGTGTAATACGAAAAAGGGAATCTAGCTTTGGGTAAGTTATACTGGTCTGAGCTTCTGTTCCATTAGATGCAGGGAAGTGAACCATTTTCTGTTCAAGGTCAGTTACTTGAATCCGAAAGAAGTAGCGAAGTGAGAGATTAGGTGGACGCGTTACGTGAGTCTACAGCATTTGTAACGTTGAATAATGGCCTATTAGCTAAGTAGCGCGTCCATTTTTCCCAGGTCTGGGCATATTTTGTGGGGAGTCTTTCGCTGTGTGTATGAGTTCCTCCATCTCAGCTATTTTCTCTACTCTATGGAGCCATTCGCGAATGGATGGGACATCAGAGGAACCCCAGTGGGCTGGGATGCATATCTTGGCAGCGTTCAATAGATGTAGGCTAAGGGATTTTCTGTAAACAGGCGCTGGGGTGTGTGTATGGTGGAATAGCATGCGCGCTGGTGAGTACTCTATGTTAAGGCCCGTAATTGAAGAAGTAATGGTGTGAACTTGGGTCCAGAACTGTTGGATCTTTGGACAAGTCCACCAGATGTGTAAGAGTGTCCCTACTTCAGTGAGACACCTCCAACAGTGGTTTGGAACTTCCGGTGAGAATTTGTGGATGATGTCGGGTGTTCGATACCATCTGGAGAGGAGTTTAAAATTGTTTTCTTGGATATTTACATTTAGGGACCCTTTGTGAGCAATCGTTAGAATTCTTTCCCAGTCCTCCTCAGGGAAGTTTAAATGAAGTTCCCCTTCCCAGGCTTGACAGGCTTTTCCTTCTTTTGGGGAGAGGGATGAGAAGAGTAAAGAGTGGACTGCTGAAATTAAATGTCTTTGAGGTGATGATTGAGAGCATAAAGTCTCAAAGGGAGTCAGCTGTCTAGATAGCGAAGCATCTCGGTCCGTGGTCCTGAGGAAGTGTCTTAGTTGGAAGTAAGTCCATCTAGGGATAGGGAGACTATCTGGATTAGTGGGAAGAGAGACGTGGTCTATGAGTTCTCCATTTCTGAAGAACTGACGGGCTTGGATTTCCTGAGATGGCCATGTTCCTTTAAGAAAATCTCTGGACATGCCGGGAAGAAAAGCGGGGTTCATCCTAAGCGGTGTTAAGGGTCCTGGGTTAGAGGAAATTTTAAATCTCCTAACCGCATCTCTGAAAGTATTTAACGTTGATCCTATCAGAGGGTGATCTTTTAATGTTTTAGGGATATGGGAGGGTAAGATCCAGGGTGTGGAGTTAAGTGGAATGTTTGAGAATGAGTCCTCTAACATGACCCATTCTTTGTTTGTTGTATGAGTCGTCCAGTCTACTACTCTCACTAAGTGGCAAGCTAAATAGTAATTCTTGAGGTCCGGAAGACCAATTCCTCCTTTATTTTTAGGCTTCGTAAGCTGGGTATAATTTATTCTGGGACGTTTGTGATTCCAAAGAAATTTAGTAAACGCGCGTTTAAGTGTTAGGAAAAAAGAGGATGGGATTTGGATTGGGATAGTTTGCAGGAGGTAAAGAACCCGTGGGAGTACATTCATTTTAAGAATGGCTGCCCGGCCGAACCAAGAAAAATGAGGTTTATCCCAGTTGCGTAGGTCTGCAGTTATGGTACGTGATAGAGGGAGGAAATTAGCTGAAAACAAATCTTGGAGTCTCGCGGGCAATTGTATCCCCAAGTAGGTAATGGAGTCCTGTTTCCAAGTAAATGGGAAAGAATTTTGACATTGCGTGACTAACTCTTTTGGCAGGGATATGTTGAGGGCATTTGATTTGGAAAAATTTATTTTTAAATTGGAAATGCGGCCGAAGAATTCAAAGTCTTTGAGCAAATTAGGTATTGAGGTCAAGGGGTCACTTAAAAAAAGCAGAATGTCATCCGCGAAGGCCGCTAATTTAATGGTGTGTCCTGGCATTGGCACCCCCTTAATATCTGGGTTATTTTGGAGCTTTCTCAGGAGAGGTTCAAGCGTTAGAATGAATAAAATGGGGGAAAGAGGGCAGCCTTGTCTGGTCCCATTGCGGATGGGGAAGGCATTTGACAGGTGGCCATTGACTCGTATTCTTGCTGACGGGATAGTATAAAGAGACATAATAAGATTAAGCATCCTGTCTGGTAGACCTAAGTGTCTGAGCGCTTCCTCCAGGTAGTCCCAAGCCAGCCTGTCAAATGCCTTCTCCGCATCCAAGGATAGAAAGAAGCCTTTGCATTTCCGGGACGATAGCCAGTGGTGAAGATTGATAGCTTTTATAGTATTATCCCTGGCTTCCCTGCCAGGGACAAATCCTACTTGATATTTTCCAATAAGCGAGGGCAGGAGGGGGAGGAGTCGGTTCGCTAGAATTTTGGCAAATAACTTTACGTCAAGGTTCAGTAATGAAATCGGTCTGTAACTAGTGACTGAGGATGCATCTTTCCCAGGCTTAGGAATCACAGAAATGTGCGCTTCCAGGAGTCTGTGGAAAGGGGTAGGCTTTTCGTTTAGGGAATTAAATGCTTTAAGGAAGGGTGACGATAAGGAATCAGCAAAGATTTTGTAGTAAGGAGCTGAGAAGCCATCCGGGCCCGGGCTCTTACCCGGCTTTAGTTGTTTTATGGCCAGTTTGAATTCTGATTCCGTAATAGGGTTATCCAATTCTAGGGATACTTCCCTGGTTAATGTTTGGGGACTATGCTTTGTAAGAAATTGATTAATTATCTCTTTCCTCCTATTTTGGGACGTAGAGGGTTCTGCAAGACTGGGTAGATTATATAGGTCTTTATAGTATTGTTCAAATTGGGCTGCTATATCTTCCGAGGAGGTGTGGTTTTTGCCCTTCACATCTTTGATCGTGTAAACATTTGTGGCACTTCTCTGTGAGCGAATGGCTCGAGCAAGTAACCTACCACATTTATTGCTTTGCTCGTAAAAGAGTTTTTGTGTGAGAACAAATTTACGGCGTGTTTTGCGACCCAGGAGTTCTAGAAGTTTCTGTCTCGCGTCAGATAGTTCCTGCAGGGTGTTCTGAGCTAGTGATCGTTTGTGGATGCGTTCTAGACGTTGGATAGCAAGGATTAATTCAGACATCATGGTTTGATTTTCCCTCTTCTTGATGGCTGCTAAACGTAGGAGCTGACCCCTAATAGTACATTTATGAGCCTCCCAAATAGCAATGGGCGAGGCAGAGGGATTGTTGTTTTCTAAAAAGTATTGGTGGAGGCTGGATTTAATCATGTTAATATCAACTTCTGATGTGAGAAGTGAGGCTGACAGACGCCATGTTTTTGTTATCCGCTTCCGAGTGGGGAGTGTGAGGAGAATCGAAATCGGGTGGTGATCAGCAATGAGAAGGGGTTCAATAGAGGCAGATTTAAGGAGGGGGAGGTCTCTCTGGGAAAGGAACAGGTAGTCAAGCCTGGAGTATCTGTTATGTGGGTTGGAAAAAAAGGTGTAGTCCTTGGTGTTTGGATATAAAGTACGCCATGTATCGTGCAGTGAGAGGCTTTGTAAAAGGGATCTAATCTGCTTCAGGGTTCTATATGGGAGGGAGGATGTACCTGATGAGGAGTCTAGAAGAGGTTGAAGTGGCACGTTAAAATCTCCTCCTAGGATGGTCATTCCTATTTGGAAGTTCGTCAAGTTATCGATAACTGATCTGAAGAAGCCTACTTGAGCGGAATTGGGGCTATATATATTTGCTAGTGTGACTGGGCGATTATGCAAGTGTCCTTTTAAAAAAATAAAGCGTCCTTCCGGGTCAATTAGAGAATCTTCTAGTTGCCAGGGAATGTTTTTTGAAAATAAGATCGAAACTCCTTTAGTTTTAGCTAGAGGGTTCGTAGCGTGATATGCCGTGGGAAATTTGGGATTTGCAAGTTTGGGGGTGTTTTTAGAACAAAAATGGGTTTCTTGTAAAAAGATGATGTCTGCTTTCAACGCAGACATCAAATGTAAGACTTGGCTTCGTTTTTCGGGAATGTTAAGACCCTTAACATTTTGGGAGATTATTTTAACATTAATTGGCTCTGAGTGTGGGTGTGATGAAGTCATAGTTGCTAGTTATGATGCGGGACTTACTACTGACCAGATGAGCGTAAACAATTCTTTTTTTGGGGATACAGCGAGGGTAGACTGGAAAAGATTAGGTGTTTAGCCAAATCAGGAGCACTCTAAGCGAAATGAGATCTGTAGATCTGGGGGGGACTGAGGAGACCAACAGGGAGGGGGTAGGGGAAAGCTAAAGGCAGAGGGGGAAAAGAGGAAAAGAAGAGGATATAGGGGAGAGGAGGGGTAGGAGATAAGAGGAAGAGAAAAGGGAAAGTAAAGTGAGAATATTAGAATCAGAGGAGATGTGTAACACAGTTACCTTACCCTGAGAAGGGTTGTCAGGTCCGGGTTAGGTCAGCGGTCGAGGGATCGGGGCGATCTTCCGCTGTGTGTGGGCGTGTGAGGTAGTTCGGGTCAAGTCTTCATGGGTGTCTGTCCTGCGGGAATCCTTGGGTGGTTGTATGTGAGCGAGTAGGAGCCTGGTAGAAGGGGTAAAACGTAAGAGAGAAGTTGAACCATATCTCATGATAGTCACATTACAGCACATGTAAAAATGGTTGAGCTGAGGAGAGGAAGCATTAGTCATCAGCGGAGGTTGATTATGAGGTCAGCCCACAACAATGGGAATAGGATCATAGTTGCTAGCAAAAGCAAATTATCACTGTTTTCTTCTCCCAACCACAATAAGCCTAAAATAACCATGGTTCTTAACTTGAAACAGTAAGGTAGAACATTATAAAAAGGAACCATAAAACTCAGAAAGAAAAAAAAAAAAAAAGGGAAAGAGAAAAAAAAAAATGGGGGGGGGGGAAGAGCAGATGATATCTGGACCAGAGTGGGTGTATGATCTGCCAGAAGTACTAGTGTGTTCGTGAAGCCTCTACATAGCTCAGTTTAACAGAAATAACGGCCTAAAATGACATATTCAAGTAAACATGTGAGAACTTAACTAACGACTCGTAATGATAGTACACATATTCCCCTGCGCACAATCCGAGCATTAAAGAGAAGTTAAGAGGGGCCAGGGTATGGAGTAGTTGAGAAGGGGAGGAGGGTAAGTAGGAATGGGAGAAAGTGGGGCTAAGTTCGCAGAGGCTCTCAGATGTGTACACGAGAACAACATAATAAACTGGTAAAATAATATAAAAAAAAAAGAAAAAAAAAAAGGGGGACCGGTCTTGTAGTGTACATTGAGGGTGAAGGTAAACCAGTCCCGTTCAATATTAACACTGTGCCCAACAGAATTCCAGACTATTTATGTAATGTTCCCATGGGGTGCACCTTACATTAGGGACAGTCTTTAACGGCTTTCAGACAAAAAAAAAGAAAAAAAAAAAAAAAAAAAAGGGGGGGGGGGGTAATGAGGGAGCAGATGGGCAGAGTCTGCCGGGCTAGCAAACGTGAGTAGCCATAGTAACTAGATCGTGAGCGAGAAAGGGCAGGTTCTTGGTTATTTCAGGTAAGTTCATGAGCAGTCCGGTCTGGCTCGTCTGTGAGCAGGCGAAGCTGTGGGACTAGCGAACGATCTGTCGCCCGAGCTTCTCTGAGGAGGTGGATTCGGTGAAGATGATCTACGTCTCCTTATGTGGAATTCATCTCGTTCTGGGATGGTATCCATGGAGCTGGTTCTCTGTAGCGTGGTGGTACGGAATGCTTTGTACCAATCCGGGAGGTCCACTAGGGGAATTTGCAGGGTGTCGCAAAAACTTCTCAGGTCCTCCGGTACTCTTAGGTAGGCTGTGCGGCCAGCTGCAGAGGCTGTGAGGCCAAAGGGGAACCTCCACTTATATTGAATGCCTTTGCGGCGCAAAATGTCAAGCAGAGGGCGCAGATCTCTCCTATTTTGTAAGGTTATAGGTGAGAGGTCTTGGAAAATCTTTATCTCAGCGCCTTGATAGTGCAAGTTGCGACGGTCTCTGGCACTTTGCAAGATGTTTTCTTTGAGTTTGTAGTTCACCAGGCAACAAAATACATCTCGGGGGGGGTCAGTGTCTCTGCTTCTAGGTTTCAAAGCCCTATGTAACCTTTCATATTCAACAGGCGAGTCTGGTGGTCTGCCTAACAGGTCATTAAAGATCTGTATAGTGGTCTGGGCTAAGTGTGCTTGATCAATAGTTTCTGGTATACCTCTCACCCGCACGTTGTGTCTGCGACCTCTGTTGTCCAGGTCTTCCATATATCTGTTAACATCTCTCAACTGTGTGTTGAACCGATGTGATGCATGCTGCAGCTGGTCAATGGTGGTGTCATGGCGGGCGGTAATTTCTTCAACCTCTGTGACTCTTACGTGCATAGCGTGGATGTCTCTCCTGAGCTCCGTTATAACAGCAGTCAAGGAGCTTTTGATATCTGCTGCAACTGACCTGAGATCCGACATTGTAAGGGCACGGAAATCAGGCGGGTTATCCGTTCTCGGCTGGGTTCCGTTCGCCGAGGCGTTGCGATCAGGGGAGCGCGCTTCCGTGTAGGCCGCATCTGAAGCCTCGGCCTCGCGTGAGCGGGGCCGGAATATCTCCGGGATGTGACGTCCGTCACGGCTCTCGAAACCCCTCGGGGATTGAGAGCGGGATTGGGATCCGTGCCCCTTGGGTTTTCCCATCGTTAGCTGCTTGTTAGCTCCTAAGGTGAGCGATAAAGGGATTCCCGCAGACAGAGCTGTAGATTCAAGCGGCCATTTCGTCCCGGCTCCAGGCCATGCCCCCGCACTTCCTATTTTAAGTGCTCCTCATTCCACAATTAGGGTCTTCAAATAGGGGATGTCTGCTGTGGGGATCATCGGCTTCACAAATGCCTCCCTCTTTGGTTTATTGTTATATAAGGGGTGGTTTACCTCCCACAGACAGGGTAGCTCCCTGTACATCATAATGAGTATGGGGATAAAGTCCTCATCATTGAATAGATCCATTTTCTCTGCAACACACATCACAAGACAAACCCTAATGTCAGGCTAAACTCCCATAATCTTGTTCCAATATAGACCTCAATCTAGAAGCAGTATAGACCATTGATGCACTAAGTTAAAATTGTACCTTCGTTCTAACGATCAGCGTTTCCGCTACTCCTTCCTACGCTCACAGATCGTACGTACAACACATGCGTGTTACACTTTATATACACTGTGCATGCGTGAAACTCTACTCGCCCCTGACCTTCTATCTAGTATGTTCACCGCCCCTTGTCTTTTGGCCTAGTGAGAGAGCACATGGCGGAGACAGAGCATGTGCCTGAGAGTAGCTGCAACGAAGACGAAAGCCCGAAGCCACAAACGTCCCAATCCCGGAGGATATTTAAGGCCTCAAATATGGCCTTTATAGAGATGGTGGAGATGGTGGACATCTTCAAGAGGGCCAACTATGATGGGAAGCATGGGCCGTACCCAAACCCAAATGTGAGAAAGGCCAAGATCATGACTAAAGTTTGAAGAAAAGTCTGCAGAAGAATTTTGGGGTACAGCAATCCAAGGATCAACTGAGAAAACAATGGTCAGACCTATAAGAAAAAAGTGCAGATGCTTGGCCAATAATTATGAAAGTGACCAAAGAAAAGTTGCAAAAAATATATATGTAAAAGAAACTGTGAAGCCAAATACTCAAATGCTATTGAAAAATAAAAAATAAACTCAAGTGTCCATAAAAAATAATCAAATGTCCATACATAAATTAATACCAAAGGTTGGAGAAGGTGGATCCTCACATTCAGTTTGTGTAAGGGTACAATGGCTACCTGACATCAAGAAGGCGTGCCGAGAGCTATTGTGCAAATCCGAAGATCTCCGGGATCTGGATATCTGGATGTCTATGTGACCTGTGATCGAATTTGCGCAGTTTGACCTTTCATAATTATTGGCCAAATGCTGCACTTTTTTCTTATATATTTTTTGTGCCTAGTATCTTGGTTATGGTGTACAACTGCTGATTTATTTATTGTTTTTTACTAAGCGCAGATTTTTTCAAATTTTTTGGTAATGGTCAGACCTCAAGAGGGAGCAGGATCAGTACAGAAGAATCAAGAGAGTGCTGCAAAAAAGAAAGTATTTTGTCGTGTGTTGCTATTCTTATTAAGTTTCTGCTACTCCATGTGCTTTTCTTTACTGTTGTACAGTTTAAAATGGCAAGTTTCAGGTTTGTGGGCACAGTAATCATTCATAGTAAACATTGTTCGTTCGCCCACTAATACAATAATTTTTGCAGATGCAGGTTAACTACATTTGGCCATGCCTATTTGTCTTAAAAGAAGTTTAGTACATAGTTGTCTAGATGGGTTTGTAACTAGAATAATTGATTAGAAAATCCCTCAAGGGTTTTTTTTTAGCAGCAAGGTGGTATTTGAGGCAAATAACAATAGTTTCTTTAAAAATAGTAATTCTTTATTTTTATCAAAGTATCAAAAAAAGGGTGGGTATAAAGCATGAATGTATGGGAGTCACGAAAAGCAATTCTGGTCTTAACATAAAAAACATATCTCGTCAACATGGGAAAACCATACATGAACTCATTTTGTATATAAAAACAAAAACTTTTGTAGAGTTTCACATAAATATCCCTACGCGTGTTTCAACCCGTATAAGTAACAGTCTTCTTCAGGGGAGTTTATTCTATCCGAAAAAGAAAGAGTTTGAGTTATACCATCTCACATCATTTATTTTACATTGTCATTTTATATTATTGTACCAAAGTTGAATGTATTTATTTACCACTTCTTGATGAGAAAGCTACATTCCATAGTTAGATGAATTGCTGTTCCTCTAAAAGCACCTCCAGCTTTGGCAATCCCCGGCACTTCCAAGCAATGTTTCATATTCCTATTTTTTACCTCAAATATCTGTATTCTAAGTATACCTTTATTTTATTCACATGGGGGGGGGGGGGGGGACTCAGGACGTCTGAGGTCACCAGGGACCCCAACCTCCTAAAGAAGGGGAAAACTAAAAACAACAAACAGAGCATGTGGAGGAAGGAGAGGTTTATGAAGTGGGCGAAATAGTGACCCCAGCAGGTGAGTGTCTGAGACCACAGCTTACTGCATTAAATGGCAAGTGGTTAAGGTCTCTATAATGTTTATTAGGTAAACAAGTCACCATTTCCCATGAATACTCCCTCAAGTCTAATTACCATCAATAAATACTTCTTGTATAGTTCTTTATCATACTTAAGTATGTAAATAATGAACCCTATTGAAATGGCTAATTAGATAAACAGGCTATTCCCCAAATACCAATGTCACCTTGCATACAATTAACATAACAAAGAGTCATCAGCTATAATTTTGTTATGTAAAATATAGTAGGCTTGGACAATTTCTGGCCTGGTGAATATGTCAGTGCTGTATGTGTGTGTATATAATATATATATATATATATATATATATATATATATATATATATATATATATGGGCTGATTAAAATTGTCATGTTCGATTAATCAATTTTTTTTATCGATTAATTTACTAATTTTGATCAATTATAACGCACATACAGATCCAACTACTTTTAGCTCATCTCCTTGTATTGCAGCTCTGCATTAGTCAGTGGTAAATGTGGTATACACAACATACAATCACCCGACACTAGTTAGTTTCCACAATCCATGACTTAACTTCACAGTTCACACAAATACGTTTTAAATTCAAACTGTAGCACCGACGTAAGTATTTTATTTTCCACAGCAGCGTGACAATCCCTCCACCTCCAGTCTAACTAATCACTCTCACTTTATGGCATGGACCCCTGTGCAAACAGGTGGTCATGCAAGTGGGTATCAAAAGGGCTAACACGGACCATAAATTTCTCTCACGTCTCCTTAGATCTCAGCAAGGACGCCAGGTTATTGGTAGAAAGAAAAGATTTAAGTGCTCACCGCTTAAGTATGAGATTTAATTTTTGTGTTCAAACACAAACTACTCACATAAAGATGCTAAAAACACAGCATGTAAAGCCGACAATCCTGTTAGTTCCGTAGGGCAGCAGCGAGTGACGTCATGTGTAGCTCCTCCCCGCGTGCGTTACATTCAATCAGAACGTCTACGTCACTGGACGTCGATGTCTATGACATCACCAGAATTTTTGACGGAAGTCCCTGAAGACCTGGAAGCCGGCGGAGAGGTGGGTACCAATCAAAAGAATTTTGATAGATCAAAAAAAATGAAGCAATTAATTGAGGAATTCATCTTTAATTTCCGCAGCCCTAATATATATATATATATATATATATATATATATATATATATATATATATATATAATATCCTACATTAACTGGCCAACACGCATGTCTATAACATGGAAGGGAGGTGTTCTGTAATCCAGAGAGAAAGCTGAGCATAATGTTCACTGGTAACAGTCAGCACTGGCAGAGAGCACAGGCCATTACAGTATCTGCTCACAATATTTTTGTCAGGAACAAGAGGTATTTTTACACTTTTTGAACCGATATAACAAAACACTTTCTATGGTATATTTAGGAGAACAAAAGTATTTACATACATGTTAAAACAGGAGGTTCACGGTGAAAGCGTGACAACTAGCATGTTCAGAAGAGCTCCGAAATGGCAGCCTCCATTCCTGTGGCAGGTTTGTTTTATTCAGAACATACCTTCTGCACCTTAGCAAATAGAAGTGAGCACTGCTTACAGCATCAGCCCATTATTCCACAATATTAATAATGTTGTTATCCTTAGAGGTTTACTACAGGAATTGCATTAATCAGCACTGAAGGACACGCAGGCAGTCGCCTAGGGGCTTAGTAGATGTAAATCAGGGTAATTGATTGCTGGAAATCATTAAGTACTGGAAATTTTTTTTTAAAACAAAGAATATGACCCACAGACATTAACTTTTACATACAGAAATATAGTTATCATTATTTTATAACCTTAGGGTGGGAATCCTTCTGTGGCTTTGTTTATGTATTTCTAACACTCTCATATAATCTCATCTCAGTCAACACTGGCAGTTGGGTAGTTAAACTCTCATTTCTATGTACAGTAGAGCAGGTGCTTCCGACCTAGTATTTTTCCTTCATTGGTGTGCCTACAGCAGCCAGTTTTTTTTGAAAATCTGTACTGGAAAACCAAGCAGCATGGTGGCTAGCATTTATAACTTGCAACAATGAGGTTAGTCACATGCCTGGTAGAGGCTGAACTAATTAGAGGATTGATGATCAGGTAAGACAGTACACAGAGTGGCACAGGCACCTGTAGTTAGTTCTGGGCAAATGAAGAAATGGATCTTGAAATAAAGTAGAGGCTTAAGAACAGGAATTCATGCTGGATGTCAGCACAGGATTTGCAAAAGCAAAAGTCAGGATCATGTATAGACAGACAGAATTTGCCACAGGCAGCAGAATTACGGATTTGGAAGATGAGAGCGTAAGCAGGAGCCAGGTCAACTGCAAATGGGATGCCGCTCAACCAACCCAGTGCTTACAAAGGTATATGGCCTCAGCGAGCACTGATCTGGCTACGCCCCCGATGTGTTCGTCCCGCCCACCGAGGCTTGGTCATGGATGACTCAGGTCAGTATCAAACGGGCAGAAGATGGGCCAAAGGGATAAGCCAGGTTTGTAGTCGAGAGGCAAGCCAAAGGTCAGGCACCGGAAGGATCTAGATCAGGTGTAGTCAGAAGACAAACCAGGTATATCACAGAAACAAGCAGGATCTGGTTATGGATCACAGGAGCTGACGACCACTCAGCAATGATCATCAATCTTGCATCGCTTTAAATAAATAAGCCACTGTAGGTGCCAAAGTCAATTCAAACGTGCATGCTTATGTGCATGTGAATATGAGTGCATGGCCCTGATTTTGTGCAAAGTTCTGTGAACTATTCTGCACACATGCTCAGCTTTTTCAGCATGAGCAGGAACCCAGTTTTCCTGACAGGGGTTCTTGGAAAGTAAATGCAAGCAATTCATTTGGTTTAAAATAGCAATGAAAGACAACCCATTTGTGTATACAGTATATATAAAAATTACAAATGCCCCAACAGACTTGCATTTTGATAAGGGGGCATAAGGAAAAAACGACTGTGGAGCACTGAAAAGCAGAAAGTCAAACCGGAACATATTATGAGTAAATAGGGCTGCCCTCATGTATGATTACAAATTATAAATAGAATTTTTTTTTTTATCACATTGATAAGATTATTTTAATTAAGCTCTTTTATATGTTTATGTAAGATAAAAAAATTAAATAAAAATGAAAAGACATTATGTTGCCTTTAAGTGCAAGACATTTTACAAATTGCTCATTTACTTTTGCGGGGTAAGAGTATGACGTGTCATTGCAAACCCCCCCGGCCAAACTTTTTGAGGGACTAGGTCCGACGGTCTTTCCGATGGACTTTCGGCAGAGTTCCGACTGACTTTCTGAATGAACGGACTTGGCCCCACACAATCACACCAAAGTCAGACGGATTCGAACGTGATGAATCGCGACCCGACTAGAATAAGAAAGTTCATAGCCAGTGGCCAATAGCTGCCCTAGAGTCAGTTTTTGTCCGTCGGACTAGCATACACACAAACGGATTTCTCGGTCCGGCGGAGTTCCGGTGGAAAAATTTAAAACATGTTCTATTTCTAAAGTCCGCCGGATTTTTGGCAAGCAAAGGTCCGATGGAGCCCACACACGATCGAATTGTCAGACGGAATCGTTCCATCGGACCTTTGCTATCAAAAAGTCCGACATGAGAAGAGTGAATAGGGCATAATAGGTTTTCAGATGGAAGTCAGATACTTGATTTATTTTTAAGTTCTATACTTTTGAGCTGCAGTGCAATGCAAAAAAGTAAAAAAAAGAAAAGAAGGTTAATTTACATGTGATACTTTCTCCAATATGTCACAACCTATATGTTTGCAGACATTTACAATAAACTGTACTTCCTGTCTCCTTGGGATGCAACCACCTTGTATAATCCTAAAGTCATCTGAACTTATGCCCTGTACACACAATAGGATTTTCTGACAACAAAATCCATGGGATTATTTCCGACGGATGTTGGCTCAAACTTGTCTTGCATACACACGGTCACACAAAGTTGGTTGGAAATTCCGAACGTCAAGAATGCGGTGACATACAACACGTACGACAGGCTCAGAAAAATGAAGTTCAATAGCCAGTGCAGCTCTTCTGCTTGATTCCGAGCATGCGTCTGAATTGTGCACACATGATTGGAATTTCCGACAATGGATTTTGTTGTCGGAAAATTTGAGAACCAGAACTCAAATTTTGTATGACAGAAATTCCTATGGAAAATGTGTCATGGAGTCTACACACGGTCAGAATTTCCAACAACAAGGTCCTAGCACACATTTTCCATTGGAAAATCCTATTGCGTGTACAGGGCATAAGACTTAAGCTCCATACACACTATCAGATTTTCTGCAGATTTTTTCCTTCAGATTTACCAAAACCATATAATATAAGGTCAAACCTTAGGAGTTTCAATGTGTATGCAATCAGACACTACACGGTTTGGATAAATCTGAAGACAAAAATCAGCAGAAAATCTGATAGTGTGTATGAGGCTTTACCATACTTAAAGAGAAACTATGATGGTTTTTAGTTACCTTTATTCTTATATAATTTGTCTTTTATTGGTTTAAGATATGTATACAAGTTTGATTAGTAAGTTATTGTATTTTTGAAAATATATGGTGTATTTGATAAGTAATGTTTTTGATATATATGTCATGGATTCTGTTCAATCTATTATAGAGAATGTTACAATATTTCTTCCCTGAAGAAGATTATATTTCCTAAAATATCGAAACGCGCTGGCTGACCCACTCATTCCGCTACAACCAGTTCTCTGGAGGTCTTGGGATCATCAAGCGGACAGTATCATTCTTTCACAACTCATTGTTTTTAGATCAGATTTAGATTGTATATTGTTTTCTTTCTTTTTTTGTTATGTATATTCTTCATGAATTCATGTTAAGATTTTGTACAATAAATGAAATATATTTTATATAAACTTCTTTTTTTCTTATTGTTTCCTCCAAAATCCCACCAAATAGAGGTCTTTTCAAATTTTTACTTACCAGTAGGGATAATGGCAAGTACATGCCAATGGATATGAGTTATAATTTTTTTCTAAGATATTTATACTAATCAGTGCCTGTGGGGAATTGATTTGTATAAATATTTTCTACAATCAGTTCCTCCTTAGGCACTCAGGAATTGATTGAAAGATAAAAACAAGTACCAGGCAAGACAAGGTGTCTGAGCTCTCTCTGTGCTGTCGTAGCTCTCTTAAGATATCAATTCTCTGGCCTGTTGTAAGGAGAGTCCCAGGGATCCAGGGCACTCACCAGGACGTCCAAAAGTACCCTTTTAAATTAAAGCTGAACTCCAGGTATGGGTATGGATTTTATGGCATAAAAGGAAAGACTATGGCACTGCTATAGCCACCCAGAGAAACAGTAGGATAAGTGTTGAGGAAATGGAAAGTCTATATGACAATCACTCAAAGTAAAGTGGTAACTCCCCTGAACAAGGTCCAAAGTCAACCTAGTACACATTTAAGACAGAAAAGAGCAGAGGGCATCTCCACCTGAGTGTAAACTGTGCAAACTGGCATAACATATTAATATAGTAATGCACTCACATGTAGTAGAGTAAGAATCAGCATGTCTTCCATAGAGGACATGTCATCAATGGCAGAGATTGTCAAGCAAGCGGCTGGTGTTATGCAGAGTTCAGCCAGGAAGCTACTGGGTGGATGTGAAGAGAAGCGCTGTAGCTTGGGGAGCTGGCACACAAGCAGCGCAACATGTGTGGTGGCTTCTGGGTGTCCTCAGCTTGCTCAGCAGTCCTTGGCTCAGATCAGTGGTGACGTTACTCCATAAGGGGGCATAATTATGCGTTTCGGGGGTCTGCCCCTTTATCAAACCATAGGGAAGGGAATGGATTTATGGCATAGTTGCAATGGTCCAGCTTGGACCAATGTAAGTATGCATATTTCATAGCTGTGAGATGCCTGTGGAAACTTGAAAGCACTGTAGTAGACTCGGCTACTACAGTGATTGCCACTATCTTCAGGGTCCCATGCAGTGGCGGCCCGCCCTGATTCTACGGGCGGGAGCATTGTCATTCTTGGACAGGCAGGTCACTTCTGGCTTTCGGCTGCTTCACGAAACCCGGAAGTGACGTCAGCTCCTTTCCTCAGCCCGAGCGGAGCTGCAAGACAGTCAGGCAGGAGGTGAGTCAGTTCGTTGGGCTTGAAAGCCGACCCATCCTACCGCAGCATAAATGTGTTATACTTTTTTTATTATTTTTAAATGTTATAGACATTTGGTAATCTAAAATAATATAAAGATTTTTCCTCCTCCCCTCCCCATAATGCTGCAAATCTCCTCCACCTTCAATAGCACCACTCAACGTCTTTGCTTTCCTTATTCATAGCGTCAGATAGCTCTTCTGCCTCCCCTCTACATAATGCTATTCTTCTCCATAGTACAATTCCTCTCCTCCTCCTACCATAGTGGTGGTTATTATTTTCTTCTCAACTCTACCATGCTGGTGCTACTCCACCTCTCCTCTACCATGCTAATGTTACTCTCCTCCCCTCTCTGCACTGTCACTCCTCTCCTCCACCTGCCTCATCCAAACGGACACTCCTCTTTTCCACCTCCCCTCTCCACACAGTGTTGCTCTTCTCCTCCGCCTCCCCTCTCCATGGTGTTTCTCCTATCCTCCACCTTACTGATCCATAGTGTTGTTGCTGTTCGCCATCTCTCCCTTCCTTAGAGTTGTTGTTCTCCTCCACCTTCCAATGCCATGGTTTGTACATGATTGGTCATGGTTGTTCTGGTGAAACAACACTGCTTTTTGGTTCTTTCTCTGATAATTTGGCAATATTTCCTATTGGGGCCAGGTTTAATTGTAAAACTACATTTAGTTTACTTACGTACTCTCGGGGGCAGTCTAGCTGTATTGGGTCCCTCCAGCTCTAAATCCCCTAATAGTTCCCTCTGAGGCTGGGTTCACACCGCTGCGGCAGTGAAAACCGGATGTGATTCGCACCGCACTGCAGTGCAAATCACATCCGATCTCTGTGCGATGCGAGTTCAGCCATACAGATAGTATGGCTGAATTTGCATCGCACCCGCCGTAAACTCGCACGGGACCCTTTTTTTGGTCCGCAGCAGAATCGGATCGCATGGGTGTTCACACCATGCGATCCGATTCCTGTCAGAGTTTGCAGATCGCACTGCGATATGCGAACTGATCTGGGGGTGTCATTAACATTTCACTGACACTCCCAGCAGTCCGCATAGGGAAGTGTGAACTGCTGGCGGGAGGCATGCGATGCGGTAAAACGCTGCGGATTCGCGGCGTTCCCGCATCGCTCCAGTGTGAACCCAGCCTCAATGCGGTATTCTTATTCAGCAAAGTGCAAAAAGTAATGGTCTGCTGATGCTCTGTTGCTTGTTGTTACTCACAGTTAATTTGCTGGCAAAGACATTTTATAAACCTTTTTTGTATTTTAGTGTAAATGTGAGATCTGAGGACTTTTTGACCCAGATCTCATATTTAAGAGGACCTGTCATGCTTTTTTCTATTACAAGGAATGTTTACATTCCTTGTAATAGGAATAAAAGTGACACCATTTATTTTTTAAAACTGTGAAAACATTTTTTTTTAAAGCACCTAGTCCCGACGATCTCGCGTGCATAAGCGAACGCATCCGTGAGTACTGCGCCCGGGCGCCCGCATATGAAAACGGCGGTCAAACCACACATTTAGAAGCGTGACATGTTGGGTATCAATTTACTCGGCGTAACATTATCTTTCGGTATATATCTAAAAATTGGGGTAACTTTACTGTTATCTTATTTTTTTATTTAAAAACATATTTTTTTTTCCAAATAAAGTGCGCTTGTAAGACCGTTGTGCAAATACAGTGTGACAGTATGTATTGCAATGACCGCAATTTTATTCTCTAGGGTGTTAGAAAAAAAAAACAATATATAATGTTTGGGGGTTTCTAAGTAATTTTATAGCAAACAAAACTGTTTTAAAGATGTAAACACCTAAATTATAAAACGAGGCTGGTCCTTACGTTGTTCAGAAGGCATTTGCTGTATATAACGTTTAAGACTGATAATATCACTGCTCGGTCAGATACATAAACCCAGGGCAGGGACATATTTAAGGCCGGGCAAAAGGGGCAGCTGCCCTGGGCCCTGGCATTGTTGTATGTCCCCAATCAGCTGACTCATACTTGCAAACTATACCAGTTTAAATTCCCTTGTCCCTTGAGTAAAACCTCAAGGGACAAGGGAATTTAAACTGGGATAGTTTGCAAGTATGAGTCAGCTGCTTGGGGACATACAACAATGCCAGGGCCCAGTCCTGTGCTATGTCCCAATATCTCAGTGTGAAGTTCTGTTACTAAAGCTGCCCAGCCCTATTGTTGTGTACAGATAACTCACCTGCATAGTGCAGACCCTGTGTTTACATGTAAATACCGGCATTCATATGTAAATAGCGGCGGACTGGTGGCATTGATATGTAAATAATAGAGGGGCCATTCATATGTATATCATATCAAATACAAATTTTTGCCCAGGGTCCAATCAATATTAAAGCTTTTTTATTTATTTATGTATTTATTTATTTTTTTATGTAAAAGGATGAACTTCCGATGCAAAAGGCTGGACCCACAAATCTATATATGATATGCAGGGTCCTGTGTATAATGTAGAGCCTGGTATGGTATATAATAATAACTGATAGCTATTGTTTTTCCAAGATAAACTTCAAATTTCTGGCTATGTTTTTCACATGGCAATATTGAATAAACATGCATCCAGAACAGCAGGAAAAATGTTGTGATCAGATTGAACCTACATTATGTACCCTGTACACTTGTCCTCTGAAGTCTATTGCCACTGTATAAAAGCCAGCCAGGAACTCAGCACAGGGATGGGGGGAACCCCTTATAATGGGCACAGCAGCCAGCAGCTGTACAGGCCCGGGAACTCAGCACAGGGATGGGGGGAACCACTTATAATGGGCACAGCGGCCAGCAGCTGTACAGGCCCGGGAACCCTAGCACAGCCATGGTGGGAACCCCTCATTATGGGCACAGTGAGGCTGCAATTGATGGGCAAGGTGAGGCTGCATTTGATGAAATAGACACTTGCATTTGGCAGCGCCATAATCTCTCTTTTAAACTTACCCATACTTTCATTTGACTCATAGGTATTGATCATTGTGCAATTTATTTTCAAAATGACTGAAAATTCGGTTCCATCTTTGAAACTATTTCCCTTCACAAGGCGTACAGATGAGGAAAAAATGAGGTTAAAGGAGCTTGGACCATATCAACCCAAACTGCAAATTCAGCAGAGGTCAAGTGATCGTGGTCGAGTTTACACGCAAAGCTTTTCCACCACTTCTTATAATAAATGGAGTTGGCTAGCTGGATGTGATGTGACTCATGCATATTATTGTTTTCCATGTTTGCTATTCCAAAGTCATGGCACCGACACGCTGTGGATATCAACTGGGGTTAACGACCTAAAGCATCTCACTGAAAAATGCAAGCGGCATGAAACTACCCAAAGCCATTTTGACAATGTTATGAGGCTCGAGTTTTTTGGAAAGCGTAGCATTGGTGAACAGCTAGATGCAGGCTACAGAATTTCCATTAGAAGACACAATGAAGAGGTCACAAAAAATCGACACATCCTGTCTAGGATAATAGACTGCGTGAAATTTTGTGGTGCATTTGAGCTGGCTTTGCGTGGTCATGATGAGAGTGAGAGCTCCGAAAATCCTGGGATATTCCGTGGCTTGGTTGATTTTGTTGCTTCTCTTGATGGAGTTTTGAAAGAGCACCTTGAGAATGCCACTGTTTTTAAGGGCACTTCAAAAACTGTGCAGAACGAGCTGTTGGACTGTATGCTGTCTGTAGTGAAGGAGCACATTATCCAAGAAGCACAGAGCAGCAATTTCATCTCAATCCAGGCCGATGAGACCACTGATATTGCCACCCATTGCCAACTTGTGCTTGTACTGCGCTACATAGATGCCAAAAACAATGTACAGGAGAGGTTTTTTGAGTTTATTCGTCTACATTCCGCTAATGCAGATTCCATTGCTACAGCACTACAAGAGCGCCTTGCTGTCATCCTTCCAGGGGATCAGAAACATAAGCTCATCTCCCAAGCATATGATGGAGCCAGCGTGATGAGGGGTGCCACTTCAGGGGTTCAAAAGAAGATTCAGGATATTTACCCAAATGCCCATTACATCCACTGCTATGCACATCAGCTCAATCTGATAATGCAACAGGCCACTTCTCAAATGCCCAAAGTGAGACTTTTTTTTGCAAACCTTGGAGGATTTGCCAGCTTTTTTGCCAGATCACCCAAGCGCACAGATGTACTTGATAAAGTAGTTGCCCATAGACTACCGACATCAAGCAGTGTTAGATGGAACTTCCACAGCCGTGCCGTCAATACAGTGTTTGAGCACAGAGAGGACCTCATCTGCTGTTTTGAAACCATGAGAGACTCAGGTGATTTTGACTCAGTTACCATGAGAGAAGCAGCAGGCTTTGCCGTGCTGCTGGAGGATCAGGATTTTAAATATTTTCTTACGCTTTTCCACAACATTATGCCACATGTTGACCTCCTTTATGTCAAACTCCAGAAGAAGGACATAGATTCAGTACACATTAAGGGGAGCATCCAGCAGTTCCAGCGGGACATACAGACGATCAGGTAGCAGCCATAATCCTCCTTTTCCATGTGTTGTTGTTGTTATTATTATTTTTTTATTATTATTGCTCATACATTTTGCAGAGATTCTATCCCATCCCTGGTTGACGAAAGCAGTCAAGGTGGTTCTCAACCGAAGAGGCGGGGCTCACTGAATCCAGGAGACCATAAACGCATTGCATCTGAGGTGAGTGTTTATTTGTTGCAATATTTGTCTTTTTGATAGCTCCCTTATAGATATGAAGATTGGAAAGAAAAATATTTTTCTTACAATAGTCATATAAACATGATGTGATCTAAAAGGATTTGTTATTCCCTCTAGTGGATAACATTAGTATTACAACCTTCATCTGTGTTAGCTGTCTGAACATCAGAAATGCATGAAACTTGACATATTTACTAAGAATGTCTTGTTGTCCATGTGTATGGAGTGCTGAGAAATTATGGATTCCAAACCACTGAAACTGATCTCCCTTTATAACTTTAAACTGAACATTTTAAAATGACCAGTTTTAAGTTATGAAGGGAGATCAGTTTTAGTGTTTTTGAATCCATAATTTCTCAGAACTCCATACACATGGACAAGACATTCTTAGTAAATATGTCACGTTGCATGCATTTATGATGGTCAGGGAGCTAACAGAGATGACATTGACACCCCTAATTGACATCACTACCTAATTTTGGTTTTTATCCTTTACTCTATAGGTCTGTGATACCATACTATTGCACACCATGCGACGTTTCTCCTTCACAAAACACCTTGTTAGTGCCACTTTGCTTCAAGCAGACAG
Organism: Lithobates pipiens; assembly: GCF_037356315.1. Classification (NCBI taxonomy): domain Eukaryota; kingdom Metazoa; phylum Chordata; class Amphibia; order Anura; family Ranidae; genus Lithobates; species Lithobates pipiens. The sequence continues at coordinate 293,941,669 of NW_027507784.1, read as the reverse complement.
GTTTGAACAGTACGCAATGGAGTTTCCCGAGGATGCACTGAGTGAGACTTTGAAGGCCTATCCAGTGCTGAATAAAAATAAGTTAAAGACAGAGCTTGGTCTCATCTACCGCACACAAGAGTTCAAAAAGTGTAATGGTGCTGTGGACCTATTCCAGCTGTTTGTGGACAACAATCTTGCTCATGTATTTAGAGAGACTGTGACTTTGCTAAAGATCCTCATCACCACACCCATGACCACAGCAGAAGCTGAGAGGTGCTTCTCAACCTTAAAAAGAATAAAGACTTTTCTGAGAAATAGCATGACCCAGGAAAGGCTGAATGCATTGGCCATGCTGTCAATGGAAAAGAGAGTGGTGACAGAGATGACTGACTTCAGCCAGAAGGTCATTGAGAAATTTGCAAGCCAGAAAGAAAGGAGAGCAAAATTTATTTTCAAATAGTTGGACTGGTGCTAACGTAAATTTGTATTCAGTCACCTTTACTCTGAGTCTTTTTGTTGTTTGTTGTACAATAAAGTTTGTTTTCTGTTGTAAAAAAAAAAATCACTGATTCGTGGTACTTTTATTGCATTCTTTAACAGTTGGTTTAAACATTGACATTTTCAATATTTTATCCAGATATATAATCTGTCCTGTGATTCTGGGGCTGTATACTCTGTCCTGTGATCTGAGCTGTATACTCGTGACACTATGGGTGGAAAGAAGTGGAATACAGGGGACGGATTAGGTGGATTACATAAGGGGCGTGGTTTATGAGAAGTGGGAGGGGGCAAAATGATGGGCGGGGTCTGGCGCCCCCCCATCCAAAAACTTCACCAGCCGCCACTGGTCCCATGCTGAGCAGATGTGATGCTGCATAGTGACCCCAGGGGGTCGCCCACTCTGCACAGGTGCCATACAGAGAAAGACTTATATTTTCTCAATGAATGAAAGGTGTTCTCTGATTAGATGAGGTGGAGAGGTGGTAACATCAAGCTCTCCACCATGTCCAGAGAACTAGGGGCCTGGAAGATAATAGAAACTAATACAATAATTTCCAGCTTCCACAGAGATCCCACAGGCATGGAATATGCATGCATATGCACTAGATTCAAGCTGGACTATATATATATATATATATATATATATATATATATATATATATATATATATATATATATATATATATATATATATATATATATATTTATGTTATAAAATTTATACCTAGACTTCAGCTTAAGAAAATTTGAGAATTTGATTTGAGAATTTGAGTTTAATTCACTAAGACCAGGTTCACACAATTGCATTGCTGTAATGTGTACTTTACTGCAATGCTTGTTACCACATGTTACATGCCTTGGTATACTGTGGTGCCATTTATTTTGAATGCCACCCAAATGCACTAAGGCAATGGCCGAATAAAGTGTTTTGGCCACTCTGAAATACATTGGCAGGTGGCAGCCTATTCATAATGCATACAATGTGAAATTTAGTGTGCAATACTGTGCATGCATGCATTAATACACTGGATTTGTGTGAATCAGGCTTTGCTATTTCTATTAAACACAATGCAACACAACCCTTCCCCTGTAAGAGGGCCGATGCTGAACCACAGAAGAAGACACGTGGGGTAAAGCTGGACCATGGAGAAGGCGAAGTTCAGTAAAGACTGAAGTCTACAAGACTATTCCTGTGATGGCAGCAACAATTATTACAGGAAGCCTGTGGCACTCAGTAGCAGACCCAGGCCACATGGATTTGGTTCAGTACATTGTTATTATTATAATTATACAGGATTTATATAGTGCCAACAGTTTGCACTGTGCTTTACAACGTTACAGTTACAATATAATTCATTACAGGAGGAATCAGGGGGCTCTGATCATTAGAGCTTACAATCTAAAAGGGTGGGTCAAGTGATACAAAAGGTAATAACTGAGGGGGGGGGGGGGGCTGATGGACAAGATAAGGTAGGCTAGGCTTCTCTGAACATAAATATTTTCAAGGATCACCTAAAAGTGCATAGAGTAGGGGGTACATCTGTGTACATTGGGTGGAATTGAGGAAGAACTTTTCCTGTCCAAAGAGGGCAGATGCTGTTTATGCACATCAAACTTGGGAAGCATCACTCCACTCAACTGGCTATCCATATTGGGGGGGGGGGGGGGGGTCTAGGCATGTTTAAATTACTGTAATAAGCTTCTTTTTTTTTTATTAACTCTAGTGCATGTGTGACTGATGTAGGTAGATTATGCTGTCAGGTACCTGTATGTCAAGAGTAGAGGGACTAAGACTGGCCAGTGGCCATACACCCCTAAACTTCTTTTTTTCCACCTTGCAAGCTGAACAACAGAAATCTATTGATTCCCCCATCCACAGCATGGATGGATGAATCTTCCCTGTCAGAATTTCATTGTGACAGCTGGCACCAGTGGCTGTCAGAATACCAGAACCCTGTAGGCAACTGAATGGCTGGAGTCACCGTTCAACTGAAATTTCCCGCTGGGTCCCACTGGTTTTTAGTTCAATCTATGTCAGGTAGAGTGGTACCAACAGGGCCTGAATTTTGGACAATTCATCAGGAACTGGTCAAAATTTTCTCTGTGTATGGCCAGGTTAATCTGAATGTTCCTGTGTATTGTGCACAGTGCTGTAGAATACATGTGCACTATATAACAGTATAAGGCATTAGCTTGTACGAGGCAAAATATTCTTGGGAATTTATTCTAACCAGACAGCTTAATCATTTCAGGACGTTTAATGTGAATCACGGATGCGTTCAACCTCTTGTACCTATTATTACTTTTTCTGGACAACTCCACAGGGTCATGTAATTTTGCTCCCTCTGTACCCACAATGCTTTGCAGGTCCTTTCTAAAGGACAATGATGAATCCTGGCCAGGGAAATAAATGCTGGCAGCTAATAGAAGCTAATAAGTCTGTGATTGATGTCTGAACTTATTCAAAAGTCATTTCTTGCAAATAATTAAGCAATTTTATAGTTCACTACTTCTTAATTTACTGATAAAAAAAAAGGTTTCCTCTGGTCTGTCCATGAATCAGGTGATGATTGGAAGGAACATTGCACCACAAAATCCTTTCTACTGAGTACAGTATAGCCGTTGCTGTTTGACACATAAAGAGGTGCCGTGCCATCAGTTTAATTGATGTATAGTAATTTTGTTTATATTGTTTTCATTTAATATTGTCAAGACATTTTCTTTTCTTTTTTGATAAGTAAATATTTTATCAGTCTTCTCTTTAGCCAACAAGGAGGAGTGTTGTGCTCTTTTATACCTGTTTTCCTCCAACTACTTTGCGTCTTTGTTGTACAATGCCTGTTGCTTACAAAGCTCATATTCAAGATATATTGCAAAAAACAAAAAAAACAATCAGAGGTGTATAAAGTATTTGATTCAACTGTCGAAATATCAGTTTATAAAAGTGTATTTTTACTTATCTTTTACCGATTGCATAATTCTTGAACACCCCCCCCATATTTATTGGGGGGTAGCATGTACCTTTTCCAGCAACTTCTTGCTTCCACTTCCTCATTCCTTGCCTAGATGAGGGTTATGTTGCAAAGGGTCTGTCCCCACCTGTAGCCTCCTGGGATCACATCATACATCCCAGGAGGCTAAAGGATCTAAAGCAGGGGTCTCAAACTGGTGGCCCTCCAGCTGTTGCGAAACTACAAGGCCCATGAGGCATTGCAAGGCTGACAGTTACAAGCACGACTCCCGCAGGCAGAGGCATGATGGGACTTGTAGTTTTGCAACAGCTGGAGGGCCACCAGTTTGAGACCCCTGATCTAAAGGAGAAGTCTCCCCATTTTGGTGAATCTCATGCATGCTCAGTAGGGAGTCAGCTGTGACTGATAAAGAAGTAACAGCCGGCTCACGAATCCAAGATAGCAGAGCAGAACAAAGACAGCAGTGAAGACTTTGGGTTGTAGGAAGACACCGCTAGACTTCTTCGGCTATTAAGTAGTTGTAGGTGCTGACTTCAACTTCTTTCAGACCCAGTTGAAGTTCCTCTTTAAAGAGGAACTTGGAAAAAAAAATTGCAAACAGGCAGGATTATTTAATTTACTATTTGGGTTGATTTACTAAGTGCAAAATCTGGTGCAGCTGTGTATGGTAGCCAATCAGCTTCTAACTTCAGCTTGTTCAATTACACTTTGACAAAAAAAAAATGGAAGTTGATTGGCTTCTATGCAGAGCTGCACGTGGTTTTGCACCCCGCCAGTTTTGCTAAATCAACCCCAATGTCTCTTCTGCATTAATATTTCTTACCTTTCCTTACTTCTTACCTGCCTGTGCCCCCCCAACAGCTCAGTGTATGGTTGCAGCAATACAGAGATTAAAGTAATCTCAGACTAGCCAATTAAAACAGCTGAATATTAGTAACCAGAAGCAGACCAGCCAAAGATGTCAAATGTTGGTGGGGAGCTCCAGGACATCTCAGCACTAGAGTGAAGGTGGGTATAGTTCTGCTTTAAGTAATTAAATGTTTTGTTATATTGTATACCACTAGTACAAGTAATTGAATCTATCTTGATATTAGCCTTTGTTCTTACACAGGAGAAGGAGGAAGAAAACTACTAGTAGCCAATCAGACTCTGTTGTATACACATGTGCTAATAGGGAACATGCTAAAAAGGAGGAGAATGAGCAGATATGACAATCTACCAGGGTGTTGCTACTCTTTTAGGCCCCTTTCACACTGGGGCGGTTTTCAGGCGTTACAGCGCTAAAAATAGCGCCTGTGTAGCGCCTGAAAAAAAACGGCCCCTTTCACTCCAGTGTGAAAGCCGGAGGGCTTTCACACTGGAGCGGTGCGCTGGCAGGACAGTGAAAAAAGTCCTGCTAGCCGCATCTTTGGAGCGGTGAAGGAGCGGTGTATTCACCGCTCCTAAACCGCTCCTACCCATTGAAATCAATGGGACAGCGCGGCAATACCGCCGGCAAAGCGCCGCTGCAGCGGCGCTTTGCGGGTGGTTTTAACCCTTTTCCGGCCGCTAGCGGGGGCTAAAACCACCCCGCTAGCGCCCGCAGACCGCCGCTAAAACGACGGTAAAGCGCCGCTAAAAATAGCGGCGCTTTACCGCCGACGCCCGCACCGCCCCAGTGTGAAAGGGGCCTTATTGTGCAATACACATGCTGCAGACATGTAGGTGACACCATTGTATGTTTTTATCTGTAATGCCACGTACACATGATCGGAATTATGGTCGGAAAAAGCTCTGATGGGATTTTCGCTCAAGCTGTCTTGCCTACATACGGTCACACCAAATTCCGACCGTCAAGAACGCGATGAAGTACAACACTACGTCAAGCCAAGAAAAAATCAAGTTCAATGCTTCCAAGCATGCGTCAAATTGTTTCCGAGCGTGCGTAGGAATTTTGCGCGTCGGAAATTGCTACAGACGATCGGAATTTCTGATAGAAACATTTTCCGTCTGAAAAATTTAGAACATGCTATCAGATTTTTGCTGGCGGGAATTCAGCCAGCTAAATTCCGATGGAGCATACACGCGGTCGCATTTGCTGATGAAAAGCTCTCATTGGTCTTTTGGTGGCCGAAATTCTGATCGTGTGTACGCGGCATTATAGATAAAGTGGTATCAACTTCATTCCTATTGAGGTGTGAATCACAAACGTGGCTGAACAGTTTCAAATCCTTTGAAAAATAAGAAGAATTTCAATTATGACTTTGGTGCTTGCCTGGAGTCTAGCTTTAATGTTTCAGTAAAAATGGCTCTTCAAATGATGGTGATTATGCCCACATAAAATGCATTTTTTTTTTAAATATAAGAATATAACACATTTTTAATGTGATTTCAGGCAGTGCGACAATACTTAGATGAGCATTGTTCTGCAAGCAAGATTGTTCTGTTCAGCTCTATTTTCTAGATATAAATACTAATGGAAGAGGCATGTTACTCTGCTAAGTAAATGTGTCAAGAAAATGTCATTTGAATTTAGAGTCAAAGATGGCAAGTCAAGCTGTTGTAAGGTATTAGCTGCAATTTATCTGCTAAACAACCACTTACATGGTTTAAAGCAAAGCCTTCAAAAGACCCTTATCTCCTCTGTAACCAACACAGATTTGTGTCAAAAGAATTTCTATGTAAGGATTGTGTTTAATAAGGAGCCAGTGTGTGCGCACAGCTCAAAATAATCATTGGAACTTAATTATTTCTTTTTTCTTTATTATTACTTTAAAAACAAAACAAACATCACATTTGTTTACAGACTTATTGTGTTTACAGGAGAAATATGAAAAAAAAAAAATATATATATATATATATATATATATACGGTAAATATATATATGGCCATATACACTGATCAACACAAGTACCATCAGTAGCAGATCCTTTAAGGCTGGATTCACACCTATGCATTTTTAGTGCTTTTTGCATTTTGCAGATTTGCACTGCAGTCCATTTAACATGGTTTCCTATGGAACACGTTCTGTAGTGCAAATCTGCAAAATGCAAAAAGCACAAAAAATGCATAGGTGTGAATCCAGCCTAAGTCCTGTAAGTTGCGAGGTGGGGCCTCCATGGATCAGACTTTTTTTACAGTACATCTCACAGATGTTCGATTTGATTGGGATCTGGGGAATTTGGAGGCCAGCCTACACCTCAAACTCATTGTTGTGTTCCTCAAATCATTCTTGAACTCATCAGATTAGGCCACTTTCTTCCATTGCCCCATCCATGGTCCAGCTCTGATGCTCGCATGCCCACTATATGCGCTTTTGGCTGTTGATCAGCATGGGCATCCTGACCAGTCTGCGGCTACACAGCCCCATAAACAACAAACTGCGATGCACTGTGTGTTCTGACTCTGACATCTTTCTATCAGAACCATCATTAACTTTTTCAGCAATTTGAGCTACAGTAGCTCTTCTATTGGATCAGACTACATGGACCAGCCTTCACTCCTCATTTGCATAAATGAGCCTTGGCCGCCCATGACCTTGCCATCAGTTTTCTGGTTTTCCTTTCTTGGACCGCTTTTGGTAGGTCCTGATCACTGACCCATCTTCTAGCAGTTACAATTTTGTCCTTGTTAAAGTCACTCAAATCATTCGGCTTGCTTATCTTTTCTGTTTTCAACATATCAGCTTCAGGGACAACATGATAATTTGCTGCCTATTATATCCCACCCACTTCCACATGCCATTGTTGCAAGATAATCAATGTTATTATCTTTATTGCTTTACATGCACATATTTCATGGCATCCCAGTCTTAGTCTGTAGGGTTCAATATGGAGCTGCCCACCCTTTGCAGCTATAACAGCTTCAACTCTTCTGGGAAGGCTGTCCACAAGGTTTAGGAGTGTGTCTATGGGAATGTTTGACCATTTTTCCAGAAGCGTATTTGTGAGGTCAGGCATTGATGTTGGACAAGAAGACCTGGTTCGCAGTCTTCCCTCTAATCCCAAAGGTGATCTAGCGGTTTGAGGTCAGGACTCAATCGAGTTGTGCAGGCCAGCCAAGTTCCTCAACCCAAAAACTCGCTCATCCATGTCTTTATGGACCTTGCTTTGTGCACTGGTGCACAGTCATGTTGGAACAGAAAGGGTCCATCCCCAAACTGTCCCCACAAAGTTGGGAGGATGAAATTGTCCAAAATGTCTTGGTATGCTGACGCCTTAAGAGTTCCCTTCACTGGAACTAATGCCACGTACACACAGCCGGAATTACGGATGGAAACAGTCCGATGGGAGCTTTTCATTGGATTTTTCATTGGAGCCTGTTCCTAATTTTTCAGACGGAAAACCTTTCTATCTGATTTTTCGATCATGTGTATGCAATTCCGACACGCAAAATTCCGACGCATGCTCGGAAACAATTCGACACATGCTCGGAAGTATTAAACTTCCCTTTTGTAGTACTGTCGAACGTGTTGTATGTTGCAGTGTTATTGACACTCAGAATTTGGTGTGACCATGTGTAGGCAAGACAGTTTGAGCGAAATTCCATCTGAATTCCGACGGGAAAACCATCAGAGCTTTTTCCAATGAGAATTCCGATCGTGTGTACGTGGCATAAGGGACCAAGCCCTACCCTTGAAAAACAACCCCAAGCCATAATCCCTCCTCCACCAAATGATTTGGACCAGTGCACAAAGCAAGGTCCAAAAAGACATGGATGAGCGAGCCTGCACAGAGTCCTGACCTCAACCCGATAGAACACCTTTGGGATGAATTAGAGTGGAGACTGCAAGCAACACTTTCTCCTCCAACATCAGTGCCTGACCTCACAAATGAGCTTCTGGAAGAATGGGCAAACATTCCCATAGACCGGGGATATGCAATTAGCGGACCTCCAGCTGTTGTAGAACTACAACTCCCATGAGACATAGCAAGACTTTGACAGCCACAAGCATGACACCCAGAGGCAGAGGCATGATGGGACTTGTAGTTTTGCAACAGCTGGAGGTCCGCTAATTGCATATCCCTGCCATAGACACACTTCTAAACCTTATGGTCAGCCTTCCCAGAAGATTTGAAGCTCTTATAGCTCCAAAGGGTGGGCCAACTTGATACTGAACCTTACGGAATAGTTTTGGGATGTCATTAAAGTTCATGTGCATGTAAAGGCAGGCGTCACAATACCTTTGACTATATATATATATATATATATATATATATATATATATATAACTTTGATATAACTTTGTGTTTGCTAATTTTGCTGGTAAACAAATAGTAACAGTATTATTGTTACAAAGTATTTACACTAGCAGACCTCTGCGTAGATCAAAAGGAGTATTCTTGAATGTGCATGTAATATTATTTATAGCAATCACAACCCACATTTTTAACATTATTCCTATTTAACT